>NC_047024.1:25863900-26186934 GCF_902652985.1 Pecten maximus | reverse complement strand
TCATCAAAAATTATCAAAACTAAAATTTATATCTATATATATATATATATATTCAATTTTGGATTTTTAATAATTAGACAATAATAATTGGTTCAACCTCTTTAATACAATTATCATTATTTAACATTACATATATGATACAAATAACAAGAGTTCATGAGAGCTATTAGAGTGATAAACAGATGAACATATGGTTAACAACAACATGAATAAAGTCATGAAAAAGTAAATAGTTTCTCTGTCATAGAAGGTATATAGAACACTAGAATTTAATACACATACCCATGGTTACTACACCTGATCATTCAAACAACATCTAGACAAGTGTAATATACACATATGCCTAATATAGCAAAGAGTAAAATTTGACAGAATATACACTAATATAATTTAGATTAAAAAATATTCATCAGGTGGAAGTATCAAGTGCAATGTGTACAAGTCTGTTTTAATATGAAGTACTATTTGATTTGGATTTGTTGTGATTCCATTAATGTGATATATTAATGTGATATCCATCTTTTAATTGATAAGAAGGATACTGATCTAATACATGACAAATATCAGCAAAATATCTTGATTGCCCACTTGGTATAAAGGGAGAGAAGTTACTTGTAAAAAGTTAAATGGTCCATGCCTAAGCAACTCTGCATATACCATTTTTTACAGAATGAGAAAAATGAAAGGGTACAGAGAGATGTTTCCTCTTGTTCCAAAAAGTAGTTTCAGATTTGTATGTATATTTTTTCCAAAAACTCATAACTCACTTGGATATCACTTTTTTGAAGGTATGTCATTTTTATACTTTAGCATACATATGCATTACTGTCATGATTGCCATTCAAGTACTAACTTTATATTTGTCAACATATTATAGTATTATCTGTCAACAAGAGTTGAATGACTCCTAAAAAATTTGGTTTCAGTTAAGCATATTTGACATAAAGTTTGTATGATCAAAATTACAACAGTATTTTAGCGTTTTCTTAAATATGTAAAATTGCCATGTCCCTGTGTTAAAATGTTACACAAGACATGCCCCTGTGCTATGTATATACCATAGAAATTGTATGAAACAAATACATATCAATATATCTAAAACCAATAATCAATTACCATGTGACGGTAAAATCATCATCTTCCATTTTTTGAATTTACCCGCTTGTATTTGTTTATATTTTTAAAAATTAAATATATTAACTGCGGAACTGTTGTTATATTCGATACTTACCATGACACTCCCATAGCCGCAAAAGTATCATCCGAGAGGTTCCGAAAGAGGTGAAGGTCATGTGGTCTTAGGCTCGAAAAATTCAGCTGGTCTCCGCCGCATGAGCCGATTAAAGTTTGATTTCGGCGGCTATGATGGATGTTTACATATATAAAACGTGTATAAACCGATAGATTGAAGTCTCCTGAAGAGATCGGTAGTAGGATTATGTAGGTAGGTGGATATTTTGTTCGGAAAAATAAGTTTTAAAAAATTAGGTCAGAATTTCAATGGCGATAGGATATTTCCCTTGTCAATATATATAGGTATTTCCGACTATTTTTTGTAATATAAAACTAGACATGCCCCTGTGTTCCGACCTAACCATTTCAGCATTTATTTCCGAATTCGTCAGGTCATAACTTGGATAATACTTGGCCAATTTTGTTCATCGAACACTCATTGGAAAGATAAAACATTTCTCTTTAAGGTAATGTATGTGTCACTAAGATTTTTGACCCGCAGAATACGACAATTTTTTTTTTTTTTTAAATACGTTGGTCTTTCCCCTCTTTGTAGTTACTACCCTTGATACTATAAACATAAACAGGGATCAATCTAGGGATTTTTTACTACCGTTTATGGGTAGTTTCCCCTCAGGATTTTGTTCCATTTTTCCCCTTAGGCTTCTGTTAAATTCACTGAAATATTGTATTTTCCCTCATTTTTATGGCAATAATATTCCCAAATACTCCAGATTTGCTTTCCTAATTAACCATTTGTTGTTTTTACTTGGAAAATGTGTTTTTAAAGCCAAAAACTGAAACTTTGTGATGTTTAGATTTCCCCTTTTCAGAACTGATTTTCCCCTTTTGTCCAAAAAGGGTAGTTTCCCCTAAATTCTAGATTAATCCCCGACATATATATATAGACTATCATTTGGAAAATCGTGCCAAGCCCCTGTGATACATACAATATAGCCATATTCAAGAGAAAGTTGGAATAGTACTTACTTTACAAGAAAGCTATAAAAATATGCAAGTCTTTACCTTTGCCAAATATCCAATGGCCAGCACCCCTTATTTTCAGAGTTACTCTTCTATAATATTAGAATACAAGAGGCCCAATGAGACTGCATTGCTCACCTGGTATTCTCTGCTTTGATCACAGCACTTTTCTTTTCAGCGAATGAAAAGTTGATAGGATTGTTTCCAACAACTATGCTGGACTTCACCCCAGGAATCTTCAGTAAACATTACCATAGGCCTCTGGTTTAGGTCATTTTTATGACCTTAATATGTGCCAAGGTTACTTTTCTGACTTCGTTCAGGCTTCAACCTACATCACAAATATCAATTCTGTGGCGGACAATGGAAGAAGCACCACTTGAACAGCCCACCGTCATCAGATGTTTGGCTATAAAGTTGATCCCAGATGGATGACATGCCAAGGCATATTATATCAGGCCAAGTGAGCTATAATTAGACTAAAACTGACCGTAATCCAGATATAAAGAAGGTAAAGGACTACAACCTTTATTTCCCTTTTGGGCCCAGCCACTTCACTCCCTAGGAGCCAGACTCTAAAAATGTCTAAAAATAAGCATGGATCTTTGGTTTCTTTGTAATTTTTTTATTGACAGTACATTTAGAATTTGGAGAAGCCTTTCTTTGAGCCAGCCCCCTTGGTGACCTTCAGGACATTGTATCGCACAGTCTTGCTGAGTGGGCGGCACTCTCCAACTGTCACCACATCTCCCGGGGTAACATCCCTGTAACATAGCAACCAAACATACAAACATCAAAATAAAAGTAGAGGAAATAGACTACATCATGTAGAATACAAATTACTCTATTGTTATCAGTTTTTATCAGGAGTTTCTCATCATGGCCATACTTTCAGGAGTGTATCAACATTATATTGCCAGAAATTTTCTGAATACCAAACCCCAAATAGCTATAGACAACCAGTCTGTCATTTTGCACATTGCTAGTACTTCAATCAAATTAGTGCTTAGGTCATAATAATTCAATGCAATCATGCCTCTAATAATCTAAACCAAAAGTAAGATCTGTATATCAGCCAGAATGAAAACAAACACAAGATTGCATTTCTAGTGCTGTAAATATGTTTTATATACCAGAACATCATAGAGTCGCCATCCCTGAACCAATATGCTTGTAAATCCAGGGCATCAGACGAGTTTATTTTAACCACATTCTAATTAAGTTTTTGGCTCACCTGAAACATGGGCTGATATGAACAGACATGTTCTTGTGACGCTTCTCAAATCTGTTGTACTTTTTCACATAGTGGAGATAATCCCTACGGATAACAATGGTCCTCTGCATCTTCAACTTCATGACCACCCCGGTAAGAATTCGTCCTCTGATGCTCACGTTGCCAGTGAAAGGACACTTCTTGTCGATGTATGTACCATCAAAAGCCTGTAATTACAAGATATTATGGAATTATTTTAACGAATACAGACAATAGGAAATGGATACCATAATAAGCTTCATTCAACAACTTCAATTCCGTGACAATTGGGAATATATCTCGCTATTAAAGAAAACAAACCTAAGAGAGCATGGTTATAATGGAGAGTATTCATTCTTTTCTTCACAGTTAACATTCCCTCTTTTCCCTGGGACAATAAGGCAAAAAGCTCTTATCCCAAACCAATGAAAGAACAAAAACCCTCCATCACAAATTCACATTTTGGGGTGGAGTTGATATGATGATTTTAATTCTGAGACTAAAGAGTATCGATTTGGCTTCCAGAATCCAGCTCAACTTTTTTAAAATCAATGTTTGTCACATCAGTCAAATGCCATGAGGCAGTGTCATCAATGATTTCAGTAGACCATCGTGATAAAAACATCATCTGTGACATACAAAATGTTTACAATCTGTGAACACTATAATTACATTTTACCAGACATTGCTTTGTTTTGTTTGGTAGAAGATAGCTATGAATGAATTTTTTTATACATTTCTTTTTTTGATTGAGAAGTATGGTTATTAATGTACATTTTTACTGCACTTAGTCAGTACCATGTCATTTTGAACCAATGATAATGTATGTGTACCAGTGTATGTAGAAAAAGATGTAAAGGTTTCAATATTTATTGAGCACCGCCAGAAAAAAATGCATGGTTTGATATAAAGGTGATACAAGTACAAATACTTGTCATCAAAACAGCAAACAAACACTTTTCTGGTTGTGAGTTATAGACCGAAACTACATGTATAAAACCTTTTTCAACAATTGTAGACAATTTCAGTAATTATGGAGGTGTCAATCATGAACTTCTAAATCAATTGGTAAATGAGTAATGTCACATCAGAGAAGTGCCATGAGGCAGTGTCATCAATGATTTCAGTAGACCATCGTGATAAAAACATCATCTGTGACACACAAAATGCTTCCAGTTTTATAAAGTCGGTTATGTTTCCAGTCAATCTACATCAAGATTTACAATATATCCTATATAGCTAATAGTCTCCTGTCCATTCAGTGTTGAAGAATATATATATGACTTTTTCTTCTGGTATGTATTAAAGCATGCTAGGATATCATAAAATCAAATCAAGATATTTTATCAGAAATAATAGAACTGTCTGAACATTAACGATCTTTCACCTTTCCCGACATGCTACTTCAATAACAAAAGGCAACTGGTCTACAGAATATGACCTGATGTCATGTGCCTACTGTAACCTCATATTTCCCAATCATGAACATATGAACTAATAAATCAATTGGTAAAGGAGTAATGTCACATCAGAGAAGTGCCATGAGGCAGTGTCATCAATGATTTCAGTAGACCATCGTGATAAAAACATCATCTGTGACATACAAAATGTTTTCAGTATTAAGTCCGATTTGTTTTCAGTCAATCTACATCAAGATTAAGACTACTAGTTTCCTGTCCGTTCAGTGCTGAAGAATATATATCCCAAGTGCCGGTATGACCTTTTTTTTCCTGGTATGACTTAAAGCATGCTTAAATAATAAGAATCACAATATTTTAGATATATAACAGAACTGAACATAATAACGATTTATCACCTTTCCTGACATGCTTGTCCTATAACATAAGAGGCCACTGGTCTGCTGATTTATTACCTATGTTACATGGGCCGACTATGACCTATTTCCCAAGCACTATTTCTTTGATGTGCATTTTGCCCTGATTGGCAGCCAGAAATAGGACTTTCGATAATATCTTTAATTTATTTACGGCTTAAACCTTGATGGCAAAATATGTGTACTACCAAGGCATCCAGTTGATCCTAGATTTTTAGCAATTTCAGAAGCCAAATAACCATTTCCCTGAAAATTGCAGGGCCAAACCATGTCAAATAGACATGTCTCTTCAATCTCAAAGAGTCATGTTTCATTTTGGGGAGTCAAACACATACTTTTAGGATCTACTGGATGCTGTGTGTACTTACAGATTATGTATTAATTATCCCATTTAAATGCTCCGAGATAGCATTTAAATAATAATTTATCATGAAATAAACTCTTGGGTTCAGTCCATGGCTGATCTTACCTTACTTTCAAACATGACAATTTCTGTCAATACAAAAATCAAATTAGTTTTTTTTGTACGAAACAAAATGCTAGTAACGAAAGGAAAGCAATTCAGTTTTATTTCCTATGTGCAAATCAGTTTTATTTCCTATGTAGATCTGTGTGTTCCAATTATATATCAACATAACATGTTTTGTATCCCTTCAGTGGAGAGTTCTGAAGATCCATCACTTTCATGTTGGAAGAGGAAAAAATAATTATTACTGCATTTTTTATGAAAGAATAATATTTTGCCTTCAACTGGTGGCAAGGATGAATTCTTTTAACATTTTGTTGTTTAACATTTATGTGAAAATGGAGAATGTTATCAAATTCTGAATTTCTGAAAATGTGACCGCCAACATCAGGTAAATAGCCATAGGGAAGTTAGAGGTTATGCACCACCAGTGACCTATCATAAATTTATTGCTGTGTCAAACTTCAAAACATTGCTGGTGTACGGATACACCAGAAAATACCAGTGATGCTTAAAAGTCTATCGCAAATCAAATCATATTAATATCTATTTAGCAAACTCTGTGATTAACTTTACAGTCACATCAGTCAAGTGCCATTTGGCAGTTTCCTCAATGATTTCAGAAGACCATCGTGATAAAAACATCATCTGTGACAGGAGATACGAGTTCCCTGTATATACCTACCTCTCGGGGTGTTTTGAATCCTAGACCAATAGACTTGACATATCGCAGGTTCTTTTTGCCTTTGCCTGACAATATACTCTGCTTCTTGTTCAAGAACACATTGTTCTGTTTCTGGAATGACCTTTCCGTCTGTGAACAAAGAAAACTTTGAATTAGTAAATTTTGTATGTAGGTTCTGACATTAATTTTCTTATTCAGTATAAACAAGAGATCCCAGAGGGATCTTGGCGCCCACCATTGAATGATCTTCATAGGTTCCATGTCAGATTGATCTTTTCTCTACTTTTCCCTTCATTTTACTAATCTGTGCAAATTGAGACATCCCTCCAGTACTTTTCAAACAAGGGAATCCTAGCTATATAAGAAATTTGAGATTTAACGATAATGGCTGTTTGTTTGCCAGGTTGTTTTCAGGACAGACAGACTGGTTTTCACAACTGTCCAAAATGCAATACAAGGGACCAAGGGGAACCTACTTATGAAATTTGAGAAAGATCCATTCAGTACTTTGAGAAATAGAGATAACAAACTTCAATTGTCAAAATCCAAGATGGCGGTCTGTCGGCCATATTGTTTTCCAATTGATCTCAAAATGCAATAAGCATAACGAGGCACCAAGGGGAACCTCCATATGAAATTTGAGAAAGATCCCTTCAGTACTTTCTCAGAAATAGTGATAACAAACTTCAATTGTCAAAATCCAAGATGGCTGCCTGTCGGCCATGTTGTTTTCAGATTGGTCTCAAAATGCAATATGCATAACTAGGCACCAAGGGAAACTTACATATGAAATTTGAGAAAGATCCCTTAAATACTTTCGCAGAAATAGTGATAACAAACTTCAATTGTCAAAATCCAAGATGGCTGCCTGTCGGCCATGTTGTTTTCAGATTGGTCTCAAAACGCAATATGCATAACTAGGCACCAAGGGAAACTTACATATGAAATTTGAGAAAGATCCCTTAAATACTTTCTCAGAAATAGCGATAACAAACTTCAATTGTCAAAATCCAAGATGGCTGCCTGTCGGCCATATTTTTTTCCGATCAGTCTCAAAAAGCAATATGCATAACTAGGCACCAAGGGAAACCTACATATGAAATTTCAGAAAGATCCATTCAGTACATTCTCAGAAATAGCGATAACAAACTTCAATTGTCAAAATCCAAGATGGCTGCCTGTCGGCCATGTTGTTTTCGGATTGGTCTCAAAAAGCAATATGCATAACTAGGCACCAAGGAAAACCTACATCTGCAATTTCAGAAAGATCCATTCAGTACTTTCTCAGAAATAGTGATAACAAACTTCAATTGTCAAAATCCAAGATGGCTGCCTGTCGGCCATGTTGTTTTCCGATTGGTCTCAAATCGCAATATGCATAACTAGGCACCAAGGGGAACCTACATGTGAAATTTGAGAAAGATCCCTTCAGTACTTTCTCAGAAATAGCGATAACAAACTTCAATTGTCAAAATCCAAGATGGCTGCCTGTCGGCCATGTTGTTTTCGAATTAGTCTCAAAACGCAATATGCATAACTAGGCACAAAGGGGAACCTTCATATGAAATTTCAGAAAGATCCCTTCAGTACTTTCTCAGAAATAGCGATAACAAACTTCAATTGTCAAAATCCAAGATGGCTGCCTGTCGGCCATCTTGTTTTCCGATTGGTCTCAAAACGCAATATGCATAACTAGGCACCAAGGGGAACCTTCATATGAAATTTGAGAAAGATCCCTTCAGCACTTTCTCAGAAATAGCGATAACAAACTTCAATTGTCAAAATCCAAGATGGCTGCCTGTCGGCCATGTTGTTTTCCGATTGGTCTCAAAATGCAATATGCATAACTAGGCACCAAGGGGAACCTACATCTGAAATTTCAGAAATATCCCTTCAGTACTTTCTGAGAAATAGCGATAACAAGAATTGTTTACGGACGGAGGGACGGACGGACGGACGGAGGGACGGACGGACGGACGGACGGACCACGGACCACGGACGCAGGGCGATTTGAATAGCCCACCATCTGATGATGGTGGGCTAATAAATACAAGCACACTATATATTGTGTGCTCATTTATGATCAGTTGAAATTTTGTGTAGTTTTTTTCTCTCACAATAACTAATTTACGTCCTTTTTCATTTCAGAACACAGACTGAATTAAATCTGAGTAAAATGGCAGAGGTGTAAAAAAAGATGTCTAACCACTAGTCTAGGGCCAGTATAATAAGTCACCAAAAATCCGCTAGCCCAACAAGTATGGGGTAAAAATGTCGGAAAAATTAATGATTTATTTAATAAACATATTCTGAAATGCTCTTTTAGCATACAAGTGAAAACTATGATAGTCTTGTGATAATTGGAGGTCTTTCACAATAATTTGGCACAAATAACTCCATATTATACTCAGATTAACAACTAGGTAAGGCCATTACCAAGAATTTTAATGTTTAAAGTGTGTTTTCATATCTGCTGAAACATCGGAAAGTGACTAGCAGTGATATTTCTACATGCCAGTCCTGGGTCAATTGCAAGGACTCACAAAATTTTGTTGCGACTCGTATAGATATTCTGGAAACATTGAATTTTTTAGAGCAGGGCTCATAGCTCAACACAACATGAAAATGACACATGAAAATACGAATTTAGATTAAATAATAAAAGTATCACTGTGTCAGTCTTAAGATATAACTGAATTAATGTCTGCCTATGGTTCAGATTTCAGTGATTCAAATTCTGCTCTAATCCTGATTTTTTCCTCTACTTTTACACCTGTCTAACGGACATTTTCTTTTCTTTTTTAAATTTCTGTTAAATGTTGAAAACTATTTCTGTGATATTAGTGAGTCACATCAGTCAAATGCCTGAAGAAGGCAGTGTCATCAATGATTTCAGTAGACCATGGTGATAAACAAACACTTTTCTGGTTGCGAGTTATAGAACAAAACTACTTTTTTTAAATCAATGTTTGTCACATCAGTCAAATGCCATGAGGCAGTGTCATCAATGATTTCAGTAGACCATCGTGATAAAAACATCATCTGTGACATACAAAATGTTTACAATCTGTGAACACTATAATTACATTTTATCAGACATTGCTTTGTTTTGTTTGGTAGAAGATAGCTATGAATGAATTTTTTTTATACATTTCTTTTTTCTGATTGAGTAGTATGGTTATTAATGTACATTTTTACTGCACTTAGTCAGTACCATGTCATTTTGAACCAATGATAATGTAGGTGTACCAGTGCATGTAGAAAAAGATGTAAAGGTTTCAATATTTATTGAGCACCGCCAGAAAAACGCATGGTTTGATATAAAGGTGATACGAGTACAAATACTTGTCATCGAAACAGCAAACAAACACTTTACTGGTTGCAAGTTATAAAATTATAGACCGAAACTACATGTATAAAACCTTTTTCAACAATTGTAGACAATTTACGTTATTATGGAGGTGTCAATCATGAACTTCTAAGTCAATCGGTAAATGAGTAATGTCACATCAGAGAAGTGCCATGAGGCAGTGTCATCAATGATTTCAGTAGACCATCGTGATAAAAACATCATCTGTGACTGGAATCAATGCACCATGCATGATATTTTTTGGGTAGGACGGACTCTTATGTAGTAGTGTACACCCAAAACCGACATCAATATACTACAGAATATAGGTTAAAGGAAAAGTCAATATATATCTTATTTTGTTATGAGAACTCGCCCAAACTGCATTTTCTCATATTTGCATAAATTTAGATTTATGAATGCATGGCAATATGGTTTGGTAATCTTTCTAGATTATTACTATGGTTTTATTTCTGAAATCTGCAATATTAACAATAGCCCAAAATACAGCTATTGTTCAAAATATCATTTGTCTGACGATTAATATTTGCATCCGAGCACTGAAAGCGAATTACAATATGAGAACGGTTATGTAAGTGTCAAGGCCTGATTCTATTATGACCCCGATGCACAGCATACGAATTTCTCGCACTGGGCACAGAGGAACGTGCCCCTGTGCTGTGATGAAATAAGGAACATGCCAGCTAGGATTAAATTGGTTATTACCAATGAAGTAATTACTTTATTATATATTTAATAAGACAATTTAAGAGCTTATTTCCTAAAACTACATTGATCTGGTAACCATAAGATTCTATTTCAATGAGAAATGCTATATTTCTCCTCTCCCCACATGGCTATGTACCTGTTCCGCCATGTTGGTCGTGTAAGAGACCGAACGGGGTCTACACACTTCCGGTTACAGGGCAAGGTTGTGTTAAGAAAAAACGAAACGAAATCATCGTTTGAAAGGAGGAAACTATTTTCGGGTTGATGTCAAGATTAATGATTAAATAAAATATCTAACAATATCATAACACACAAGCATGAAAATCTATCTTGTTAAAAGTATTAATTATTTTAAACGCGATCAGCGAAAACTGATTTCGGTGGGAATGTAATATTAAAGATGTCACCGCATAACTTGGAAAATAACATTTTGGTAAGACTATTAACAGCAGACAGTAAAATTAAAGTCGGATCTTGTCATTAGGCGCCTAGTGTGTTTCTTTTATATTCATTGGCTGTGAATATGTTTCAAATGTGTAATTAGTTCGTCTGTTTACTTAAAATAATCAGAGACGTATATGTCATAATGTGATGCATTTACGTTTCTGATATAATATGTTTATATAATGAATTGTGTATCCGGTGATCTGTACATGTCTGGGTGTAGATCGAAGGGCTTCTTGAATACGGAACAGTTTTCCCAATCAGACAGATACTGTTCAGGATTTGCGAAAAGGGGGGGGGGGGGCAGTCATTTAGCGATAATGCGAGCGCCGTAGGCCCGAGCTTTTTTCTTTTTTGGCGAGGGGTCCGGGGGCCGCCAAGGTAGCGCCCTGGTAGGGGGCAAATTTGCAATCATTCGGGATCGTTTTATAGAGGATTAATTCCTTCTAGTGAGTAAGTTGCACGAATTCATCGATGCATTCAAAGTTATATCTGACGTGACTTTCACGTGCGATAATAATATCGAAAGTTTGTAAGTTGCTCGTGTAGAGAAAGTTATTGACTTTTCGTTAATACACCATATTTATAAAGTCAACATGGACTAAAACAAAAATAAAAGACTTTTAAAACATTTTTTTTTCCCGCTAACGGATCAGAAATCGGAGATCGCAGTGTGTTACGCGTGCGTGACCATTTATATATATTAAGCTTCAACTTTCGGCCATATTATTTTTCGATTTGATTAAAACATGTTTTATTTGCATGAGTATATACAAAAGGATTGGGCAAAGGCTTTCAAACTTATATGAAGCCATTTCCCAATTATATATATATGTTTTTAGATCTATCAACAAATGACACAATCACAACATGGTATCATCGCGAGCATACATTAGATTTTTCATTTTTTTCTTCTTGTTTAGGCAGCCGCAGAGATATCCTCAAGAAATATGACAAAACCATGTTCTTGATCCGCTAGTGCTGTTAATCTATTACTGCTTCAAACACTTACATGTATACATACATATATACAGAGACCTATATAGTATATAGGTCTCTGATATATATATATAAAAATTAAGGAAATGCTCCTACATATCATTTCACTTTCTCTTCCTTCTTTTCTTTTCTTCACTCTGTTTTTATTATAATATACATGTACTGTATTGGATAATATAACTTCACTGCTGTTTTTTTTCTTTTTCTTTATATAACATGATATTTTGGGGAGAGGGCGTTACTAAGTTGGAAAAAATCGCTCAATCCTTATTATCCTTGTTTATGATGTTTTGATAATACAAATATTTTCAAACTAAACTAGACTTAATATGCTATCTACACTTCGGAGGTCTACGGCGGAACAGAGGTGACATGAAAAATATTTGTTTATGTAGGCTGACATTCCCCCCCCCCCCCCCCCCCCCCCCCCCTTTACGTGCTCACGTAAAACGTTTGTGTACGATAAAAAAAATCAATAAGATACAACCATGGATGAAGCAGGGCAAGTGATTGAAAAAGTTGAAAATCCAAAGATAGTAGAAATATTATGTTGTGCGGAAAGACTTTTGACCCGAAACTGTATATGTTACTCATTTATGACCCGACATAAACCCATTTTTATAACAAGAAATACATTGGCCATATAACTCGTATTATATATCCTCATGAGCTTGAAGTTGGCAACACCGAGTCGCTCTGATGTCAGCCGCATACCTCGATCTCCACTGAAAAATGTTATAATTTCATTGTCCCATTTAAGAACTTACATTTCGTGTTAGTAACGCTGAAACTTCAAAAGCTGCGATACGTAAATATTGCAGTTGATTATCATATATTTAGGGGTAAGTTTGTAACATTGGCACAGCTTTCTTGATATATATCACATACAAAGCATCACAAGGTTTCGATATATGGTTCATCTTGATATTTTGTTTAATACTATGAGCTGACTCAGAAGTTAATTACCCTTCCAGTACACCTGGCAGTGTATGTTATCCTTGAATGATTCAATGGTTATTTCCAATCACCAATACATGTATTTAACCACTGAAAAAAAACTGTAGCAATGTTCTTTTAAGCGAGAATATGAGGTGTGTGCATCTTTAATGCTGTGCAATGTTCTTTCCATTATATTTAAAATGAGAAATTTATAACAACCGTCAAAGCAAGATGGCGACCATTTCTCGACGACTCGTCTCTAAACAGATGATTCGGGTATGTATTCTGCTTTGAATGGACGAACATGTATTTCTGATGCCAGAAAGCTCCCTCTCTATCTTACTTTTGCGAACTTTTAGTAATTGTTTGAAACGGTTACAGAATAACTTTAAAAATCGCATTAAGCGACCCAGTTAGTTTGCCCTTGACGCCAAATGACGGGACATCAAAAATATTTGCTCTTCCGATCGACGGGAACTTTCGTAAGCTGTTATATGAGGATATCAGCTGAATGTTGCAGAAAATTTAATAGAAAAAATATCATTCAACGAATTGCAGGGCTTGTAAACATACACATCAGGATCTTCACTAACTGTAATTTCAATATGAGTTGCCTCCCATCCATTGCTTTTAGATCACTTGATTGTGTCATTTTTTTGCCAGTGTTCTTAGTGACAGGTATATATTATAAAGAAAAAAAGACTTCGGAAAAAGCTCATTTAAAGAATTTCAGTGTGTGCGAATGCTTCACAGGACACTGTCAAAGTCAAACTGTGTATGAAAGCTATATATACGAGGCTAGGGGTACGTTTCCTACCTTAATAATTGGTAAACTTTTCAAACTTCATCTAAAGTTCAACCTGTGTGATGAATTATTACAAACTTGCCTTTGTAGTTGATCCTGAGACCAAGTGTTGTTATTTTCCAGGTTAGTCTGAAATTCAATTGATAGGGAACAGATCTAGAGGAAAGGAAGCTTTAATATTAGTCAACAATCTGTTATTTTTTGGCCTTGTCAACTTGCCACTTGACTTACTACGTACGTGTATACAGTAAAACACGGTTATAGCGAATCCCAGGGGACCAACTGAATCAGTTCGTTATATTGATAGTTCGTATAATATGTGTATTATGAGTTGTTGTTTTTTCTAAAAAATTCGCTGTATGAAAATATTCAAATTAAAATACAAACAAACAAGTACAAATTAAAAGTGATGCAATTATTTTAAGTCAGTTATAACTTTTATTTCTGATGAAACTTTTCGTGTGAGGCAAGTGTGTACAAAGTACTAAAAACATCTGAGGTATCATTTTGAGACTGGCGAAAACGGCTTGTTTCGTGTAAATAATCACTCGTTGAAGCACCACTGATTACGGAATGTTCCTCCTCTGTCTCTAGCTGTTTTCTCCTCGTCTTCACTGTCCGAAACGTTCACAACGCCTTTTACAACATCTGCATCAGTCATCTCCGTAGTATTACTGACGAAATTGGTCGCTGTGACCTTGACCCCGGCAGCGTTGTTTTCACTAGCTCTCAGTCGCTTGATGATAAAGCCATTGCGAAACATTTTAGTACTGTGTAAACACGGAGACATCTAAGAATTGTTGAAATAACACGGAATTTCAGGCGGAGGGGTCGCTAAATTGGTTCGTAATAGGCAATACAATGTATTTCGCTATGTGAAATTCGCAATAATAGAATTACATAGAAGTAAGAGGGAGAATAGCTGGGGAATCAGAATCAGTTTGTAATATCCATAAAATCACTATAAGCGTGTTTGTACTAAACGTGTTTTAATGTACAGCCATTTTGTACCACTACTTAGCAATCGCATCATGATTTTCCTAAAACAATACCATCTTGAAAAATAGGTTTTAAACTTCTCAAGTTCTGCCAATGGAATTTAGCTCAGACTTGCCTGAAACAATCCTGAGATGGTCCTGACCAAGAGCTGTTAATTATTGGGTCACTTTAAATCCAAGATGGCCACATCACTATGGCCTCAATCTTGAAAAACATTATTTTCAACTTTTTCTTCAGTTCCAACATAAGAATTTAGCTAAATTTTGCAAGGAATGTTCCCGATATGTTCCTGACCAAGGTTGTTAATTTCCAGGTCAATTAAAAATCCGAGATTGCCATGATGGTTGCCATTTAATTTTTAAAAAGAAAAAAAATGTTTAGTTCCATTTTATGGAATCAAAATAAAACTTGCTAGAAAGCTTTAATTAGATGGTCCTGATCATGTGTTGTTATTTTTCAAACTGGTCCAAATTTCCAAGATAGATGCTGCAGTGGCCATTTTATTAATACAAAATTGTATAACAAGAATACACATCTATTAAATTTAGATAAAACCTAGGGATGATCCCGACATAATCCTGACTTTGTGTTATTTTTGGGACAACAACAGTATTGCAATTTGCACAGTTGTTTTCAATATTTAATATGCAAGCTATATTTGGTTGTTATTTTTGCAGATTCCTTCAGTATTCTGGAGAAATGAAGGAACAGCATCATCCACTCCACCAACTTCCCAAAAGCCTCCACAAGAGGCTAAATCACCAGCAGGTAAATACACTACTTTAGTTTGCTGTGGTCAGGATTCAGGATTTCTTCTGGCATTTGACCAGTTGCACTTGTGCAAGATTTTCTTTAAGTGCTATTCTTGTTACTCTCAACACAGACTCTTTAATGTATCTATATCATTTTTCGAGATAATCATTCAATATCCTTTATTTATTGAAATCTCCCTCCGATTATTATTCTTACAAACATACCATATTTTTATCTGCAATTAATGAGTAATCCCTCCTTTTAATTTTTGCAGAATCATCACTTTAAGATAGTCGGCTAATATAAAAGTGGTTTACAAATGAACCCTCCCCAAACTTTAATAATAAATTTTACACTAGAGGATGGGGCTTATTTAAGGGTAAAATTTACCGTAAATAGGGTTGTAAACTTTAACACTAAGGGAGGGGCTTATATGAAGATAAATATGGTTTACAAATAAAACATGAACTATGTTAATGACATGAAATATCTGATACTTTGCAGCAACAGGCCCAGAACCACTCCTTGATCAGACTGACAACACCAAATACCAAGCAGAACAAGTCCACCACTATAATGAAATGTCATTCTACGACATTGAGGGTGAAATGGATCAATTACGCCTCAAACAACCATCAAACAAAGTAAAATTTGAGCTCGATTTATGATACAGTCTGTGTTAATAAGACACTAGATTGATGGACACAGTGAAATGTGAATGTGTGCTACGAAATGAATTCTATGTGGTTAATTACTTTAAGGAGTATTTCTGTAAATTAATGTATTGGTCGTTATATATTAAAAATGTTAGAAATATGATGAAATGGTTTTGTTTCCTTATATATAATTACTGCCTATTATAAATACAATTAAACCTCGCTACAAATTAAACTCTAAACAACTCAAGGATTCTGCATATATTGAAGTTAAAATTAATTTCAGACCGTTAAAACTGAAACTCAGGATATCTTGTAGTGTAATGATCCTACTGAATTACAGGTAACGAGGTAGGAATATATATAGGATCTGATAGTAATAGAGATGGTATTCAATGCAGGAGCCAGATCCAAACGAAACTGGCATTCAGTGAAAGATTATTTCTTAAAAATGTAATCAGAAATAATGTGGACAGAACTGGTTCGGAAAGGGAATAAGCTCAACTACATTTGTGGAATGCAGAGTACCTTTTAGTTGTCCTTGTCCAACACCCAATTTCCAAGTTCTGACTTGTGCTTTCCTGAAATTCAGCTCTTGTTTGTAGGGGGAGGTAGCACACAAACACTGAAGGTAGGGCTAGAATTGGAAAGTTAGCTGGTGTTTTATTGTTGACATATCAGCACATTTCTACTGTGTGCCTGTCTGCAAGGTGGCAACAAGAAATCTTATTAATTTGGTCAAAAATCCAAAAGGTAGATGGTGTAAAATTTTTCTCAATTGCCAAACAGGAAAAATAGGAAGATTTCAATTTGGAGTAAGCGGACCTCGCTGATCATGAGCAGTTCCCCTAACAAAATTTGGCAAATTGCTCTCGAGGTGAAGGTTAGCAGGTTTGCAAATGTAGAAGCAATAGAAAGGTCTTGGAACAAGGAACACAAATTTAAAATATGAAAGCCTTACGGGTATCTTGTTCAGTTGATCTACTGTGGCCAATGTTAAAAATGCTTTAAAAGTAGGTCAAAGGTCATGGTCAAGACCCGCAAATGTAGTACCAATGGATAGGTCGTGTCGCAAGGAACACACATCAAATATCAAGCTGTATCCTTGTTAGTATAGTTGTCTAAGGACGACACTGTGAGTAAAGCAATAGCTCCCCTTGACTTCATCCCTGCAAGCTGAAAATCACTGTCTACATCACACAAGAGTACTGTTGTAATAATTGTAAACCACTTATCCTCATTAACGTGCACAAAACATGAAACAAAATTGATGTTATTAAATTTTTATCATAGTTATGGTGCATTAAGTAATGATGTTACTTAATTTGTTGAAAATAAAACATCCATTATACATGTACTTATTCTTAAGAGAGAAAAAATACTAATGGAACTTGACTGAGCTTAACACGGTTGTAATTAAGGCAGCTCAAATAGTTCAGATTGTTCGTCCAGAGCGCAGAGGTCCTGGGTTCAAGTCCTGGTCTTCTATTACACTTGCAAAGCATATCTCCATACCAAAACCTCAATCTTTTTACAGTTGGGAGAGAAATCTCCCTATATGACAAAAGTAAGGTAAAAAAAAAACGAAAACACAACAATACAGGCTTGTGCAGTTTTCAACTGCATATTTAATATCACTGGTGTTGTATGCACATTAAAAACTTGTGATGATGTACAACTGTAGTAACCTTGATAAAATAATGGATATACAAACTTCAACAGGGATAGTAAATACTTTTAAATATTTAAAATATTCAACACATTGTTAATCTAGAACATTTTACTCTCCATTTTCCAAGTAGAATATTTTAATATTTATTGATAAAACATCACAGGCATAGTTTAGGGCACTGTCCAAACATGTACAACTTCAGGGCACAGCCATAATGTACTTGTAGTAAAATATTTCAGTCTACTTTTTGAGGTGGGGGGGGGGGGGGGGGGGGGAGGGGGGCAAGGTTTGATCCAAACCTATTGTGTGCTATAACTCTTTCAGTACTACTGAATACACTAATGACAAAACAATGACATCATTGACTTTTAATGAATCGTTGGAATCATGCTTAAAAGTCTCGTAGAAAGAGTCAAGGCACGAATGATTGATGTCAAAAGTTGAACTACTGAATGATAAATATATCTGAATAATGAACTAGCTCTATAATTCTACATATAGGTAAGAATTAGGATCACATACTCTATGTACCAGTCTTTTCAATGTATATAATGATTGCACACTAAATATTATCCCTGTTCCTACTTTTGATATACTGAAGCATATTAGTCAAAGGAAGCTCTCATTTAAAGTACTAAACTCCACATCTTCAAAATAATGAACAAATTTTGAGGTTATTTTTTCTTTTCTAGTGCCAAGAAATTATTCTCTTAATATTCCCCCAACACTGCAATGTATGATGCATGTGGTGTATGTGGGACATTTGGAGGGAATGGAGACACACCTACACATGGTCAAATGTTAACTATTTATATACCAGGTATCTGAAATTCTATTAAAAAAAATATCTTAATACATATTGTCCAATGAAATAAAGAATGTATTGTGATACTGAGAAAAAGCTTTTTCATTAACGTTTGAAAAAGAGATAATAGAAATTACTTCACCTTATGTATCGTGTGTATTTTAAGTTATAAAAAAAACTATTCATGATCACTTATTTCATTCCCTAGAAGGAAATAAAACATTTATCATTGATATAAAATTAAATTTGTTACCTTATATTTAATAATTAAAAACAATTTTAAGCATTTTTTAATACGGTAACCAGTCCAAAGTAAGTCGTGAAGTGTATAAACTTTTTAAATTAGAAATTGAAGTCATATCATTATAGCAGTCTCATAAAATCTTGCTCTGATACATGTACATTACACCTCACTACCTCACTGTGTACACAAATATTTGTTTGAAAATTATCATTATTATTTTTTCTATTGTGTACGGAATGTACGATTGTTCTGTAAGACGTCAACATGTGCTTTCCTATGCAACCTCATTTACATATTGTATTGAATAATATTTTCTTAAGTTCTTGACATTCTGTCAATACAGACATAGCTTTCATGAGACATTTCAACAGGAGTGAAACAACTACAATTTATTTTCACAAAATTTCCTTTGAATGATTTCCATCCATTCTTTAATTATGACAACCCTGATACTTACTGTTGCTACATCAACGCTACTAAAACAGCATTGCAAAAATATGTGAATTTGTATAGATTATAAACATTCCCAGCCATGTTGTCCATGGAATTCAGACGCAACTCGGTTTCCATGAAATAAATATGTTCTCAATGATTTCTTCCTAAAATGAAATCTGATAAACTCATTTGTACAAAAACTGCATCAATCCATTTCAAGTTTTCATAGGCACAACAAAATGATTGCAAGCCTTTGGATGAATGTTATAACTAAACTTTACTATAAGCTGCCCTAATTTTTTAATATTACATATAATATGTAATTGGAGTACTGGTACACCTAATTTAAACAGCCACCTCACCTATACAGATTCATTTCTGATTTCTGCTATTTTTGTGCCGCCAATGACGGATGTCGGAATGGTGGCACATAGGCATTGCTTTTTTGCGATTAGCTCTGTTTCCGACAAAGCTAGACTATCAAAACCTCAATCATAGTTGTAGCATGGGTAGTAGAACCTTTAAGATTTTTGTATTTTTTTGGGAAAGAAAGTCAAGGTTAAGATTTTGAATCTGTTTCTGTATTTTTTTGGGTAAAAAAATCAACGATAAGATTTTGAATCTGTTTCTGACTAAGTTTGAATCTGTTTCTGACTAAGTAAAAAGCTAGACCAACCAAACCTTGAGTCATAGATATAGATGTATCATAGGTAGGAGAGCCTACAGATATGTTTATAATACATGCTGCATATACAAATCAATAATTTCTGTCTATCTAGCACTTCAAGATATGCACCTTCAATTTCATTAATCTCTTTAAACTTATCCTGAAGTACCCATGTAAAATGCTTATGATATTGACAAAGCGGGACAGGCAACACTTATACATGTAATTATGGTAATTCTTGTAGTAAAGTTCAGCCACCCGGACCACAATGTTAAGTTTTCATTTATATACTTCAGCTCTAACTGTACAAAATTTCAGCCATGAATCGCCAACAAAGTGAATATTGGATCTGATCATTGCAGAAAGTGATTCTTGAAATACTGAAATAGCTGTTTTTTGCCAAAATTTAACAGACATATATATGGGAGGAAAATGTTTACAAAATATCAATAATAAATACTGAAAACGTTTACCCATGCCTTTCCAAGTTCTGCAAAATACAACTGATGAAAGATTTAATGTACAACACACAATGATACAGTAAAACAAGACCTAATTATGGTATTGTTATAAAGGATGTTAAAAGTCGATTTAACTACTGCCACACCATCATCAAACAGGACTTACATTACAGCAACAAACTAACACCACAACAATACCTATGTCTGTAATTCACAACATATCATTTGTAACATTGGAATTTCCAAATATGGTCTTTGGTTTCCTTGAGAAATTGCATGTAATCTTATCTTTTAAATACCATACTGGAGTATTTATCTGACAAGATCGTGCCCTAATGGGTCTGTATTGCCATAATTCTTTCAGTAAAAAATACAGTTCAGCTTTCTTTCAGTAAAAATACATTTCAGCTTTCTTTCAGTAAAAGGTATATGTCATATACATTTTGTAACATAACCCTGTGACATTTAAGAATGAATGATTTAAGAAATTAGCTCATTTCATCTTTTTAGAAAAAATGAAAAAAATTGTAGGCTTTCATCTCGGCAAGCTTTTGGAAAATGTTTTGACCTTTCAAGAAAATCACAACACATTCCCTGTGACCTTGAAAGTAGATTAAGGTCATCCATACAAACTAGATAACCCTTCATCACAGAATACCACTAGCCCTGACTCTGGGCCTCTTGCTTATTGAGAAGCTGTTGCTACTAGAGTAATATCGTGACCATGAGAAGATGTTGAAAAGATTTTAATACATTTGACCCCTGTGACATTCAAGGAAGGTCAAGGCAGTCATTTTAACAAAAATGATAGCTATTCAGCACAGAATACCAGTGGGCCTCTTGATTATTACTTTTGTGTTGAACAAAAATTGATACTGGGTACTTGAGGGCTTAATACAGGATAGATAAGGTACTACAATATACAAATCACTCCATTTTCTTGAAATACATGGACTAATTTCAATATCTAAATTCATAATGAAACTTATTGGTGAATTTAAATTGTTATATACACCACACAGCACTCGATCAATTCAGAAATAACATCCCCCATCACATATAATTTTGAGAACAAATCCAACAGGCATAGTTAAATTGGAATAAAGTACATGTAAAAACAAAGACTTACCAAAAACATTCTTTGCACAATGTAATGTTTGAAGGGTATTCATTATAAAGGAGTACCCTTCCTTGTCAGGCAGTTCATATTTAATTCTGTTCTATAATCATCCTTAAATGACCTTAGATGTTGAAAGGATGTTAAACAATACTAATCCCGTTCTATAAAATAAATTACTTTCTCCAGGTAAGGTTAATATAGGCACATGCCTTGGTCTAAATGTCCTTGCTTTAAGTGCTTAAAAAACACTTTCTGCAACAGACAACATGAAGCTACGGTTGTAAAATCGTTGTCATTTGAATTATAAATAATATGTAACAATTTACAAATATATACACTGTATATGTTATTTATATATGCAGATATATACATCCAGTATTTATATATTTCTCTCGGTACAATTACGACAGGAAATTCAAATCTATATCTTCGGATCACCAACACATAGTGTATATGATACATTGTGCTATTAAATAGATATATAACTTAGCAACACAAATGACGAAGGAAGACAACTTTTTGACTCGTGCCCTGACCGGGCCTCGAACTCACAATCTACGGCACCCAATCGCCTAGCCAGAAATACCCGCAGCCTATACCGCTGCGCCACATCGGCGTTCTTAAAAAAGAACGTTTCAATGGCGCAGTGATGGTCGGCCCGATACCCTGACATGATCATTGTGGAAGTCGTCTATAAGACGATATGAATACCTGGATACGAATTGTACATATATTATATATTTCTCTCGGTACAATTACGACAGGAAATTCAAATCTATATCTTCGGATCACCAACACATAGTGTATATGATACATTGTGCTATTAAATAGATATATAACTTAGCAACACAAATGACGAAGGAAGACAACTTTTTGACTCGTGCTGCACAATCTGTAAAGTAAAAGAGATAATATACCTCAGTACAGACCAAGGGTGCTCCAAACCAAATTCTTGAACCCATGAGGTAGTCACACCCTCCACTTATCATGAGTCAATATTACCTTTCCAAATGCTTTAATTAGATCAAATTTAAAATACCTACGCAAAATAAGAAGGATTTTAAAGATCCTGGGGATGGGGGAGAGGTGTATTTTTGACATTGCTCTTCTGCACCAAAGACTCCTGTATGAAAACAACAATTTCAAAGGTTTATCTGAAAGTACCCTGCTCCCTTGCCTACAAGGAAACCTCAACCTCTGGCTACATAATAATGAGTCATCTCACAAACACTGCTCTCTATGCTTTCAAAACATATGAATTATGACATATGTTGAATGATAGAATTTATACCCTAATGATGATATAATGTGAAAATCAATACTATAGTTCTTCATAATTGCAATTAAAACCCGGAAACCACCCATTGATTACGAGGAATCTCCATTGCCTTTAATTGGTCCACTCTCTAAATGAGCTGCGGTAAATATGTCATGCATGTGCAAACTGGTTTGTTTTGAAGAATGGTGGGCTGGCCATCACAGCCATACATCTAAGCCCGAGGTTGATCAGACCTACGGGTTGCTGCAGCGAATGCGAACAAAACGATTGGGTAAAATCACAACATCATCTACGACTTACAGAGTCAATGCGGGCCTTTTAGACAAAAACCATCATGAATTGGCAGTGAATCTTCTCGGCATTTGATAAAAAAAAAACCAACATGTCTGTTCATCACCTGGGGTTGTAACTGTATTTTTTTAATTGTTGGCGTAACTGAGCAGGTTTGACAGAAATTAAATGAAGATAATTCCAGAAGTTATAAAGATTAGCTTGATAAAGTTTTACATGTATATCTATAAGCAAAAACATAGAGAAGCTTTAAATCTGGTAAATATCAACGTTGTTAATCTGGGCATAAAGTTAGTTCTTTTTTATTGAAATTTTGAACAAAGAAATAACTTCTGGGAAAAAAAATGTTGAATTAAAATACCATTGAGGAAACACCAGAACACCAGAGAATGAAGCACACTAAATTTAATTTCAATGAGATCAGTTGAACAATGATCTCAGGACGAACAAAATTTATCCCAGACAGATGGACAACACCATACCACAATGCTACCACAATGCTCCTATCAGATATTGACAGGCCTATAAAAAAAGTATCATATGAAATGAACTGAGTGTATACATTCAGATTAGGGGTGGAAGCAGTTGAAAAACTCTAGAAAAACAAACCTGCTACACATCACGGGAAGATGTTTTCTCACATAAAATATACTGAGTGGCACCAATTACGACGAAAAGATCATTTTATAGTGTAAAATATCAAAATCATATTGTACACATATTGTAACTGCTGTAATGAATCATTTAAATCAAAGATCCACATCCAGAGAAGGTGGGGATCTGTATGAATCACTCCATCCAACTATATTTGATAGCTGTCTCATTATTCATTGATATCATGTCTACAAGAGATACATTTACAAGTGGTCCAATGGGCCTGTATCGTTCACAGGTTATGATTCAAGGCCTTCCAGTTAAGTGAAAGGCAAAGTTGACCTCTGTAACATTGAGTATGGGTCAAGGTCATTTCTTTTAACAAACTAAGCTGGAATTCATCCCAGGAAGTATTTCGTCATACATAATGATTCAAGGCATTTTTTTTGGTAAATCAGAAGAATTAAATTTTTTAGGTTTTGCTTCATACCAGGAACAAAGTACATGTACTCGTGAAATATTAAAATTGTAGTCCTTTTAATAGATGTTTCAACAAATTTGACCTCTGTGACCTTGAATATGGGTACTTAGGTTGTCATTTCTTTCCACAATCCTTTGTCAGGCTTCATTCCAAGAACCTGCTGGCCAAATATCTTGATTCTAGAACTTCTGGTTTTTTAAAAAGAGGTTGTTCAAATGATTCAACAAATTTGATCCAGTGACCTTGAACATGTGTCAAGGTAATTTCTTTGCTCAACCTTTGTCAGATTTCATCCCAGAAACCTATCAGCCAAATATCTTGATTCTGTGACTTTTGCTTATTGAAAACAGTTGTTTAAGGGGAAAAGTTGATGATATATGGATATCATACCTGGGTACTGCAGCATGAACTCACTAGTACTTAGGGCATGTGAGCAAATAATAAATAAAGACCAATGTCTATATCTTCAACGGTAGTTTAACAAATAAAAAATTCAAGAATGTACAATAAGGAACAGTCTGACTGACAGAGGACAGAAAACCAACTAATACAACAATAATCTAAATTGAAATTTTAGCTCTACAAAAGAGTTTGTCAATACACAAAAGATACAGCTGCTGAAGAAACAGAAAATTGGGACCTTGAAATATTATATAATGTAGAGGGATCTGACACAAATCCCAACCCACTTATATATGTGTATTAATATACCGGTATGTATATAGGGACCGTGGAGATGAATGTACCAAGTCCCTGTGGTATCATGGGAACTTTTCATAAGGAGAAATATTCACCATTGAATGGCAATATCAAATTCTCCAAGTGTTAATTTAGCCTTTCACCATAAAAATACTATATATACAATCATGCATTTCTATTGAATAGCCTTCATATCTGATTTGTCCTAAATTCAATAATATACACTTTTGAAACATTTTGTGGGGATCAAAGTGTATGGTTTATTAAGATAAAGATTTAAGACAAGAAGTAACATAACAAAACTTGTCTCAATAAATATTTACTGGTACAAAATAGTTAAAAGCTTTATTAACAACGGAATATGAGAGTGCTTTAATAGAGAACATGGTTTTAAAATTGCACACTTTAGATACCAGCTCCAAAGCAGATCCTGAGTAGCAAAATCACTTTCCTTCCTTCAATGGAAGATAAAACCTTGGTAAAAATATCTTAATTAGCAGGCTACAATCCCAGTTAGTACACTATAGCCCTTTAAAATTAAATCTAGGGTATAAAAACATTGATATTTCTACCAAATAGTCTTAATGTACTTATTTTGGACTCAAGTCTTAGCACAAATCTGGATTAAAAGGAAACGCCATGATGAATGAGGGCTACCAAAATACTTTAAAAGGAAACGCCATGATGAATGAGGGCTACCAAAATACTTTAAGAAAAAAATATGTACAGAAAATGCAATTAGGCCAATTATCATATAGCGGAATGCTCCAAGCGCGGAAATTGCTAAAATCTAAAATATGTGTTTAGAGTAATACTTCATTAAGTGAAGACTTAATAGTGAGATGACTTTGAATGGTAAATATATACATTACACATGTAGTTTACTTTGTTAACTATTTCACACAAATAAACAACAGCTTAATATAAAATGCAATATAGAGAGGATATTTAACAGTGTCTCATACTTGCCAACTTTTTGAAATTTATTTCTATGGGTGTGACTGCAAATGAAGATTTCAAACTTCGATCAGCTGAGAAAAAATTACATTTATAGACTTGCTTTACACTTGATACTTCACAGTTGATGCCACACTTTATTCTGGACCGATAGCTAGGACTTTTAAACTTATGAACAATGAAAAAGTTTTAATGATAACTTTTTATAAAATTAATGTCCCAAACTGGGGAGAATCCCTTCTCAAAAGCAGAGGGGTGAGATTTGCTTGGTAAGAAGGGTATTTTCAGTAACAACAAGTATCTATCTGATGAGTGGGGACAATTTTGTTATCTTTCATCAATTAATATTAGTCAGAGGAGTGAAATATTAAAAGACATTATTAAATATTCTGTTGTTTTTTGTACTATATAATATATCAAATCTAGGGTTGGCAACATACAGTTAATCGATTAACCGTTCATAACATTACTAACACAATACTAGTTTGGATAACCGGTTAATCGCAAAAACAAAATGCTTGGAATGTCTCCCTTACATCCCGACAGCTTTTGACAAAGGTACCGACGAGTACAGGTAATTATCAGTCTGGAAACCAAGACTACTCAGTACTGAGGGTATCAATACAGTTGTTTTGAAAACCAACCATACAGATTTTTAGGAGTTATTTTAGGAGGCCATCAATTGGACATGACCCACAATCTATACTCTTACGGCAACTTACAGTACTAGTCAAACAGTTAACTGGCTACATGTACGTGATCTCCTTATCAAATATTAAAAAAGTTTTATTTTCTCCTGATGAATTAGATAATTTTTATATCAGAATAAAGGTTTAAACAATATGTCGTCATCTGAAATTTTGTAGATGGGATTGTCTTTCGTTTGTCACATAAGATCAGGATGCCGTTGCGAGTGTCACTTGCACATGTGATGGGCTTGTGTATCATCAGAGATTGCTAATTGAGGTTACATTTTTCTGTAATTTTTCATTTGATTTATTTACAAAGAGTGCCGCTGTTGATTTCTGGCATAGCGATCAAGTTAACATTACTGTACAGAACCAGGTTAAAATTACATTCCCATACATGTCAACCTCTGAAACCTCCAATGAGGGAGATCTCCCTCATTCCACATCCAAAATGAGGGAGAAAGTGCGTGAAAAAAATCGCGACATTTTTGTTGCATTTAGGTGATGTTCCTCATGAGCTTGTGCAGGTGTAAATTACCTCGGTCTACAATTTGATATTAAAATTTGACTACAATGGTTAATTTTAAGGAATAATGATAATAAAAAAAAATTAGAAAAACATGATTAATTCTTTAAAAAAATATTTTTAGAAATTTTATAGAGAGGAACTGTATTTAGTGAATTAATGATGATGTAGTCACTTGAAATCTGCAACCATAAACGAAAGTAACTACTTATCTCCTGATTTTTTTTAAATTTTGTTCTGAAATTTATCTAAATGTATTTATCAAATTATCTCCCTTTCTTTCTCAAATAATAATTACACAGTAATTTATTAATTTTTGTTTTACTACTAGTTCTATTGTGACATAAAACAAACTTCTTAAAATGATTCCTGTAATAAAAGTATGTTACTCTTCAAAGAAACATTCTTTAAAGCATAAATTGATTCATAAAACACAGAAAGTATATCTTTTAAGCTGTTAACCGTTTGTAAAGACATTATGAGTAACCGGTTAGAAGTTTTGAAACCGTTTTGCCAACCCTAATCAAATCATTTAACAACCAAGTACAATAAAATACTTATTTTGTTCTAAATCCACCAAGTTTAAAGTATACTTCACGACCTGTCTGTATTGAAAAGAAATATTCCACATTTGTAATTTGTAATTCAATTCAAACATGAAAACCAGTTGCTACAATACAAACTGCTTAGCCAATGTTCTACATTCAGAAAGCTGGGAGAAAATAAAGATAAATATTTCTTCTACACACTTAATTTCAGCTGAAAATCAATTATAATCTACAATTTGAAAATTTACAAATCTAAAAATGATTATCCTCTGATTTGCACTTCAGCTTAAGGCAGAAATTGGTTAAAACAATCCCTGTTTTTGTTAACAATAAGAGACCCATGCAGAAACCAATAGCTCACCTGTTTGTTTTTTTTAATTATTTCTAACTGATATGAAATATGATGCTTTGTATGTACATATCAATATACAATAAATATGGACTGATCAAGTTCTATCATGCTTTTTGATCATATGCACTACTGGAAATTTTCTCACTGTTCTTAAGCTTTTAAAACTATGTCAGCATCAACTTTCCAGCGGTCAATTTTGACAAGGAAATTGGTGGGAAAAGTGTGTATGATTTCTGCTGGGATAGCAATTTCATTGTTTTATTAGTCTTAATTCTTGTCAATTGTAGAATGATCACAAATACTTGAAAATTGTATACTTGGTACATGTTTATATGGTAAATCAGCCATAAAATATGAGTCTGTCAGTATAGAAGCTTTTTTATTACATTTTTACCAGTGAAATATAAAAAATTATTCATTCTATAAAAGTGATATTTTTATTTTCATATCACTTTTGCTGATTTGACCAATCAAATTAATGATTAGAAAATACCGAAATAATTGACCAATCAGAAAGCCCGACATATATGTCAGCACCTGGACAGGGGGAACTACTTTTTTTGTTTACAAATTATCGCTGTAGGCCTAGTTAGCATACGGGGTAGGTTTTTCGTTGATAAAAAATGTAATAAACAGAATATCTAACAGTGTCTTCAGTAATACCAATTATATTTCACGAGTGTGGTTAATATTTTGATATTTTTCACTCGTGCCCCGACCATAAACTGACGGTGGCCTTAATATCTAGTATGAACACTTTATCAAACAGAAATGCATATGTGTGTAAACTACCTTAAATCCTATGGTTATCAACTTCTTCGGAATTTTACATGGGTGATTTCATAGTTCAATTTAACTCTTCAGAATAACAACATTAATCAATTGTAGACCTTTTTTGACAAATGAATACCATGTCCACATTAATGATACTCATTCTGATTGACTACACAAGGTGTATATATATATTTTTAAAATCATGACAACAACAAAATATGTATCTGTCAGGCAGGGAGAGTTGGCAAGCATAAAAACTGTAGGAGCTTTATGTTGCAAACAAAAGCTAGTCAAAATCCTTTCAGTCATTTGGGAAACATAATGTTTATCTAACAAGTTGACTTGGGAAACATAATGTTTATCTAACAAGTTGACAAGACGATGGACATGGTACCAACACATAAGCTCACTTGACCTTTGGGCCAGGTGGGCTAAAAATTAATCCAATTGCACACTTGATATTTCAGAATCACATTCCAGAATTTGCACAATTATTCCTCATTTTTTTGCTATATTTATTAACATTAAAAAATCATCTCCATGTATTCAATTTTTGCTTAAGGCAGATTTTTTAATCAAAAACATAAAAACTTCCTTTAAATACAAAAATACACAGTCTGTGAGTACATACTGGTGACAATACACAAGGGATCACCATATCTAGTGGTTTGCATATAACTGTTCTTATGGAGTATTCTTCTTTTGGAATTCTATAAATTTCACACACAAAAATATCTATTTAGTGATTACAATATTTGAGCTCTCCATGTAATTATTTATATATTATCATATATATATATTTACTGTATATAACCACAAATAAACTCCCTTCCCAAATATAAAGGTTTTGTATTAAAGTTTTTGAGGGTTTATTTGTGAACCACCGGATTCTGCAAAATAATGAAATATTTGTGGGCAGGGCTTATTTGTGGATTAATACAGTACAATGTATACATTTACAAATGAAATGGCATCTCCAACAGTGGCCATCTTAGAAACAACAACAATTATCACATGGACAAAACTGAAACCATCAGAAATTCATATCTGCATGATTTTCATATAATCAACAAGGACAAACAGGTTTAAAAGATTGTCACTGAAATATTTGATTTCAACTCCTAAAATATCATCACAGTAGCTTTAAAGCTTGTCAAACAAATTACAAACAATGCTAAGAATGTAATCTTTGAGCACCTTCCTCCTCCATGGAAAATTAGAAAATCACCCTTTCGATGTCTTTATTTCCATTTATATAAATAATCATCTTGCACCTCCACTGAATCATAGATATGAATGCACTTCTTAAACTTATATCACACTTTCTTGCAAAAGCACTTATAACTGAACTAAATCACATTCACCTTTTCATTATATCTAAAAAAAAGTTTAGGCCATCAGAATCTTCTTAGGCACAAGGTAGGCTAGCATGAACAACCCTGTCTCTTCCTTTATCTAACACACAGACCATATTTATTTTATCACATTTTGAAACCTTGCATGTTCAAGGCAGAAAGATGTTGTATTCTGCAGCAAGATCCTGGACTAAAGGCCGACAAATGTCAATGTCCAGGGAAAATGAATAAAATAAATTCCTATGATCAGAGGGAGGCTATGATACAAGTTAACTGCTCTGACACTCAGAAGAAAACTGCTAATGGGAGCAAGGAGACACAGCTTTGCATTTCTTATACTAAAGAGTGAATGTCAGCAAAAGCCTGTAAGACCTTGCTCCCTGTACAATCATAGCGGCCAGGGAATGTCGTTGAAGTCTATAGGACCCCCTAGTCCTGCGTCTGCCTCCAGAAGACTGACAATAATGGACATAGCTGCCTCGTCATTGCCATCAGAACCATCCATGTCCTCGACGGCTTGTTGTTCTGCAATGACATTCTCTATCAAGCTGGACTCCGACATCCAGCAAGATGGTGTACTGGTACTGGGTGCTGTGGACACATAGCAATAGAAGATATATAACCATAGTAATATGCTATTTGATAATGTCTGCAGGAAACTCATATATAATTCCTCACAATCAATATCAGAGTGGAACAAGTAAACTAGAAAATACAGTTTTTGCTAATTTTTTCACCATTCTTTGTTAATTAACATCAATGTCTTTCCATTGAAGTTATTATGTCGCTCCCATAACATAAATATTCTCAGTATCAAATAAATTAACAATGATGTTGATTCAAACTCCCATGAATCATAATATAGCAACAATATTCATAGATAGTTCCAGGGTTGTAGTAATGGTCACAGACAAAGCTTGTTTCTGACTCAAAAATTCTAGCTTAATCTCAACCTGAAATCTTTCTACAAGATTATTTCTGATCATGAGCCTATTCTATGACCCTGTATCTTGATTTTGATAAGTATATATAATGATCCATACGTTTGGTAGTGACCTTGAGTTGGATACCTACCCATGACCTTGACACATAGTTTCAAACTGTGACCTATATGTACTTACCGGCAGCCTTGAAGGACATGCCATTGATGGGTGCAGAGGATGTAAGGTGGGTGGATGAACTTGCAGAAAGGTGAAGGGGTGAGGACCTTGATGCTGAAATTGCCAAAAAAAAACCTGTTAATTAGATTAAAGTTCATGCAAAGTTGTGTCATACAAATACAAAGTGATTGGAAATTCTCTGAACTTGTCCTTTGTAATTATTTGAAGTTTAATCAAAATCTCTCAAAGAATAAAACCTCAAATGATGACAATGGTTTTCTAAAATAGTAAGTGACCTTGACCAAAGCTCGAACCTATCCTAAGAATTATTGTCGGTTATAATTGTGTGAAGGAATGAAGCTGCTCGAGAGCTGACAATTTAACCTGTTTCACCAGTAGGGGACTAAATAGACATTGAGCATTACCTGATGTGACGGTACCAAACTGCGTTCTTGTTTTCGTACTGCTGACACACTGTAAGTACATTTATATGGATACAAAGTCATAAAATAGTCTATTAGTACAGTATAGTTCGATGTTGGCAACCCTGTGACAGACTATGTACAAAAGATGGTACCATCTGGCCAGGTAAGCCAGAAATCATGTTAAAATGCTGACAAAAATATATTCTTGAGTATACTAGTTCAGAAGGTTTGTATGGAAACATCCTCAAAAATGTTGATGATATCACAAATATGAATCAATGTAATCTGAAAATAGTCTGATATATGAAATTAAATAGATTTATAATGATATCACATTTTGTGAATTAATACAAAAATTGTACCTTTTAGCATCTGTTATTTATGTATTTATCTGCAATAAACATAGGGACCAACACTTAAAACTCTGACTTAAGTCTGACGTAGAGCTTATTGTATTTGTTCACAACAACAATAGACACGGCTTATTACAGACATAGGCATATCGACTGATATAGTAGGGTATTCATATAAATATCAACAGTACACTAATACTTACAGCTTCAGGAGAGGGAGTACTTGTAGGGTTTGTACTATCAGCTAAGGCAGTGGCTGTGTGACTACTCCCCTGACCACTGTAAAACCAATCAAATCATCATTTACACAGGCAGTACACACAGGAACAAAGGAATCAAAATTCTGTACTTGACATCCCGCCCCACCTACCTACTTTTTCCCTTTTTCAGGATAAAGTGTAGCTATATGTCCATTTTTTTTTAAAAGATTGATGTAGAATTTTCCAAGCTAATACCAATATAAAAACCTGAATGTGGTTGTTTTAGATATTGCTGATTTCTATGTGAGAAATTGCGCGTGTCTCAAAATTTCAGGACTCAGAAAAGAACATTTACATGTTCAGACATCTGCTTGACAAAACACAAGCACCATTATCAGTTTGGGTACCACGACAGTATTGAGTAAACAATCACAATTATGCAGCCTCATTAATAATTGGTAAACAAGTGGAAATCACAATGGTTATCAAAGTTAACATAAAATGAGGTTTGCCATTATGTATATTTGATTAAGAAAATCGGTTGAAATTAAACCAATTTTTAAGGAAGTAATTGTACAATTACAATAAAGATAGTAGTGGCTGTCATTGATCTCTTCTTAACCAACCAAACAGATTATATAGTTATTAGTGATAACATGTGGTTAGCCTTGGACCAGGTCCCCAGGGGTGGGGATACGCCTGGTCAGATGTATGTAGAACTTGATGTTATACTGATGTGATGTGAATGTAAAACTAAATCTGTCCAGTGGTTAAAGAGACAAAGCTCATATACAAAATGTTCGGTTTACAATTGGTCAGGTATGAACTTTGACCTTTTAATAATGCAATGACCATCAATATCTAACCAGATGTAGAATATGATTTCATGAAGATATGATGTGAATATGAACTCAATTGGCTGAGGAGTTCATGTGATAATTCATACAAAAAGCGCTAGCTTTGTGCTTCAGACAGACTCATGACAAAACAAGAGATAAGAGATTCTACGGGTATAAAAACATATTCAATCTCATTAATTATGCATCAACATGCTATGATGACCCTGGTTAGGCATGTATCCTGAGACTTACTGGAATTAAAACCTGTTTAGGGTAGTTGTTGAAAACAAGTCAGATAACCTTGAATGAGAACAAAGATCATCAATCAAATTTACCCTGAGGTTTGCCATGATGTATGAAATAAGATATTAGAAATACATTTTAATGGCATTTATGAACAGAAATAGACAAGATAGGTGGACAGATTGATGGATGAATACCCAAATCAGTATCAGTGTGAACGAGGAAATCACCTTATCTGAAGAATCACCAAAAGGCAAACAACAGATGCAATTATACGGCACAAACTCACCTTCATACTTCAAATCAGATGAGTTGATCAATACATGCAATAAGATTTTACTTTTTAACAGCTACAGGAAAATAAAATAATTACATACCGTTGTAGTTCAAGAATTTCCTCTGCTATTTGCCTGCCAATGCGCCCAGCTCCCAAACGTGTTCCACTGGCCATTCCTGGCACATTTACCTGCCCACGTTCAGGCTGACTTTGAATTTCTGAGAAAGAAAGACACATTGAGGATTGGAAAAAGAATTCTACTGAACAAAATCTGAAGTTTTCAAAACGAGTGAAAGAAATAAAGGAGAGGCCTGATAGCCTAAACAGGCTTTTGACATTTATTACTGTATACTCTCTCGCTTACTATAGCTACTAAATAATATAACACAAAACCATCAATGCATACAGGCATTGACAGAGATTTTTGTTGTATCATTTCTAGTACTCCACTCCCTGGGAGTGGGGCAGAACTTCAGATTAGATGACCTAAATTGATGAAATTATAGGGTTAGTTATGTATTTTTCTGACAATGCATTCTCTTTTGGCATTCAATTCTTGGGGAATTTTTACCCCCAAATTCAGTATATATATACACTATGTGTTGGTGATCCGAAGATATAGATTTGAATTTCCTGTTGTAGTTGTATTCATATCATCTTATAGACGACTTCCACAAAGATCATGTCAGGGTATCGGGCCGACCATCACTGCACCATTGAAACGTTCTTTTTAAGAACGCCGATGTGGCGCAGTGGTATAAGCTGCGGGTATTTCTGGCCAAGCGATTGGGTGCCATAGATCGTGAGTTCGAGGCCCGGTCAGGGCACGAGTCAAAAAGTTGTCTTCCTTCGTCATTTGTGTTGCTAAGTTATATATATATATATATGTATACATAGTTACACCAATAGTGGTATTGTCTAAGTGAGGCTGTATCTTAACTTGTATGTACAGATGTTGTTCCCCTTTTGTTAAGGTTCTATACCTGCATGGGGAGATACCTCTTGAGTCATGCTTTACGCTCACTTCTCTTATTCTACTGCGATTTTATTTGAGATCTCTCACATGACTCTGTATTGGTGGACTGATTCCTCCTCTTTGTCAGTACTGTGCAAGTCTTTGTACCTGCAGTCGTAGCCCCATGGTAAGTCGTGTATGACTCTTATACCCACAAGGGGTTATAATTACCTCCAATGTCACATTCATGCTGCCAACTTTTTTACTCACCTTAGTGGATCACTCACTGGGCTACTCGCTTTTTATTTAGTTAAGTATTGTTGTATCTATATAGTGTATTGTTGGTTCTAGAGTATCTTGTATTTAAGAGAAGTTTTAACTTTAGGAAAGATTTATATAATCTTGAACAGCCCAAAAACTTTCAGTTATACCTTCCTGAACCTTTAATAAATTGTAAATTGTAATAACTTTTGTTTGTTTTGTATAAATATTTCATTTAAACCCCAGAGGAGTACATTCTTACCTAATTCGTTGTCTTCGTAATTATTATCTTCACAATCAAAACCTATCCCTGAAGTTCCCGTACTTATTTCCTGTTCTGAGCTGCTTACTTCCTGCGAACTATTAACAACAAAATAAAAATAACAACATTAGAAATGACGTTTCAAAAAAGACTGGAATAAAAAGCGTGACCATTACAAAACAATCAATTTGAAAGAGCATGGGCGGAACAATATATGTCTGAGGTGAAAATGATATATATTTTGTATTAAATGCATAAAGAAGAATTGTTTGATAAAACTTTAACTACCCATGATTATAAATCCTGCCTAATTTCAAAAGAGATTAATTGAAAACTGAAAGATCCAGACAAGATCAAAATACTGGAATAAACAAATTGGAGGGATATAACTTTTTCAAAAATTTTCACATTTAAATGTCACTTTCGAAATCAGAACTATGTATCGTGATTATAAAGTGCACCAAGTTTCAAAGAGATTAATTGAAAACAAGGAGAGATCTCTGGACAAAAAAGTTCAGATTGAAGGACAATGTGATATACCATATCACTCCTATATTGACTGACAGATGTATATAAAACACTGAGGGTTGAAATGCTTTTCATATCAATTCTGACTAATCCATGCATTTATTAGAGCTTTCATTTTTTTAGTTCATGATAAAATTTCAATACATATGTGTATAATTAGAATTGGTGTGCCCACAATACATCAAACAGAATCTTTTAACCCTTATCATGCTTACAGCGACAAATGTTGCGGTGCCCATCCACCGTCCTGTTTGCTTATCGCAACATATATGTTGCTTTTCAATGTGCTGGTTTTACCGTCCGAAAATATATTCAGGAATACCCCCAATTGTTGTGAGTCTAATACGGAATAATGTCATACCTTCCCAACATGCCTTTGCGGTAATTCTGTGTAATTTGAATGGCTGATAACAATACTATCGGAGATTTTTTTCAGTGACACAAACTTGGTTACAAAATGTGTAAAATATTCATTCTTCTGTACTATGTATAATTTTACTCACGGTATAATAGTGTTTGTAGACACAATGTATTCAACCTCCTTAGTCCAGGGGTTGTGAAAACTGAAGACACGAGATCGCAGGTGTATAAATGATCCGTCCTTGATTTTGAACCTATAAACACATGTCTCCACTTTTTCCTGTGACTTGAGCACTGCAAAATTCAATTCGAGTAAGAAAGTTCTTTCAAAAACACATACTACTAAACAAAACTCATAGATTTATTTACTTTCAATAATACATAACAGAAATTACTTTTATTATAATTAATTCCTCCTTATAATATCTTAAATACAAATATGAAATAGAATGTGGATTTTTTTTTCTATTTCACAGTATCAAGCTGATCAAATGACTTAAAATTTCAAATTATTGAAAATGTTTACTGCAGTTTTTTTTCTTCTTTTTTTTTTATGCAAGGCTTTGGAATTTGTATCCATGATTTCAATGAAGATCTTAATGAGTTGGTATTTTTTTTGGGAAAATACTTCATGTATATAGTGTCACATAAGAAAACCCTATCTACTCTATTCAAACTTTGAGATTCTCCCATAACATTCACATTCCAAGCATATTTGACATTGGAGCACTTTTTATTACCTTTTCTGTGTATTTCGGCCATCTCCAAGACATCATCCTGGTGATAATATTCATACACTGACGTACCCAACAGCTCCTGGGGAAGGTAGCCTAGTAAAATGGTTGCCCTACAGAAACAACAATAATCCATCTACATCACGATGTAACTTCAACTCCTTTTGAAGATGCATGTATTCTAAATATTCAAAATGCATGAAAAAATGACAATGAAATTGTAAATTAACAAGCAAGCAGGGTATTACTAAAGCAATACATGTCCCCTAGTGGCCCCCGCTAAAAATATTAACATGACCTTGACCTTAACCCAAAAAAGCTGAAACTCAAACTTGATCTGTAGCTACTCATAATGAAGTTACATACCAACTTTCATACCTTGAAGCATGGCTGAGAAAAGTGTAGACAGATGGGTGGGGACTCACGGGAAACCCATAGTCCCCCGGTTTCACCAGCAGGGGACTAAAAGTAACTAAGGACAACAATATGCCCAATAAGTGCCAAAAGGATCTGTCTAAAACCGTGTTTGAGATTTTCAGACAAAATAAAGGGCATTAACTCTTTCCAAAATTAATCAATATGCTGCACAGAACACATCACAACATGTCATGCTTTATACAGTCTGTAAAAATATTGGTAAAGAACTGAGAAAAATCTCTTCCTTTTTTTTTAATCCATTTAATAAATTTTAAAATCTGTATAATGGTAAAGCTAAGAAGCATTTCAATTTGATTAGACTTTTTACCAAAATAAATGTTAAATTGATGCTATAAACATTGAAATTATATGATGTCAATATGCAATTTCTTATAATGGCAGGGTACCATTTCTAAAGAATAACACCAAAACTTACCCCTGATCAATGTAGGAGAACTTGCCGTCAATGCTGTGTTTGGAGATATACTCTATGGGGCGGACATTGATCTTATCGTTGGTTGAAATCTTTAACTGGTCAAGGGAAGATTTCACCTGACAAACTGCTACTAGACAACTGAGGTTACAGTTATCGTCAGCCTCATCTGTCTCACCGAGATCAACTTTGGATGTTGACCACGACTTCAGGTATCCTGTGCAGTGGATCAAAATGTAGGACTTCCGGTCTGTGTATAATAATGCATATATAGGTATTAAAGACTTACACATTTACAAAAAAAAATTATCAAAACACTAGGTTTCCAAAGCTGTTAAATAATATTGGTCTCCCAGCAAATTAGGACTGGTCTTGTAAATATACCTAAAACTGGTCTCATGGTCAGTTAAAACCCAGTTTTGAGTGTAGAAGTGGCTAAAATGATTTGGCTACCATTCATTGAATGACACTGCAAAACATATATAAAATTAATCATATAATCTGTGTATATAGGGAACAACCAACCAATTGAAAAATAGACTTTTGAAACATCCCCTGTGAAGTTGAGCCAGGGATAAAATGTCTGGCAGCCACTGATTAGCCAGTATATTATGAAGTTACAAAATAGATATGTAGCCTGATAGGTTACTATCCATAGGAAATGTGGGATTGATATAAATTTCATAAGTCTGATTTTTTTTTCTCAAAAGTTCAGGTTATAATAATTAACAGGTAAACATTTCAGATTTTAGAATTTTTACTGCGAAATTCACCCATTTTCAAAATGGCTACCCTGGAAAAAGTTTGAGCTGAAGGACCCAATTTTTTTATTTTTTTTATTAAGATTTATGATTATGAATTTATGATTATGAGACCCTAAACTTTTGTTATAAACCACAATTGCCATATTGAATTCAAGAATTTTTATGAAATACTCCAAAACGTTAACACTAAAGTCTACGAAAAAACAATTGGTAGGTTGGTTTGGTCCCTGAAATGATTTACAAAAAAAACACTTCCTTTTTACTTCAAATTTTAAGGTTTTAATTTTGTAGCTTAATACTCTAAGGAACACAAACCTGTTTTTTTCCGCCTCTGACAGAAATCAATGTCATCTATTTCTGGCTTGATAGAGGTCAGATCACGGTTACCACACTTCATCTGACAGAAAAAAGCTCGCCGGGCTCCAGAACACAGGTGTGTGGGTGTCGGTCGGTGAGTGAACTCTGTTTTCACCGGCATCATTGCTATAAATAAACAACAACTGAAGAACTTAGCTTGTGTCATTTTAAGTTATTGACCTAGTTTATTAATTTGATTATGTTATGGGAGGTCGGCTATGTAACAATAAAAGACCAAATTTAGATGGTAAGGACACCTTTTATCTTAGCAACAACAGTAACTTCAAAATGTACATATACAACTAAGATATATATACAGTTGTTTGAGAATAATAGCAGTAACAAATTTTATGTGTGAAAATCTGAAATGGCAGCTGTTGGCTTTCGAAATATCTGACCAAGTTCAACATAATGCCATTACAACTTGGACTTGAACTGGATGTATCCAACAAATAGGACTTGAACTGGGCGTGTCCATAAACTTTCAAAAGTATTCATTCTCTAGTTCCTGAGGAACAGTGGTAACAAACTTCAAAAGACAGAATCCAAAATGATGGTTAGTGGCCATCTTGAATATTTGCATTGCATTGTTCAAAGGATGAACCATAGAGAAAGATGATTTGAAAAATAGATGGTGGGCTAAAATTTGGTTTGATTATGATTAATTACAAGATACTCAGAGGGCCTGCATGAATCACCATGATATTGCAGTAATGATGGCAAAACACTCTGATTTAAGTAATATTTCAAATATTTTCCCACTTTTGTACTGCCCGTTCCAACAATGGTTTCCTTTCTCCAGCCCCAAAAGTGTGGCATCCTTCATTTATACAACATTAGATCTCATATGCCCAATAATGCTCCAGAACAAATTTCATCAAAATTTATTCAGACCCCAGTTTCACCACTTTCAGACTAGTAGGGTTTAAAAGGACTCACCTCAATTTCCCCTATTCGGCCCCTATTCGGCCCCTGCTCCTCCTCCCCTAGGGGAGCCACACCCTCTGTTTATACACCTTTAGATCTCCTTTAGCCAATAATGTTTCAGACCAAATTTCATCAAAATCAATTTGGGTATTCAGGACTAGTAGGGATTTAAAGAACTTACGGTACCTCAATTTCCCCAATTGGGCCCAACCCCTCAGTCCCTAGGGGAGCCACACACCTATTTATATAACATTAGATATCCTTTGCCCAATCATGCTCCAGACCAAATTTAATCAAAATCTATTTAAGTCCAGGTGAACTAATAATTAGTTCTATTAACTTTTCTCTGTGTCATGAATGCCAACTGATCTAGAGACAATTTGAATTAGTTAATGGCAGTTCATACTTCTGGCATCAATGAGTTTTTCTCGAGGGGAAACATCGGATGATGACAACTGTTCCTTCACTTTGCTAATGTCTCGAGGATGTAGGTAGTCAAACATACTCTGGCCAATCAAGTCATTCTGTGATAAAAGAATACAATGGAGTAATTGGAGTCTATTTCTAACCTCAGAGGCTTAAGCAAGCTTTAATTAAAAGCTATAAATTCATCGTCATTACATTTTTGAAAATTTCCAATCTCAACCATAAATCTAATTTCAGCTGAACAAGTCCCATAATTCAAATTCCGAGTCGTAGGAAAGTGATATTCTTTAATACAATTTGGTTTATTTAATTACCATTTGACTCTACTCATGCTGGCCATATTCTCTGTAATTACCATGGAACTGTTCTCCGAATGTTCAGCTTATTTCAATTAAGTAATCAACAGAATATGCATAAAAGCATGCTTTAGAAGAAAAGGCAATGGAAATCATTTTATTGTCTTGTAAAAACACAATAAAACATGTCGAATTGCTTGCCTTGAAATATTTACTCCTTAATTAAACATAATTTCTACTATTAGTAAATGACACTGCCTTGTAGTATTCAGAATAACAGTGCCATCCAAGTGAAGTCTCATATGAACCCTGTAAACCAACTTGTTTTCACGGTGATTTAATTTCACAATTTTCAGTCTTAAATCTGGATATTTAGAACCAGTATCCAGTTCCGTCTGTCTAATACATCTGTTTCTCACTTTATTTTAAAGTAAGTAAATCAAGTTCGTGTTGTTAGTGCCTTGCGTACAGGGATTTTAATTATCTTCCATAGATAAAATGATAACTATTTATGATACGGCAGTTGTCCATCTGTCGACTAAAAAAACTAGAACACTGACACGTCAGAAAGGGCCCCGCTATGTGTCTGACCCTTCAGGGTAAATGTAATAATTATTGTCAGTGTTTTTCCTGCCTATATAACTGGGTGCGTCAAACGACCCCATTCTCAATGCGTTTTAGCCTGATTTTTTCCCAAAATCAACTCGAAAATTCCAAATAACATTTGTATGATGACTTTTCACAATCAATGAAAAAATTCCCAGTTTCATTTTTAGGAATACACTGTGCACTGTAAAAATACCCAGGAAAAACACTGATTGTAATATACTGACATGAAACTATTAGATATATGTTTTTGATTAACCTTTGCTATTGTTTCATTAATGTTAGCATTAATAGGGCCACTGACAATACTGCTTATTATTATTGTATGGAAAAGCTAGCTAAAAGAATTCTACAAGCATTACACTTTTCAAATTTGTTTCAAATCTAATATCAAGGAGCACACAAACTGATATAAACTCAATGCAGTTATTCTAATAAGGTCAACTTGAGAGGGTTTTCTGAAAAACAAAACATACCAAATGTGAAGAAAAGGGGAGAAAAAAAGGATTTTTTAAAATATTTTAATAATGTCCTTTTTTTGTCATTTGAGGTATAAGAAATCCAAACCAGTACTTTTTTCACCTTTTTTTGTTTTAAAACTTTTTATATTTAGACCCAATCAACTTCAAAATTTGGTCGCTTGACACCAACTTACCTTCATAATGTCATAACAAAATCTTTAATACCATTTAAAAAATGTCAATCCGACCTTAACATATGACCCATTGACTTTGAACTTTGGTCAGTTGATACCTTGTTTGATTGTGACCAACTTAAGATTTACCATTTAAACAAGAGGCCCATGGGGCCTGTATCGCTCACCTTGTTGGATTTGACCAAATGTCAAAATAATGTTCATGTTCAATTTGTTCATACACATACTCTCTAAGGGACTGAAAGACCCTATGGATTATTTTTACAACCTAATTGTGAAGAAACTAAGTCCCTTAGGGTGGGGAAAGACCCTTGGGCCTCTTAGACTCCGCCCCTCAGGCCCCTGGGTGTTCAGAGTAAAATTTATACAAACTCTAGATCTGTTCCCCTCCCCCCAAGGATGTTCCTGACCAAATATGGTTCTAATTCATTCATAACTTTATGACTTGTAGCGATTTAAAGACTTAATCTCTATTTCCCCTATTTGGCCCCGCCCCTCAGGCCCCTTGGGGTTCAGAGTAAAAATTTATACAAACTTGTTCCTGACCAAATTTGGTTCAAATTCATCCATAACTTTAAGACTAGTAGCGATTTAAATGATTAACCCTATTTCCTCTATTTGGCCCCGCCCCTCAGGCCCCTGGGGGTTCAGAGTAAAAATGTATACAAACTCTGTTCCCCTTCTCCCAAGGATGTTCCTGACCAAATTTGGTTCTAATTCATTCATAACTTTATGACTAGTAGCGATTTAAAGGATTAACCCTATTTCCCCTATTGGGCCCCACACTTAAGGCCCCTGGGGGCCAGACCAACCGTTTATACAAAATTGGTTTCCCTTCACCCAAGGATGTTTCAGACCAAATATGGATCAAATCCCTTTATTCCTACAGAAGAAGGATTTCAAAGAATTTGCTATATTTCCCCTATTGGGCTCCGCCCCTCAGGCCCCTGGGAGGCCAGACCCACCGTTTATACAAAATTGGTTCCCCTTCACCCAAGGATGCTTCAGACTAAACATGGATCAAATCCCTTTATTCTTGCAGAAGAAGAAGGATTTTAAAGAATATGCTATATTTCCCCTATTGGGCCCCGCCCCTAAGGCCCCTGGGAGGCCGACCCACCGTTTATACAAAATTGGTTCCCCTTCACCCAAGGATGCTTCAGACCAAACATGGATCAAATCCCTTTATTCCTGCAGAAGAAGAAGGATTTTAAAGAATATGCTATATTCCCCTATTGGGCCCCACCCCCCAGGCCCCTGGGGGGCCAGACCCACCGTTTATACAAAATTGGTTCCCCTTCACCCAAGGATGTTTCAGACCAAATAAGGATCAAATCCCTTTATTCCTACAGAAAATTGGTTCCCCTTCACCCAAGGATGTTTCAGACCAAATAAGGATCAAATCCCTTTATTCCTACAGAAGAAGAAGGATTTCAAAGAATTTGCTATATTTCCCCTATTGGGCCCAGCCTCTCTGGCCCCTGGGAGGCCAGACCCACCGTTTATACAAAATTGGTTCCCCTTCACCCAAGGATGCTTTAGACCAAACATGGATCAAATCCCTTTATTCCTGCAGAAGAAGAAGGATTTTAAAGAATATGCTATATTCCCCTATTGGGCCCCAACCCCAAGCCCCTGGGGGGCCAGACCCACCGTTTATACAAAATTGGTTCCCCTTCACCCAAGGATGCTTCAACCAAATATGAATAAAATCCCTTCATTTCTACAGAAGAAGAAGGATTTTAAAGAATTTGTTATATTTCCCCTATCGGGCCCCGCCCCTAAGGCCCCTGGGGGCCAGACCAACCGTTTATACAAAATTGGTTTCCCTTCACCCAAGGATGTTTCAGACCAAATATGGATCAAATCCCTTTATTCCTACAGAAGAAGGATTTCAAAGAATTTGCTATATTTCCCCTATTGGGCTCCGCCCCTCAGGCCCCTGGGAGGCCAGACCCACCGTTTATACAAAATTGGTTCCCCTTCACCCAAGGATGCTTCAGACTAAACATGGATCAAATCCCTTTATTCTTGCAGAAGAAGAAGGATTTTAAAGAATATGCTATATTTCCCCTATTGGGCCCCGCCCCTAAGGCCCCTGGGAGGCCGACCCACCGTTTATACAAAATTGGTTCCCCTTCACCCAAGGATGCTTCAGACCAAACATGGATCAAATCCCTTTATTCCTGCAGAAGAAGAAGGATTTTAAAGAATATGCTATATTCCCCTATTGGGCCCCACCCCCCAGGCCCCTGGGGGGCCAGACCCACCGTTTATACAAAATTGGTTCCCCTTCACCCAAGGATGTTTCAGACCAAATAAGGATCAAATCCCTTTATTCCTACAGAAAATTGGTTCCCCTTCACCCAAGGATGTTTCAGACCAAATAAGGATCAAATCCCTTTATTCCTACAGAAGAAGAAGGATTTCAAAGAATTTGCTATATTTCCCCTATTGGGCCCAGCCTCTCTGGCCCCTGGGAGGCCAGACCCACCGTTTATACAAAATTGGTTCCCCTTCACCCAAGGATGCTTTAGACCAAACATGGATCAAATCCCTTTATTCCTGCAGAAGAAGAAGGATTTTAAAGAATATGCTATATTCCCCTATTGGGCCCCAACCCCAAGCCCCTGGGGGGCCAGACCCACCGTTTATACAAAATTGGTTCCCCTTCACCCAAGGATGCTTCAACCAAATATGAATAAAATCCCTTCATTTCTACAGAAGAAGGATTTTAAAGAATTTGTTATATTTCCCCTATCGGGCCCCGCCCCTAAGGCCCCTGGGGGCCAGACCAACCGTTTATACAAAATTGGTTTCCCTTCACCCAAGGATGTTTCAGACCAAATATGGATCAAATCCCTTTATTCCTACAGAAGAAGGATTTCAAAGAATTTGCTATATTTCCCCTATTGGGCTCCGCCCCTCAGGCCCTTGGGAGGCCAGACCCACCGTTTATACAAAATTGGTTCCCCTTCACCCAAGGATGCTTCAGACCAAACATGGATCAAATCCCTTTATTCCTGCAGAAGAAGAAGGATTTTAAAGAATATGCTATATTCCCCTATTGGGCCCCACCCCCCAGGCCCCTGGGGGGCCAGACCCACCGTTTATACAAAATTGGTTCCCCTTCACCCAAGGATGTTTCAGACCAAATAAGGATCAAATCCCTTTATTCCTACAGAAGAAGAAGGATTTCAAAGAATTTGCTATATTTCCACTATTGGGCCCCGCCTCTCTGGCCCCTGGGAGGCCAGACCCACCGTTTATACAAAATTGGTTCCCCTTCACCCAAGGATGCTTTAGACCAAACATGGATCAAATCCCTTTATTCCTGCAGAAGAAGAAGGATTTTAAAGAATATGCTATATTCCCCTATTGGGCCCCACCCCCAAGCCCCTGGGGGGCCAGACCCACCGTTTATACAAAATTGGTTCCCCTTCACCCAAGGATGCTTCAAACCAAATATGAATAAAATCCCTTCATTTCTACAGAAGAAGAAGGATTTAAAAGAATTTGTTATATTTCCCCTATCGGGCCCCGCCCCTCAGGCCCGTGGGGGACCAGACCCACTATTTATACAAAATTGGTTCCCCTTCACCCAAGGATGCTTCAGACCAAATATGAATCAAATCCCTTCATTTCTACAGAAGAAAAGGGATTTTAAAGAATTTGCTATATTTCCCCTATTGGGCCCCGCCCCTAAGGCCCCTGGGGGGCCAGACCCACCGTTTATACAAAATTGGTTCCCCTTCATGCAAGGATGCTTCAGATCAAATATGAATCAAATCCCTTCATTTCTACAGAAGAAGAAGGATTTTAAAGAATTTGCTATATTTCCCCTATTGGGCCCCGCCCCTCAGGCCCCTGGGAGGCCAGACCCACCGTTTATACAAAATTGGTTCCCCTTCACCCAAGGATGCTTCAGACCAAACATGGATCAAATCCCTTTATTCCTGCAGAAGAAGAAGGATTTTAAAGAATATGCTATATTCCCCTATTGGGCCCCACCCCCAAGCCCCTGGGGGCCAGACCCACCGTTTATACAAAATTGGTTTCCCTTCACCCAAGGATGTTTCAGACCAAATATGGATCAAATCCCTTTATTCCTACAGAAGAAGGATTTCAAAGAATTTGCTATATTTCCCCTATTGGGCTCTGCCCCTCAGGCCCCTGGGAGGCCAGACCCACCGTTTATACAAAATTGGTTCCCCTTCACCCAAGGATGCTTCAGGCTAAACATGGATCAAATCCCTTTATTCCTGCAGAAGAAGAAGGATTTTAAAGAATATGCTATATTTCCCCTATTGGGCCCCGCCCCTAAGGCCCCTGGGAGGCCGACCCACCGTTTATACAAAATTGGTTCCCCTTAACCCAAGGATGCTTCAGACCAAACATGGATCAAATCCCTTTATTCCTGCAGAAGAAGAAGGATTTTAAAGAATATGCTATATTCCCCTATTGGGCCCCACCCCCCAGGCCCCTGGGGGGCCAGACCCACCGTTTATACAAAATTGGTTCCCCTTCACCCAAGGATGTTTCAGACCAAATAAGGATCAAATCCCTTTATTCCTACAGAAGAAGAAGGATTTCAAAGAATTTGCTATATTTCCCCTATTGGGCCCCGCCTCTCTGGCCCCTGGGAGGCCAGACCCACCGTTTATACAAAATTGGTTCCCCTTCACCCAAGGATGCTTTAGACCAAACATGGATCAAATCCCTTTATTCCTGCAGAAGAAGAAGGATTTTAAAGAATATGCTATATTCCCCTATTGGGCCCCACCCCCAAGCCCCTGGGGGGCCAGACCCACCGTTTATACAAAATTGGTTCCCCTTCACCCAAGGATGCTTCAAACCAAATATGAATAAAATCCCTTCATTTCTACAGAAGAAGAAGGATTTTAAAGAATTTGTTATATTTCCCCTATCGGGCCCCGCCCCTAAGGCCCGTGGGGGACCAGACCCACTGTTTATACAAAATTGGTTCCCCTTCACCCAAGGATGCTTCAGACCATATATGAATCAAATCCCTTCATTTCTACAGAAGAAGAAGGATTTTAAAGAATTTGCTATATTTCCCCTATTGGGCCCCGCCCCTAAGGCCCCTGGGGGCCAGACCAACCGTTTATACAAAATTGGTTTCCCTTCACCCAAGGATGTTTCAGACCAAATATGGATCAAATCCCTTTATTCCTACAGAAGAAGGATTTCAAAGAATTTGCTATATTTCCCCTATTGGGCTCCGCCCCTCAGGCCCTTGGGAGGCCAGACCCACCGTTTATACAAAATTGGTTCCCCTTCACCCAAGGATGCTTCAGACTAAACATGGATCAAATCCCTTTATTCCTGCAGTAGAAGAAGGATTTTAAAGAATATGCTATATTTCCCCTATTGGGCCCCGCCCCTAAGGCCCCTGGGAGGCCGACCCACCGTTTATACAAAATTGGTTCCCCTTCACCCAAGGATGCTTCAGACCAAACATAGATCAAATCCCTTTATTCCTGCAGAAGAAGAAGGATTTTAAAGAATATGCTATATTCCCCTATTGGGCCCCACCCCCCAGGCCCCTGGGGGGCCAGACCCACCGTTTATACAAAATTGGTTCCCCTTCACCCAAGGATGTTTCAGACCAAATAAGGATCAAATCCCTTTATTCCTACAGAAGAAGAAGGATTTCAAAGAATTTGCTATATTTCCACTATTGGGCCCCGCCTCTCTGGCCCCTGGGAGGCCAGACCCACCGTTTATACAAAATTGGTTCCCCTTCACCCAAGGATGCTTTAGACCAAACATGGATCAAATCCCTTTATTCCTGCAGAAGAAGAAGGATTTTAAAGAATATGCTATATTCCCCTATTGGGCCCCACCCCCAAGCCCCTGGGGGGCCAGACCCACCGTTTATACAAAATTGGTTCCCCTTCACCCAAGGATGCTTCAAACCAAATATGAATAAAATCCCTTCATTTCTACAGAAGAAGAAGGATTTAAAAGAATTTGCTATATTTCCCCTATCGGGCCCCGCCCCTCAGGCCCGTGGGGGACCAGACCCACTGTTTATACAAAATTGGTTCCCCTTCACCCAAGGATGCTTCAGACCAAATATGAATCAAATCCCTTCATTTCTACAGAAGAAAAAGGATTTTAAAGAATTTGCTATATTTCCCCTATTGGGCCCCGCCCCTAAGGCCCCTGGGGGGCCAGACCCACCGTTTATACAAAATTGGTTCCCCTTCATGCAAGGATGCTTCAGATCAAATATGAATCAAATCCCTTCATTTCTACAGAAGAAGAAGGATTTTAAAGAATTTGCTATATTTCCCCTATTGGGCCCCGCCCCTCAGGCCCCTGGGAGGCCAGACCCACCGTTTATACAAAATTGGTTCCCCTTCACCCAAGGATGCTTCAGACCAAACATGGATCAAATCCCTTTATTCCTGCAGAAGAAGAAGGATTTTAAAGAATATGCTATATTCCCCTATTGGGCCCCACCCCCAAGCCCCTGGGGGCCAGACCCACCGTTTATACAAAATTGGTTTCCCTTCACCCAAGGATGTTTCAGACCAAATATGGATCAAATCCCTTTATTCCTACAGAAGAAGGATTTCAAAGAATTTGCTATATTTCCCCTATTGGGCTCTGCCCCTCAGGCCCCTGGGAGGCCAGACCCACCGTTTATACAAAATTGGTTCCCCTTCACCCAAGGATGCTTCAGGCTAAACATGGATCAAATCCCTTTATTCCTGCAGAAGAAGAAGGATTTTAAAGAATATGCTATATTTCCCCTATTGGGCCCCGCCCCTAAGGCCCTTGGGAGGCCGACCCACCGTTTATACAAAATTGGTTCCCCTTAACCCAAGGATGCTTCAGACCAAACATGGATCAAATCCCTTTATTCCTGCAGAAGAAGAAGGATTTTAAAGAATATGCTATATTCCCCTATTGGGCCCCACCCCCCAGGCCCCTGGGGGGCCAGACCCACCGTTTATACAAAATTGGTTCCCCTTCACCCAAGGATGTTTCAGACCAAATAAGGATCAAATCCCTTTATTCCTACAGAAGAAGAAGGATTTCAAAGAATTTGCTATATTTCCCCTATTGGGCCCCGCCTCTCTGGCCCCTGGGAGGCCAGACCCACCGTTTATACAAAATTGGTTCCCCTTCACCCAAGGATGCTTTAGACCAAACATGGATCAAATCCCTTTATTCCTGCAGAAGAAGAAAGATTTTAAAGAATATGCTATATTCCCCTATTGGGCCCCACCCCCAAGCCCCTGGGGGGCCAGACCCACCGTTTATACAAAATTGGTTCCCCTTCACCCAAGGATGCTTCAAACCAAATATGAATAAAATCCCTTCATTTCTACAGAAGAAGAAGGATTTTAAAGAATTTGTTATATTTCCCCTATCGGGCCCCGCCCCTAAGGCCCGTGGGGGACCAGACCCACTGTTTATACAAAATTGGTTCCCCTTCACCCAAGGATGCTTCAGACCATATATGAATCAAATCCCTTCATTTCTACAGAAGAAGAAGGATTTTAAAGAATTTGCTATATTTCCCCTATTGGGCCCCGTCCCTAAGGCCCCTGGGGGCCAGACCAACCGTTTATACAAAATTGGTTTCCCTTCACCCAAGGATGTTTCAGACCAAATATGGATCAAATCCCTTTATTCCTACAGAAGAAGGATTTCAAAGAATTTGCTATATTTCCCCTATTGGGCTCCGCCCCTCAGGCCCTTGGGAGGCCAGACCCACCGTTTATACAAAATTGGTTCCCCTTCACCCAAGGATGCTTCAGACTAAACATGGATCAAATCCCTTTATTCCTGCAGTAGAAGAAGGATTTTAAAGAATATGCTATATTTCCCCTATTGGGCCCCGCCCCTAAGGCCCCTGGGAGGCCGACCCACCGTTTATACAAAATTGGTTCCCCTTCACCCAAGGATGCTTCAGACCAAACATGGATCAAATCCCTTTATTCCTGCAGAAGAAGAAGGATTTTAAAGAATATGCTATATTCCCCTATTGGGCCCCACCCCCCAGGCCCCTGGGGGGCCAGACCCACCGTTTATACAAAATTGGTTCCCCTTCACCCAAGGATGTTTCAGACCAAATAAGGATCAAATCCCTTTATTCCTACAGAAGAAGAAGGATTTCAAAGAATTTGCTATATTTCCACTATTGGGCCCCGCCTCTCTGGCCCCTGGGAGGCCAGACCCACCGTTTATACAAAATTGGTTCCCCTTCACCCAAGGATGCTTTAGACCAAACATGGATCAAATCCCTTTATTCCTGCAGAAGAAGAAGGATTTTAAAGAATATGCTATATTCCCCTATTGGGCCCCACCCCCAAGCCCCTGGGGGGCCAGACCCACCGTTTATACAAAATTGGTTCCCCTTCACCCAAGGATGCTTCAAACCAAATATGAATAAAATCCCTTCATTTCTACAGAAGAAGAAGGATTTAAAAGAATTTGTTATATTTCCCCTATCAGGCCCCGCCCCTCAGGCCCGTGGGGGACCAGACCCACTGTTTATACAAAATTGGTTCCCCTTCACCCAAGGATGCTTCAGACCAAATATGAATCAAATCCCTTCATTTCTACAGAAGAAAAAGGATTTTAAAGAATTTGCTATATTTCCCCTATTGGGCCCCGCCCCTAAGGCCCCTGGGGGGCCAGACCCACCGTTTATACAAAATTGGTTCCCCTTCATGCAAGGATGCTTCAGATCAAATATGAATCAAATCCCTTCATTTCTACAGAAGAAGAAGGATTTTAAAGAATTTGCTATATTTCCCCTATTGGGCCCCGCCCCTCAGGCCCCTGGGAGGCCAGACCCACCGTTTATACAAAATTGGTTCCCCTTCACCCAAGGATGCTTCAGACCAAACATGGATCAAATCCCTTTATTCCTGCAGAAGAAGAAGGATTTTAAAGAATATGCTATATTCCCCTATTGGGCCCCACCCCCAAGCCCCTGGGGGCCAGACCCACCGTTTATACAAAATTGGTTTCCCTTCACCCAAGGATGTTTCAGACCAAATATGGATCAAATCCCTTTATTCCTACAGAAGAAGGATTTCAAAGAATTTGCTATATTTCCCCTATTGGGCTCTGCCCCTCAGGCCCCTGGGAGGCCAGACCCACCGTTTATACAAAATTGGTTCCCCTTCACCCAAGGATGCTTCAGGCTAAACATGGATCAAATCCCTTTATTCCTGCAGAAGAAGAAGGATTTTAAAGAATATGCTATATTTCCCCTATTGGGCCCCGCCCCTAAGGCCCCTGGGAGGCCGACCCACCGTTTATACAAAATTGGTTCCCCTTCACCCAAGGATGCTTCAGACCAAACATGGATCAAATCCCTTTATTCCTGCAGAAGAAGAAGGATTTTAAAGAATATGCTATATTCCCCTATTGGGCCCCACCCCCCAGGCCCCTGGGGGGCCAGACCCACCGTTTATACAAAATTGGTTCCCCTTCACCCAAGGATGTTTCAGACCAAATAAGGATCAAATCCCTTTATTCCTACAGAAGAAGAAGGATTTCAAAGAATTTGCTATATTTCCCCTATTGGGCCCCGCCTCTCTGGCCCCTGGGAGGCCAGACCCACCGTTTATACAAAATTGGTTCCCCTTCACCCAAGGATGCTTTAGACCAAACATGGATCAAATCCCTTTATTCCTGCAGAAGAAGAAGGATTTTAAAGAATATGCTATATTCCCCTATTGGGCCCCACCCCCAAGCCCCTGGGGGGCCAGACCCACCGTTTATACAAAATTGGTTCCCCTTCACCCAAGGATGCTTCAAACCAAATATGAATCAAATCCCTTCATTTCTACAGAAGAAGAAGGATTTTAAAGAATTTGTTATATTTCCCCTATCGGGCCCCGCCCCTAAGGCCCGTGGGGGACCAGACCCACTGTTTATACAAAATTGGTTCCCCTTCACCCAAGGATGCTTCAGACCATATATGAATCAAATCCCTTCATTTCTACAGAAGAAGAAGGATTTTAAAGAATTTGCTATATTTCCCCTATTGGGCCTCACCCCTAAGGCCCCTGGGGGGCCAGACCCACCGTTTATACAAAATTGGTTCCCCTTCACCCAAGGATGCTTCAGATCAAATATGAATCAAATCCCTTCATTTCTACAGAAGAAGAAGGATTTTAAATAATTTGCTATATTTACCCTATTGGGCCCCGCCCCTCAGGCCCCTGGGAGGCCAGACCCACCGTTTATACAAAATTAGTTCCCCTTCACCCAAGGATGCTTCAGACCAAACATGGATCAAATCCCTTTATTCCTGCAGAAGAAGAAGGATTTTAAAGAATATGCTATATTCCCCTATTGGGCCCCACCCCCAAGCCCCTGGGGGGCCAGACCCACCGTTTATACAAAATTGGTTCCCCTTCACCCAAGGATGCTTCAAACCAAATATGAATAAAATCCCTTCATTTCTACAGAAGAAGAAGGATTTTAAAGAATTTGCTATATTTCCCCTATTGGGCCCCGCCCCTAAGGCCCCTGGGGGGCCAGACCCACCGTTTATACAAAATTGGTTCCCCTTCACCCAAGGATGCTTCAGACCAAATATGAATCAAATCCCTTCATTTCTACAGAAGAAGAAGGATTTTAAAGAATTTGCTATATTTCCCCTATTGGGCCCCGCCCCTAAGGCCCCTGGGGGGCCAGACCCACCGTTTATACAAAATTGGTTTCCCTTCACCCAAGGATGTTTCAGACCAAATATGGATCAAATCCCTTTATTCCTACAGAAGAAGGATTTCAAAGAATTTGCTATATTTCCCCTATTGGGCTCCGCCCCTCAGGCCCCTGGGAGGCCAGACCCACCGTTTATACAAATTGGTTCCCCTTCACCCAAGGATGCTTCAGACTAAACATGGATCAAATCCCTTTATTCCTGCAGAAGAAGAAGGATTTTAAAGAATATGCTATATTCCCCTATTGGGCCCCACCCCCAAGCCCCTGGGGGGCCAGACCCACTGTTTATACAAAATTGGTTCCCCTTCACCCAAGGATGCTTCAAACCAAATATGAATAAAATCCCTTCATTTCTACAGAAGAAGAAGGATTTTAAAGAATTTGCTATATTTCCCCTATTGGGCCCCGCCCCTAAGGCCCGTGGGGGACCAGACCCACTGTTTATACAAAATTGGTTCCCCTTCACCCAAGGATGCTTCAGACCAAATATGAATCAAATCCCTTCATTTCTACAGAAGAAGAAGGATTTTAAAGAATTTGCTATATTTCCCCTATTGGGCCCCGCCCCTAAGGCCCCTGGGGGGCCAGACCCACCGTTTATACAAAATTGGTTCCCCTTCACCCAAGGATGCTTCAGATCAAATATGAATCAAATCCCTTCATTTCTACAGAAGAAGAAGGATTTTAAATAATTTGCTATATTTCCCCTATTGGGCCCCGCTCCTCAGGCCCCTGGGAGGCCAGACCCACCGTTTATACAAAATTGGTTCCCCTTCACCCAAGGATGCTTCAGACCAAACATGGATCAAATCCCTTTATTCTAGCAGAAGAAGAAGGATTTTAAAGAATATGCTATATTTCCCCTATTGGGCCCCACCCCCAAGGCCCCTGGGGGGCCAGACCCACCGTTTATACAAAATTGGTTCCCCTTCACCCAAGGATGCTTCAGACCAAATATGAATAAAATCCCTTCATTTCTACAGAAGAAGAAGGATTTTAAAGAATTTGCTATATTTCCCCTATTGGGCCCCGCCCCTAAGGCCCCTGGGGGGCCAGACCCACCGTTTATACAAAATTGGTTCCCCTTCACCCAAGGATGCTTCAGACCAAATATGAATCAAATCCCTTCATTTCTACAGAAGAAGAAGGATTTTAAAGAATTTGCTATATTTCCCCTATTGGGCCCCGCCCCTAAGGCCTGTGGGGGGCCAGACCCACCGTTTATACAAAATTGGTTCCCCTTCACCCAAGTATGCTTCAGACCTTCGGGCCAGGTGAGCTAAAAATGTCAATCCGACCTTAACATATGACCCATTGACTTTGAACTTTGGTCAGTTGATATCTTGTTTGATTGTGACCAACTTTGCATAAGTCATAAATTATGCTAATGGAAGACTGTAATAGTATTGTATATGTATGTGTGTATTGTGGTTTTATGTCAATATGTAAAATGTTACATCATCGAAAATCGGCTTCCCTCAATACCTGTATGTACCAATTTTCGCCGCAATCAGAAGCCTCTGTTTCATTCCCATGACAACACAGGTTTTGGAAAGGTGAACCATTGTTCCCTCAAAACCCCTATATACCAATTCTCTCACCAAAATCGAACAATAACTAAATTTTGACCAATCAGAAACCTCCATTTGTTACCATGGCAACAGACGATTTTGTAAGTGGTACCATTGTGTTTGGCTTCCCTAAATACCACTATGTACCAATTTTCACCGAAATCGAACAATATCGAAATTTCAACCAATCAGAAACCTCCATTTGTTACCATGGTAACAGACGGTTTCATAAGTGGTACCATTGTGTTTGGCTTCCCTAAATACCACTATGTACCAATTTTCACCGAAATCGAACAATATCGAAATTTCAACCAATCAGAAACCTCCATTTGTTACCATGGCAACAGACGATTTTGTAAGTGGTACCATTGTGTTTGGCTTCCCTAAATACCACTATGTACCAATTTTCACCGAAATCCTCCAACTCTTGTCAATAATTTGGCGCAAAAGAAAAAAACGGACAGACGGACAGACAGACGGACAGACAGACAACCTGATTACTATAGGGCACCGCATCTTTGATGCGGGGCCCTAATAAACAATTCTGCAATCTGCTATAACTAATGTTTCAAATTTATATAAAAGCATATCAAAAACAAGATCATTCATTGATAAGAAAATGTCAAAATTGTTTTGACTGCTAAAATCCAAAAGGGTCGATTACCTGGCATTTTGAAGCCAACCCAGGATGACCTTGACCGTTGACCTTTGAACTTGTGACCTTGAACTATGAGTCTGTCAGTTAACTCTTGGTTTATTTCTTGACAACTTTGCATAATCGAATAGTGAACAGTTAAAAACAACAAAGATCCAGTATTTTCATGTTAATGTTAAAATCCAATATGGCCGCCTAACAGCCAAATTTGAATTCGATTTGCATGAAATACTACACATCTGATCTAGGATGCATGAGGAATCATCAGTTCCAATTTGATACAAATCCTTCATCTCCTTCAATCATTTTTGTGCAGAAGAAAAAAAACGGACAGACGGACGGACGGACGGACGGACGGACGGACTGACAACCTGATTCCAGTATACCCCCCTAACTTGGTTGCAAGGGTATAATTCTTTGCGGGGGTATAATAAGTTGGTTTAAAGTATATGGGGATAATGAGACAGTCCTCAGAATGATTAAACTTGGGACTCTTACAGATGACCCTAAAACTAACCTCAAATAATTAGTAGTTGAAATCACCATATTGCTTTAACGTCAAAATACATCTTCAAATTTCCATCAATAAGAGTCACTCAATGGTGACCAATGAGTTAATGAAAATTCATGGATATTGCATCAGTGTTTGTAGTGTAAAAAGATATACCTCCATATTAAAACATATTAGATTTAAAATGAAATTTAGCAATATCTTCTTAATTTCAACAATCAGAAACCAAATTATCCACAGCAGTGCAGATTGGCTTCATTTCGGGGACTTAATAACAAACGGGGTAAACAAAAATAAGCCCCCTCTCCCTATTTGATGAAGAAACAGATAAAAAACAAACAATTTAATTGATCATCGATATAAAAATATTGAAACAATGCAATATAACCAGAACTGAATGGAGACAAATAGTACAGTAACCCTACCCTTGAGTAGCTGAGGACATTTTTCACAGATTCCGACACGTACAGGATTCGGGCACGGTCACAGCTCACCACAAGTAGGAAGCCTTCAGCAGCCTATGAAGATGAATTAGCCAATTCAAGCCAATAATTTATAGGACGAAGGTTTAAAAGATTATCATAATAAAGAAATATATCATATTTTCATTCTTTCCCTTTTTATTTTTCATATGCTGGATACATTTTTGTATGGATAGACTGGTATATCTATTATAACCCAGATACTTTTTTACATTTTAGTAATTTGATTATAGTTTAAAAGTCAATTACCAGTGTGAAGTATTATGATTATTTGTTGAAATTAAAAAACAAAGTTTGTTACTGTATATAAACCTTTTTAATTACCTTTAGAATTAGATGTTTCATTTCATCCTCAGAAAGAAATGACGGTCGTGATGTTTTCTCTGAGCAGACACTGGCAGATCCTGAAAATTTAAGATGATAAATGTATTAAAAGTAATTAATATAAACCATGTATGATGTCTACAATTTAACACTTGGCACTAGTATCACACAGTGTAGTAACAAACTGAGAAAGAAATTGCATCAACCAATATTAATTACTCTTGTTGACCCAGATAGAAGCATGCGACGAAAGGTCTCAATGTTGGAGGAAACAGAGTACCTGGGGATAACCAACGTGGTTGGGGAGGTGACTCTAATACCTTGTAACATCCGATCAAGGAATTCGACCATGGTTGCCTAGGAAAGGTAAGTGTATTACCACAACCCAACTTGACAGCCCATAACAAATTGATTAAATATGTTATCTTTTTTTCTTTCTCAATGAAACCTCCTCCAAGGGGAGCAAAATGAAAATCCATAGGATACATTAACGTAAGCGAGTCAGCTACAAATTTTTAATAATTCACCTCGCAATGACTTCAGATGTTGTACAGCCATCCGTAGCACAGTCAGTTTGTCTAGCTTTCGGCTCATAGAACTACACATCGGTAAAAGTGAAGACAACTCGATAATATAAGTGTTCATCTTGTCCCGTCTTCGCTTCTCAATCTCGCTATGGTTCTGTCTGTAATCAAAGCAATTTGAAGCTAATTTCAAATAAAAGTCAGAGTGGCATGCAGTTGAAGCATTGTTTCATTATAATTTCAAAACAATACACTGCCATCAATTGGTCCCATGACAATTTTCAGACAAAATATTTCATAAAACTGATCTCAAAATTTGATACAATTGTATAAAGATTTTCATTCATTAATTTGCCATCATGATGGAGTCTATCAATTGTGTTAGTTGAAATCCTCAAAAATACAATTTGTTTGCAATAATTTATACATGTGCATATATTGAGAACATTTTTTTCACCAAGAAAATAAATTGTGAAGAAATGATTCTTATCAGTGTAATTTTATGCTACAAATTGTTTTCAACATTCAACTCCAAGTAGGCAAGAATTTTATTTATCTGCAATTGTCACTTTCAAATTAATTAATTCCAAGAAATAGCGACTACAGTTTTGATTATAAAACAGGCCAAAACAAGACATCCCAGAAGATACAAATCCCCTTGCACAAAGAACTTACCACGTATCTCTAATGAAATGTTAATGTTGTACTGACCTCAATCACAGGATATAGGATTTACATTTGCTAGTAGTTTTGACTTAACAGCAATAAATTATATGGGTAATGGCTTATTACTAGGCATGAGTTTATTGCTGGCTTAACAGGGAAAATACCTGGCAATGATCAATGCTACATCTCATAATATATGTATTTGCTGATTGAATATAGTATCAACTTGTGATGAATTCAAGAGGACTGAAGAGGAGCTGTGTATCAATTTAAAATTAATGTAAATTTTAACTGACATAAAGAAGGCATACAGACTATAAATTACAACAATGTGTAAGACAAAGATGATCAAAACAGTATAACTATGGTCAACGTGTAAAATGTTTCATTATAACTTAACCAGCATAATCTGTCATGTCAAACCATCAATTTCACCTTTCAAATCAGAAGTCAGACAAGTGATGTTTTTTAGCTTTTGTATCTGAAGGTGAGGTTTTAAATTTAAATACAATTTTAATATTGCTAATAATAAATTCACTTTAATCTGTTATTGTCTCCATAAATCTAAAGTCAATTTTCTAAAAGTATCAATCAAATACTCAAATTAGATATTTTGAAAAATAATTTTTGAAACATGAATATTCAAATTTGTATGTTTTTTAACATTGGAGGGCACCTGCTTTCACTAAAAGGCCCTAGTAATTATGAATCTGTATTTGTATCATTTATGAACAAGAGGCCCAATGGGCCTGTATCGCTCACCTGGCTCTACAGCAACTTTGAAGTTGATTGAGTTCATTTCTACAGATACTATGCTGATTATCATAGTAAGCTAGGTTTATTCATACTAATAAATTTTCTAGTCCTTCATTCCAGCATTTTATTGGCCTAATATCTGGTCTAGGAGGCTCTTGGCTATCACAAAATTATTGTTTACAGATTTAAGCAGATTTCACCCGTGATCTTAAATGTAGGTCAAGGGTCATTCATTTGAACAAACTTTGTAGCCCTTCACCCCAGCATGCTACAGGCCAAATATCAAGTCCCTGGGCCTCTTGGTTATTAAGAAGAAGTCATTTGAAGAATATAGCCTATTTGACCCATGTGACCTTGAATGAAGGTCAACATCATTTATTTGAACAAACTTTGTAGCCCTTCACTCCAGCATGCTACAGGTCCAATATCAAGTCACTGGGCCTCTTGGTTATTGAGAAGAAGTTGTTTGAAGATTATAGCCTATTTGACAAATGTGACCTTGAATGAAGGTCAAGGTCATTTATTTGAACAAACTTTGTAGCCCTTCACCCTAGCATGCTACAGGCCCAATATCAAGTCACTGGGCCTCTTGGTTATTGAGAAGAAGTCGTTTGAAGATTATAGCCTATTTGACCAATGTGACCTTGAATGAATGTCAAGGTCATTTATTTGAACAAACTTTGTAGCCCCTCACCCCAGCATGCTACAGCACCAATATCAAGTCGCTGGGCCTCTTGGTTATTGAGAAGAAGTCGTTTGAAGATTATAGCCTATTTGACCAATGTGACCTTGAATGAAGGTCAAGGTCATTTATTTGAACAAACTTTGTAGCCCTTCACCCCAGCATGCTACAGGCCCAATATCAAGTCCCTGGGCCTCTTGGTTATTGAGAAGAAGTCGTTTGAAGATTATAGCCTATTTGACCCATGTGACCTTGAATGAAGGTCAAGTTCATTTATTTGAACAAACTTAGTAGCCCTTCACCCCAGCATGCTACAGGCCCAATATCAAGTCCCTGGGCCTCTTGGTTATTGAGAAGAAGTCGTTTGAAGATTATAGCCTATTTGACCCATGTGACCTTGAATGAAGGTCAAGGTCATTTATTTGAACAAACTTTGTAGCCCTTCACCCCAGCATGCTACAGGCCCAGTATCAAGTCACTGGGCCTCTTGGTTATTGAGAAGAAGTTGTTTAAATGAAAAAGTTGACGCCGGACGGCCGGACGGACGGACGGACGACGGACGCCGCACCATGGCATAAGCTCACTTGCCCTTCGGGCAGGTGAGCTAATAACACCATTCAATATAGAATATTTTGCTTTGAGACAATTTCAGAAAATAACAGTTTATAAAATCTTGCTTATACCAATCAAATTGGATTTTGAGACAGAATCTAAGATCATCCTTAAGCATAATCATCAAGATCATAAATTTATTGAAGAAAATATTCACAAACTGCCTATCCAAAATCTCATAATGTGAAAATTGCAGATTCCACTCTTAGGGTGAACAGGAAATTTATTCAGGTCAAAGTGTAGACGACATCTTCTAACAAGATTAATCAATAAAGGGCACCAGTTTTCCTTCACCAATGGGCACTATAGTATATGTATCACCAACTTAAAATGAATATCTAAATGAAGATACTTATTTCACACAGATGTTTTCTGATAAACAGCCATATCATTTCAAATGAAGCTTCTTATAAACAGTGTTAAACTTACCTATCACCAGGGTTTGAGACAGAATCGAAGGACATCCTGTAACAGATTAAGATGACAAATTAATGACACACAAAATAAACCAGGACAAACACTATTACATGAACTAAACAAGAGATCCCAGAGGGATCTTGGCGCCCACTATTGAATGATCTTGATAGGTTCCATGTCAGATTGATCTTCTCTCTATTTTTCCCTTCCTCTTACTAATCTGTGTAAATTGAGAAACATCCCTCTAGTACTTTTCAAACAAGGGGAACCTTTATATGAAATTTGAGATTTAGCGATAATGGCTATCTGTCGGCCATGTTATTTCAGATTGGTCCCAAAATGCAATACGAGGGACCATGGAGAACCTACATATGAAATTTGAGAAAGATCCCTTCAGTACCCAGTAAAATAGAGATAACAAACTTCAATTGTCAAAATCCATGATGGCTGCCTGTTGGCCATGTTGCTTTCCGACTGGTCCCAAAATGCAATATGCATAACTAGGCACCAAGGGGAACCTACATATGAAATTTCAGAAAGATCCCTACAGTACTTTCTGAGAAATAGCGATAACAAACTTCAAATGTCAAAATCAAAGATGGCTGCCTGTCGGCCATGTTGTTTTCCGATTGGTCCCAAAATGCAATATGCATAACAAGGGACCAAGGGAAACCTATATATGAAATTTCAGAAAGATCCATTTAGTACTTTCTGAGAAATAGCAATAACAAGAATTGTTTACGGACAATTGTTTAAGGAGAAAACATTGAAATTCCACACTAAACAAGAGATCCCAGAGGGATCTTGGCGCCCACCATTGAATGATCTTTATAGGTTCCATGTCAGATTGATCTTTTCCCTACTTTTCCCTTCCTCTAAGTCTTACTTATCTGTGTAAATTCAGAAACAGCCCTCTAGTACTTTTCAAACAAGGGGAACCTATATACAGAATTTAAGATTTAGCTATAATGGCTGTCTGTCGGCCATGTTGTTTTCCTATTGGTCCCAACGTGCAAAATTGGGCACTGAGTGGAACCTACATATGAAATTTGAAAAAGATCCCTTCAGTACTTTCACAGAAATAGCGATAACAAACTTCAATTGTCAAAATCCGAAATGGCTGCCTGTCGGCCATGTTGTTTTCTGATTAGTCTCAAAATGCAATATGCATAACTAGGCACCGACGGGAACATGCATATGAAATTTTAGAAAGATCCCTTCATTACTTTCTGAGAAATAGCGATAACAAACTTCAATTGTCAAAATCCAAGATGGCTGCCTGTCAGCCATGTTGTTTTCTGATTGGTCTCAAAATGCAATATGCATAACTAGGCACTGAGGGGAACCTGCATATGAAATTTCAGAAAGATCCCTTCATTACTTTCTGAGAAATAGCGATAACAAATTTTAATTGTCAAAATCCAAGATGGCTGCCTGTCAGCAATGTTGTTTTCCTATTGGTCTCAAAATGCAATAGGCATAAGTAGGCATCAAGGGGAACCTACATATGAAATTTGAGAAAGATCCCTTCATTACTTTCACAGAAATAGCGATAACAAACTTTAATTGTCAGAATCCAAGATGGCTGCCTGTCAGCCATGTTGTTTTCTGATTAGTCTCAAAATGCAATATGCATAACCAGGCACAAAGAGGAACCTGCATATGAAATTTGAGAAAGATCCCTTCAGTACTTTCACAGAAATAGCGATAACAAACTTCAATTGTCAAAATCCAAGATGGCTGCCTGTCGGCCATTTTGTTTTCCGATTGGTCCCAAAATGCAATATGCATAACTAGGCACCAGAGGGAACCTACATATAAAATTTGAGAAAGATCCCTTCAGTACTTCCTCAGAAATAGCGTTAACAAACTCCAATTGTCAAAATCCAAGATGGCTGCCTGTCGGCCATGTTGTTTTCCGATTGGTCCCAAAATGCAATATGCATAACAAGGCACCAAAGGGAACCTACATATGAAATTTGAGAAAGATCCCTTCAGTACTTCCTCAGAAATAGCGATAACAATCTCCAATTGTCAAAATCCAAGATGGCTGCCTGTCGGCCATGTTGTTTTCTGATCGGTCCCAAAATGCAATATGCATATCTAAGCACCAAGAGGAACCTACATATGAAATTTGAGAAAGATCCCTTCAATACTTTCTCAGAAATAGAGATAACAAACTTCAATTGTCAAAATCCAAGATGGCTGCCTGTCGGCCATGTTGTTTTCTAATCGGTCCCAAAATGCAATATGCATAACTAGGCACCAAGGGGAACCTACATATAAAATTTGAGAAAGATCCCTTCAATACTTTCTCAGAAATAGAGATAACAAACTTCAAATGACAAAATCCAAGATGGCTGCCTGTCGGCCATGTTGTTTTCCGATTGGTCCCAAAATGCAATATGCACAACTAGGCACCAAGGGGAACCTACATATGAAATTTGAGAAAGATCCCTTCAATACTTTTTCAGAAATAGAGATAACAAACTTCAATTGTCAAAATCCAAGATGGCTGCCTGTCGGCCATGTTGTTTTCCGATCGGTCCCAAAATGCAATATGCACAACTAGGCACCAAGGGGAACCTACATATGAAATTTGAGAAAGATCCCATCAGCACTTTCTCAGAAATAGCGATAACAAGAATTGTTTACGGACGGAGGGACGGACGGAGGGACGGACGGACGGACCACGGACCACGGACGCAGGGCGATTTGAATAGCCCACCATCTGATGATGGTGGGCTAAAAACTTGTTATTCACAGGAGCTGAAGCTACCAAGAAATCTTGTTATTCATCGATTCAGTGGCAACTTATATAAATAGGTATCACCATGCATTCTGACAGTATCTAGCTTTCTCGGCTTTTCACACACTGCTTAGATGTTAATGATTCTCACCCTTTTGTAAAAACAAGAGGCCCAATGGGCCTGTATCGCTCACCTAGCTCTAGAGCAAATTTGCAGTTGATTGCGGTCATTTCTACAGATACTATGCTGATAACAACTTTATTCAAATATCAGAGTAAGCTAGGTTTATTCATGTCAATATATTTTTTAGTCCTTCATTCCAGCATACTATTGGCCTAAGATCGGGTCTTGGCTCTTGGCTCTAAGCATGCTACAGACAGGCCCAATATCAAGTACCTGGGCCTCTTGGTTATTGAGAAGAAGTCTTTTACAGATTTTAACCTAATTGACCCATGTGACCTTGAATGAAGGTCAAGGTCATCTATTTAAACAAACTTGGTAGCCCTTCACCCAAGCATGCTACAGGCCCAATATCAAGTCCCTGGGCCTCTTGGTTATTGAGAAGAAGTCGTTTGAAGATTATAACCTATTTGACCCATGTGACCTTGAATGAAGGTCAAGGTCATTTATTTTAACAAACTTGGTAGCCTTTCACCCCAGCATACTACAGGCCCAATATCAAGTCCCTGTGCCTCTTGGTTATTGAGAAGAAGTCTTTTGAAGATTATAGCCTATTTGACCCATGTGACCTTGAATGAAATTCAAGGTCATTTATTTTAACAAACTTTAAAGCCCTTCACCCCAGCATGCTACAGGCTAAATATCTACAGGCTAAATATCAAGTCCCTGGACCTCTTGGTTATTGAGAAGAAGTCATTTGAAGATTATAGCCTATTTGACCCATGTGACCTTGAATGATAGTCAAGGTCATTTATTTTAACAAACTTTGTAGCCCTTCACCCCAGCATGATACAGGCCCAATATCAAGTCCCTGAGCCTCTTGGTTATTGAGAAGAAGTCGTTTGAAGATTATAACCTATTTGACCCATGTGACCTTGAATGAAGGTCAAGATCATTTATTTTAACAAACTTGGTAGCCCTTCACCCCAGCATGCTACAGGCCCAATATCAAGTCCCTGGGCCTCTTGGTTATTGAGAAGAAGTCGTTTGAAGATTATAACCTATTTGACCCATGTGACCTTGAATGATAGTCAAGGTCATTTATTTTAACAAACTTGGTAGCCCTTCACCCTAGCATGCTACAGGCCCAATATCAAGTCCCTGGGCCTCTTGGTTATTGAGAAGAAGTCGTTTGAAGATTATAGCCTATTTGACCAATGTGACCTTGAATGAAGGTCAAGGTCATTTATTTGAACAAACTTGGTAGCCCTTCACCCTAGCATGCTACAGTCTCAATATCAAGTCCCTGGGCCTCTTGGTTATTGAGAAGAAGTTGTTTGAAGATTATAGTGTATTTGACCCCTGTGACCTTGAATGAAGGTCAAAGTGATTTATTTTAACAAACTTGGTAGCCCTTCACCCCAGCATGCTACAGGCCCAATATCAATTCCCTGGGCCTCTTGGTTATTGAGAAGAAGTCGTTTGAAGATTATAGCCTATTTGACCCATGTGACCTTGAATGATAGGTCAAGGTCATTTCTTTGAACAAACTTGGTAGCCCTTCACCCCAGCATGATACAGGCCCAATATCAAGTCCCTGGGCCTCTTGGTTATTGCGAAGTTGTTTGAAGATTATAGCCTATTTCACCTCTGTGACCTTGAATGAAGGTCAAGGTCATTTATTTGAACAAACTTGGTAGCCCTTCACCCCAGCATGCTACAGGCCTAATATCAAGTCCCTGGGCCTCTTGGTTATTGAGAAGAAGTTGTCTGAAGATTATAGCCTATTTCACCTCTGTGACCTTGGATGAAGGTCAAGGTCATTTATTTGAACAAACTTGGTAGCCCTTCACCCCAGCATGCTACAGGCCTAATATCAAGTCCCTGGGCCTCTTGGTTATTGAGAAGAAGTTGTTTGAAGATTACAGCCTATTTGCCCCATGTGACCTTGAATGAAGGTCAAGGTCATTTATTTGAACAAACTTTTTTGCCCTTCACCCCAGCATGCTACAGGCCCAATATCAAGTCCCTGGGCCTCTTGGTTATTGAGAAGAAGTTGTTTGAAGATTACAGCCTATTTGCCCAATGTGACCTTGAATGAAGGTCAAGGTCATTTCTTTGAACAAACTTGGTAGCCCTTGATCCCAGCATGCTACAGGCCTAATATCAAGTCCCTGGGCCTCTTGGTTATTGAGAAGAAGTTGTTTAAATGAAACTTATGAACATTTATTAAATTTAAGATACCATCTCTATTAAGAGACCACTCTCCATTAAGAGACCGTTTTTCAACTTCCCTTGAGTGGTCGCTTAATACAGATTCGACTGTATCTAGTATAAATTTATATGTCATTCGACACTCTCCTGTATACTTTATATATGGAAAATTATATGTTAATTTCCTGTGTGTATATAAATCAATTACGATTAATATTAGGTTGTATTGTAATACATGGAATGTATGTACACACGAATGCTTAAAATAATGCTGTCTATGTATTTTTAATGTTTTGTGGGTAGGTGGTTGAGAGAGGGAGAGCCTGTGGGTGTGAGTGGGTGAGGGTGTGCTAGCCGCTAGGGTGCGTATTATATATGGTTGTTACATTTTAGTGATAAGTTGTAAAACTTAAACTAATAAAAGAAACTGAAAAAAAAGAAACTGAAACTTCATAAGTGCACCTGTATAAACAATGGGATGATGTGCGACCGACAGCCAGAAACTAACAATAGGCTCTGGTAACACCGTTACAGCTGATTGGCCACATTCGGTCAATCAGGCCGATGTCAGCAAATTTTACCTGAGAAAGCATGACGACACCAAAATGGAAATTTTGGTATTGTTTAGAAGGGAGGGACCACAAAATATATTCGACACAACCGCAGTATTCGATTCAACAGTGTTCGAATCATCCGTGTTTAATTTACTAAGATAAAGAAGAGAAAAAATCGGAACCGAATGAAACAATTGACTCATCCGATGTATTCGTTTCAAGCGTGTTCAACACAAGTGAGTTTTACTGTATCGTATTACATGAAATTAAAGTGGGCAACATGCATAAAAACATGAAACACATGACATAGCATTAAGAATCATTATATGTGTTGGTGTTCAGTCATCAAGTTCCTTTGAAAGTAATCAATATAATTAGTAAAAAGTCTACCAAGCAAGTTTCATCAAATCCAATCATTCCTTTAAAAATTATCGTGCAGAAAGCAATCATCCAATCAGATCACAGTAGCCTAATTAAATATGCCAATAATCGAAATTGAGCAAGGGATTTAGATAATAAATCTACCAAGCATGTTTCATCAAAATCTGATCATTCCTTCAAAAGATATATTGTGCGGAAAGTGAATCTGGAAGGACAGACGGAGGGACTGACTGAAGGACGGATGGATGGAACTGTTACATATGTCCCCAATTCTACCCCTGCAGTGGTAAATAAAGAAGTTGATAAAGATATAGTGTTTGTGATGTCATATTATTCCTATATACCAATTTTCATCAAAATCGGACAATATCTAGATTTCAACCCAACAGAGACCTCTGCCAAGCTGACTGTTTGACTATTCTGGAAACAAAATGTTCTTGCATCGCTGGTCATACACCACCACTCGTGTAAAGTTTCATTGAATATATATACGGTCCCAATTTTCATCAAACCTATGGAGTTGTATTCATGGCCCTAACTCCCAAATACCCCTATATACTAATTTTTAATGAAATTGAACATTATTTATATTCGACCAATCAGAAGGCAGGAAATGGTGGACATTTTATCAAAATGTGAAAGTGAGGTTGGGGGGACCTAATAATAATAATAAACGGAGCAATCACAGTCTCCCCAAACTTTGTTTTGGCGACATATATAGAGAAATCAGTACATAATGCTCTACTAAGGAAAATGGAAATTTCATCTATGTGAGAAACATTCAACGGAGTGTTGTCCTGAAAGAATTAAGGTTTAAGCTTAAAACCATGGAACTAGAGATCCCACACTTGTGGTTTTCGGAGCAAATTTTCTTGTGTTCCTGTTTTTTAAATACCAGCGGCAGCAATCACACTATGCATTCATTTTTTATGTATGTATAAGCATGTCATTTTGAAATTGTACGTCACATAACCTCTAATGGATGTACAAATAAGAAGTGTGTGGAATTATAAGCTTTCCAAAACTTACCCCAACAAGAGATCCCAGAGGGATCTTGGCGCCCACCATTGAATGATCTTTATAGGTTCCATGTCAGATTGATCTTTTCTCTACTTTTCCCTTCCTCTAAGTCTTACTAATCTGTGTAAATTCAGAAACAGCCCTCTATAGCTAGTACTTTTCAAACCAGGGGAACCTATTATATATAGAATTTAAGATTTAGCGATAATGGCTGTCTGTCGGCCATGTTGTTTTCGAATTGGTCCCAATATGCATAACTAGGCACTGAGGGAAACCTACATATGAAATTTGAGGAAGATTCCTTCAGTACTTTCTGAGAAATAGCGATAACAAACTTCAATTGTCAATATCCAAGATGGCTGCCTGTTGTCCATGTTGTTTTCCGATTGGTCTCAAAATGCAATATGCATAACTAGGCACCAAGAAAACCTACATATGAAATTTGAGAAAGATCCCTTCAGTGCTTTCTGAGAAATAGCGATAACAAACTTCAATTGTCAAAATCCAAGATGGCTGCCTGTCGACCATGTTGTTTTCCGATTGGTCTCAAATGCAATATGCATAACTAGGCAGCAAGGGGAACCTACATATGAAATTTGAGAAAGATCCCTTCAGTACTTTCTCAGAAATAGCGATAACAAACTTCAATTGTCAAAATCCAAGATGGCTGCCTATCAGCCATGTTGTTTTCCGATTGGTCTCAAAATGCAATATGCATAACTAGGCACCAAGGGGAACCTACATGTGAAATTTGAGAAAGATCCCTTCAGTACTTTCTCAGAAATAGCGATAACAAACTTCAATTATCAAAATCCAAGATGGCTGCCTGTTGGCCATGTTGTTTTCCGATTGGTCTCAAAATACAATATGCATAACAAGGCACCAAGGGGAACCTACATATGACATTTGGGAAAGATCCCTTCATTACTTTCTGAGAAATAGCGATAACAAACTTCAATTGTCAAAATCCAAGATGGCTGCCTGTCGGCCATGTTGCTTACCGATTGGTCTCAAAATGCAATATGCATAACTAGGCACCAAGGGGAACCTACATATGAAATTTGAGAAAGATCCCTTCATAACTTTCTCAGAAATAGCGATAACGAACTTCAATTGTCAAAATCCAAGATGGCTGCCTGTCGGCCATGTTGTTTTCCGATTGGTCTCAAAATGCAATATGCATAACTAGGCACCAAGGGGAACCTACATATGAAATTTGAGAAAGATCCCTTCAGTACTTTCTGAGGATTAGCGATAACAAACTTCAATTGTCAAAATCCAAGATGGCTGCCTGGCGGCCATGTTGTTTTCCGATTGGTCTCAAAATGCAACATGCATAACTAGGCACCAAGGGGAACCTACATATGAAATTTGAGAAAGATCCCTTCAGTACTTTCTCAGAAATAGCGATAACAAACTTCAATTGTCAAAATCCAAGATGGCTGCCTGTCGGCCATGTTGCTTACCGATTGGTCTCAAAATGCAATATGCATAACTAGGCACCAAGGGGAACCTACATATGAAATTTGAGAAAGATCCCTTCTGTACTTTCTCAGAAATAGCGATAACGAACTTCAATTGTCAAAATCCAAGATGGCTGCCTGTCGGCCATGTTGTTTTCCGATTGGTCTCAAAATGCAATATGCATAACTAGGCACCAAGGGGAACCTACATATGAAATTTGAGAAAGATCCCTTCAGTACTTTCTGAGGATTAGCGATAACAAGAATTGTTTACGGACGGACGGAGGGACGGACGGAGGGACGGACGGACGACGGACCACGGACGCAGGGCGATTTGAATAGCCCACCATCTGATGATGGTGGGCTAAAAATCTTTGAAGAGGGTTTTTGTGCCACAAAAATTAAGTCCACTAAATGGTAAAATGCCAAAAAAATCACAATTTTTTTTGCATGATTTTGCCATAACATCACTCCTGGACATCTAATGAATGCATATAACCAAATTAGAACGGTGTGAGAGCATAATTTTGGACTTACCCCAAAAACTTTAAAGTGGATTTTGGTGTTAAAAAAGTTTAAAGTGGATTTTGGTGTTAAAAAAGTTAAGTTCACAAAATTTTAAAATGCGAAAAAAAATCACAAATTTTTTCTGCATGATTTTGCCATAACATTACTCCTAGACCTCTAACAAATGTATAAACCAAATTAAAAGGGTGTGAGGTGTATACTTTTGGACTTAGAAGCTTTCCAAAAACTGATCCCAAAAATTTTAAAGTAGGGTGGGACGCCGACGCCGATGCCAACACCGACGCCAGGGTGACAGCCTTAGTTCACGGTTACTCGTAACCAGTGAGCTAAAAAGTATTTACAAGGATATTTTCCTATATGTTAAATCAAATTTGGAAGAAAAGAAAGCTGATTTTTTTTAAAATAAACTAAAAGTGTCTAGATCTCTTTGAAATGAAGAATCAAATCACATCAATAAAAGTAAAGTAAGGAACCATTTATGAAATTAATTAATTAAATGCATCTATCCTCTTTCTCAGTAAAAAGGTGGGTATGTTCCATGTTCAAGTGCACTTATCAAAGTTGCAGAGATAAGGATTACTAATTCCCATCAAGAGGAATATCGCTGAAAGCTTGGAACTACAGTGATGTTTCCCTACAGGAAGCGAGTACCTTTGACATTATCATTTAGTGACATTTACTTCAGTGTCATTTAGCGAAAAAAACTTTATTGGAAATTCTTGCAATTTTGCTCGTGAGAAAATATAATTCAATATAAATATCTTAACTTTTACAGACCCAAGTCATGAAAAATTCCCTTAACAGTCAACTGTCTCTCATTTTTTTTTATGATATTGTGCATGCTATTCTGATACTTAATTAGAATGGATCTTTTTTTAAAGTTTGAAGTCAGTCCCTGTCTAACATGAATTAATTCATAGCTGTATATCTTACACAGATAAACATTAACCCTCACCCCTATAGCTACATGTGTAGTAGGGGACCAATAAGATTTGCATCAGATATATGCCTGTCGAAAGGCATATATTGTCATATACTATCTTGTATTAAATCAGAATTGCATCACCTTAAAAGTGGCTATCTGGCATGCTATAAATCTCACATTTCACTACAAAGACAACATCTAATTTTCTGACAGTTTGATGAAAACTACTTAAGATTTCAATTTCAGAAACTGACAGAACATTTTCTAGAAAATATAACTTTATACCAATTACTCTGGAAATTGATTGAAAAATGTAGGAGGAAATCTCCATAAAAAAATCAAATAAATAAAGAAAGGGCAAAACCTTTGGCAAAAATTGTTGATTCAAATTTTTTTTCTCGGGGAAACACAGCAACATATCATGATTATAGCGACCACCAGGAACACAGATCTTCGACATTAAAAAGGAATACCGACAAACACAAAGGGGATATAACTCTTGCAAAAACAGTTGAATTTGAAATTTCACACAATTTCATATCAGGATCATAATGTATTCTAAGTTTTAAAGAAACTGGTTGGAAAATGCAGGAGATGACTGGACAAAAATCAAATACTGAAACAAACAAAGACAATCTCTTTTCATAAATAATTTAATCAAAAATTTTTTCCCCAGCAAACACAACTTTATATCATGATTATAAAGCAAGCCAAAATTTAAAGAAATCAGTTGAAAAATGAATATTGAAATGAAGCAAGCCAAAATTTAAAGAAATCAGTTGTAAAATGAATATTGAAATAAACAAAGCTGTTGCAAAAACAGTCAAATTGTAACTCTTTTCTGGGAGACACAGCTACCTATCATGATCAGATCGTCGAAAAATGTAGGAGTAGATCACTGCTAGACAAACGAAAATTTATGCCAGCTGGATGGACAGATAGATGAATGGACATCGTCACACCATAATACTCATGACTGATTTGACAGGCATATAAAAACAAAATCTAAATCCAAATGTGTTAGTGTTGGAGCTACAATTTCAGGGATATTGAAACACAAGCTGGTGATAAATTGTCCTTTGATATATCATGCTTTGAACGTCACATACATGTACATCGTAAAATGACATTAACTGTTTCACTTATTCTGTAAATGTTTTTAGTTAGCTGTAGTGTGGTTGTTTACCATCTTCCACAAAGCTTCCTTCTAGCCAAGTTTCTATAGATGTATTTAACTAGCATATTTCATGACACACCTGAAAAAATCTAATATTAAGGGTAGGTGCATGCAGGCAGCGCTAGATATGAAAACAATAGTAGTTTTAGCCTGAATAGGTCATTTTCACAGCTAATTAAGTCTACAAAACTCATTCAATTGTTTGCAGCCACATTCAAAATCAGTAAGTTGGAATTTATGAATGAGCAAGAAAAAATTTGAAAGCACAAAATTATTATCCTTGATATTAAAATGTTTTTGACCTTGAAAGATAATCCTGTCCAGGATACATTTTAGTTGTTTTTTTCTCTCTTTTATGAAAATTCTGGTTAGAAGGCAGAAAGCAATTTAACTGCTGTATGGGTACACATGTAACAATTCATAATACTTCGACAGTCAGTCAGTTGGAGTGTTAGTCTTGGCCAAATATGTATTTAATTTTGTAGTAAATAAAGTTTATCATTATGAATAAAATGTGTTTCTTAGCAGTTATGAAAGCCTACAGCTGTTTAATTAACATGGAAATCATACAAACTTTGACATCTTCATTGATCCTGTCTCCAGAAGACTGTCATCATCATCAAAGTCTTCCAAAACATCTAAGTTACTGTAATAAATCAATATTTAAACATATAAGTACCAGCAAATGGCATTAAAGTAATTGTGGTCATGATCATAACAAAGGAAACCATATTATGAGTGTTAGTATGTGTTCCTTAAGTCTCTTTGAAAAACAGCTAACATTTTATACATGATGTAAATCTCTAAAAGAAATTGTACATCTGATCTTTAGAGCATTACTAAAATTACTCTCAAAGCTGTCTATAGTCACTAAGGAATTTCTTAACTACTTATCACATATGAACAACACGATTACAGACCATCTTATTTAAATGTTTGGGAAATACATTCAAAATTACTATAAATAACTCTTTGATTTTTTAACTACAGCCCCTTTAGCCTTGGATCCATAAAGAGAGTATACCTCCTTTCCTGTACATTCGACTCCATTCCCAAATAATTGCCCGATATGTTTTCCCCCAATCATTTTGGGATCTAGCTAGCTACCTCTTGAGAATACCATGCATTTGAGTCAAAACTTTCCTTAAATGACGTTTAGCTTTCTGGTTACATAGAAGATTAAAAGCAAATTTACTTGAAAAAAGCACTCAATCAACCTAAATATTCATTCTTTGACCTTCTCTATTGGCCCTCTCTTTTTTGGTTATTCTTTTTTTTTTGCAAAATTGAGCCCCATTTTTAGTTTTGAGCCCCATTTTTAGTTCTTCAGTGGTAGAATCAAATGAAAAAATGTTCTGATGAAATCTTTGTAGCTATAATGTTCAGCCTATCAACCCATTCACTGGTGATACTTGAGAAACAAAAAATCCTAATGACAAAATATTATCACGTTTTTTTCTGTTCCTAATGGAGGTAATGATTAAGACTGTTACTACGGTACCTGATAGTCCTCTTGCGTGACTTTTCAGAACTTCCCTGCCGCGGCAGCAGCCCTGTGTATTCCATCATGGCGTCACACATCGTACGCCATGTACAGTCAGCTTCACCAGTCACTGCCGCTAGTCAGTCACCTTGGACAAACTGTAAAATATGATGTGAATACTCTATTGATAATGCTAATTATATGATTGCACAAATTAAGGACATTATAAATTAGCACCTTTCAACACAAATTGATAGTTAGATACAGTAGAGCCAAAATGAATTAAAATGCATCATACAGCTGTGTTACCTTCTAGGACACATCAGTTATGGTGATGAGCCTTAAAGTGATAACAGGGCCTAAAGTGTTAATAGAGCCTAAAGTGTTAACAGGGCCTTACAGTGCTAACATGCAAACCGTTGAAGGTTCAGGCTGTGTATTACCTGGCACCACCCGACGACTCGGTGACCCATTTGTCGAACATCGTTGTGCAATACAAAAGACCGTGGGCGGGACCACGATACCAATTACCGCAGCTCATTATGATACACCTGCGAATCAGCGCTCTCAAATCGACGGGAGTGACTGAATGGTCCGGCCTTCTTGAAATGTATCCGGCCAATCAAATTACTCGGAGGCAGAGCATTCATTACCCATCCTCTCATTAAATGAATGTTTTTGAAAACCCTAGTATCGCAGGGACTTGACATGTTACCTTGACAGAAGATCATTAAATGTTAAAATTATTCCATTTACATGTAATCCACTTCATATTCCTATGTATTGAACACGTTTCCGTGATAATAATAATATATAAATCCTACCCTAGATGTTTTACACTGTGTGACGGAGCTGACTGTTATACAATTTTGTAACTTGTATCGCTGCTTCTTTGATGAACCGAGGTCCTGTCAAATGCATTCGGTGTTTTCTCATAATTTGGCATGCTAACCAGTGCCTTTTCACTTGAAGTCAGGTTTGTCTCCGGTTGTGTGCAATAATGGAGAAGAATAAGTTGGGGCGACTTTATCATCCTGGAAAACCAGCAAATGAAAGTTTACGGCTTACGGTTTTGGACCTTTTTTTTCTGATGGATTATCCTACGGTAAAATTAGTAGGAAGTGCCGTTTAACCAAAGAAGGCTGTAGGAAAATTGTAAAAAATTCTACTTCCGTGAAAACACCAAGAAATCATGATGTACAGAAAAAACTTACCGACAACGTTCTCCATTTTATTTAATATCAAACATATATATACCGCCAAGTATATATGCTAGAGAGATCAGGACTAAACTACTCAATGAACACGTGTGTACTGACGATACTGTTCCGTCAGTAAATTTAATAAATAAGGCTATCCGGGACGATTTAGGAATGTCACGTAAACGAATTCAGTGTACAGTGGACCCGCGATAATCCGGACGCCGATAGTCCGGAAAACTCACAGTCCGGACGGAATAGCACGGGAACGGATTTCCGTAACGTTATTTGTACTCACCAGTCCGGAAATTCGGATTCCGATTCCGGAAGCCCATTTTGGGAACGGAACGTACTTTTTAATAGTAAATTTCCCGCAATAATCCGGACAATTTTTTCACCACGAGGAGAGAAAAATGTCGGGACAAGTCACCCGTGTCGACAGCTGTACAGAGTATCACTTGACACAGTGCGTAGTCATAGCGACCGCTGCCAGGTCATAGCCCCGGGTGTTTACCTGGACTGAGACCACAATTAAGTACTTCTGGGTTCAGGCCCCACGAATGAAGTCCCCTCAAAAATGTATGTATTTCAGGAAAACCAATCAAATGCCTCTTTGAACTTGATTTCTGTTGATGAATTTAATGTGGATTTATAGCAGAGATGTCAATCTAGGTTTTGTGATGTAAAATAATAATATTGATCATTTATTATGTGCTCCAGGACCCTGTGTGATGAGTCCTGATTTGACCTCTACCCCTGACCCGGATGTATATAATCCACGTTGGTGACACATTTTGACAGCTATCTCCAGAAAATGCCGAACATGCTGGGTTGAAACTTTTATATTTTGCTTCTCAGATGTTGGTCTTGGCCAGGTGAGATGGAAAGTTGCATATGAGATGTTGGGAATTTATTATGAATTTTAATGTTACAATGAAACATATAGCGAAGCTAATTGTGGTCTCGGTCCTAATATCTGTGTTACAATGTAGCTCTGTTTTTATAGCAAGAATTCATGCTCTAACATACAGTACGTGATACGATAATTAATCAATCTCAAATTTATGATCGGTGATTAACATCATTAACACTTGTATTGGGTAAACACGGATATCGGCTTGTAGGCCTAACACCGTTACGGGAAACGACGACTCATTGAAAGATGCATGTTATTAATTACATACTGTACACATTTACGTATTAAGCAGTGATCACAAGAACTGGGTTGATTACACACAAATTAGTTAATAGTCGTCTGATACCTCTGATCTACTTAATTAAGCGTCACATTGTTAAGTGAATACGGGTTTAATAATTATCGGACAGCTTGGGTAGTTCTCGCTGGTGTCGCGTACTTTTAAATAGGTAACTAGGGGTTTCTGGTACAGCAAAGTGAGTTACAATTCACCACATTAATTAATTATTTAAGATTTTTAACTTACGTAAAAATCATAAAAAACATGGACTGATGGTAAGTTGTACAGACCGCGGGTCTTTCATTTCAGGTTTCTGATTTACGTAAAAAACGTACATTGTACATAGCGGGCCTTTCATTTTAGGGTTTTAACTTACGGTAAAAAAAAAACGCAAAAACATGGACTGTTGGTAAGTTGTAAAATCCGGGTCTTTTATTTAAGGTACATGTATTTAACGTTTGTAATTTCTACTAGTTTGTGAACATCCGGGACGTGACACATGTGTGTTGTTTGTAGGTCACATATTCCCGCTATAAATAAAACAACTTTCACTTTACATGTTCTTTTAAAAACATAGTTTATTTTCTAGTTTCTACAAAATAAAACAAAACAAGAATCATATCAGAAACATAAGTATATTTATTGTTAAAAAGACTGACAATTAGACGTGTTTATGAAACGTCCCGGATTGTGTATAATCAAGGGAGATAACTCTTACACGACAATTTTTTTTGACCTGGTAGACGAAATTCGGCAGTCCGGAAAACTCGTTATCCGGACGGTTTGGGCTGGGAACGAAGGTGTTCGGATTATCGAGGGTCCACTGTACTCCAGCGGAATCGCTTACAGATAATGTTATTCAGAAAACTGACCAATTCATTGCCGCGGCAATGCACTACCGACCGGAGCAGCTTCATTTTTTCGACGAATCTTCCGTTATTTAAACTGCACGAAACAGGAATTACGGACATAGTTTTGTAGGTACACCAGCCGTCGAGGTTCAGAGATATGCAAGCAATAGTACGTTGACAGTTAACTTGTGTTGTGGGTTTTTTTGGGGTGGACTTCTTTGATATTATTCAGGGGCCGTCAAATGCCCTAGAAATGATCAACTTTTTTGACCAACTTTTACAACAACGGAATGAATTTAGAAATCCGATTATTGCTAGGGATGACTGTATTATTCTTGATAAATGCGGCTTTCATCATCACAGGGTCGGAGAACAATTACTACGTAATCTTCTTGGTCAACATGGCGTGGAATTGTTATTTCAGCCCCCGTACAGTCCGGAACTGAACGCTGCCGAGTACATTTTTCACCTCATGAGAAACGGCCTACGGGAAAATGCTACGTTAACATATAACTTTACTGAACTCACAACGACATTGGCAATTACTGCCATTCCCAATCATGCCTGCGAAAAACTATTTGAAAAAATGTGGATATGTATAGTGACTACTGTTTACATTTCTAATTTAGTACTATATATATATCATAGACACAGTGGAATTTAAAAGAGAAGTCTAATAAAATCCTGTATATAATTGAACATTGTATCAATCTCATGTTGTCTGTTATTTCTGTCGCACGTGGCTTGTCAATCCGAGAGCGCTGATTCGCTCGTGTGTTATAATGAGCTGCGGTAATTGGTATCGTGGTCCCGCCCCCTGTCTTTTGTATTGCACAACGATGTTCGACAAATGGGTCACCGAGTTGTCGGGTGGTGCCAGGTGATACACGGCCCGAACCGTCAACGGTTTGCATGTTAGCACTGTGTTAACAGAGCCTTAAGTGTTAGTTAACAGGGTCTAAAGCGTTAACTTACAGGAGGTGACTATAAGGAAACTAGAAAAGGTTGAAAGAAATTTTCATATCATTACGCAGAGGTACAATAGCCCACTTATTCAATACATAATACTTAAATAAAACTAAATCAAAGTAAGGGAAGTACTGAAGGAGGCATTAGACAGATTTTTAGAAATAGAAAACAATGACATGTTAAAGGTGAAATTTAAAATAAAGCAATAATAGATGGTTACATGATTGTTGATATACATTCAAGAATGAGTGCTTATTTTTAGATTTAGAACTAGAATCATCAAAGTTATGTATACCCACTATCAAACAGTGGAACTTCATAAAACTGTCTCCATGATAGGTGCCCAAAACCCTCCCGATATTGGTCTGGTTCCCACTCTGCTCCAACCATTTGTTATATGATCAAAGTAGTAGCTGAGCCGATATTTGTAGCATGGGAAATAAAGTTGCTTCAACTTTACAAAATAAAGACTAGTTTATTACTAAACTGGTCAATAATTTTGCTTTGTTGCTCTGATAATATATTGTGATTTTTCCATCCCCTTTCTCTCCCTTTTTTGTCTATTTATCTTTCTATTTATGTATGTCAATACTGGCTGTATGTCTGTGTCTCTGTTTAGTCTGTCTGTGTCTTTCGGTCTAAGTAGGTTGGTGTTAGTCTATGTATCTGTTTGTCTGTATATGTCTGTCAGTCTTTCTGTATATGTCTGTGTCTCTGTTTAGTCTGTCTGTGTCTTTTTGTCTAAGTAGGTTGGTGTTGTTAGTCTATGTATCTGTCTGTCTGTGTGTATGTCTGTCAGTCTTTCTGTATATGTCTGTGTCTCTGTTTAGTCTGTCTGTATCTTTCTGTCTAAGTAGGTTGGTGTTGGTTTATGTATCTGTCTGTCTGTGTGTATGTCTGTCTGTTTGTCTGTACATGGATGAATAGCAGGATAATAGAAACAGAATGTGTGTTTAATATGCATTTTCTTATATATGTATGTATACAATAATATATACAACATGTGTAGTATGTGTGCACTTGTATGGGTATATTTGAGTTGTAGTAGGTGCGGTATGTGGATATGTTTTCATGTAAGTGCTGTGTGTACATGCCAATGGATGGATATCAAAATAGTACATGTATGTGTAGTAAAGCATGTGTGCTCATTGTCATATGCAATAGTTAGTATATGACTATATGTAGTACGTATGAACATGTATATGTGTATAGTATTGTGTGCATGTATGTATATGTACTAGAACATTCATGTGTGTGGGAAGGTGTTTGCGTGGGGTGTGTCATTCTCATTCATCAGAGTTACTTCCCTTTGTTTCATATGTCACTCGGTCAGTACGGTGGTATAGCGTAGCTTGCGTAGCTTAGCAGACTCTGGGGGGCGAGAATGGGTGTGTATGTGTGTGTGTAAGCTTGTGCGTAGTAAATTATAATAGAAATACACATCAGTGCTGAAAGGTGTGAATGACCATAAAATGTAGATGTCTTGTGTTTGTTGATAATTTATGTTTAATTGAATAAAATATAAATTACAAAAAAAAAAAAAAAAAAGACTAGTTTATTGGTGTATAACATACATTTGTTTCTAAACAAGCAATGAATGATGTTCTGTCCAACTGGAAATGAAGCACTTAAATATGTATATTATTAGGGTATTTGTTTAAGCTTAGAATACTAGAAAACCAAAGGTTTCATTTAAATTTACTCGAGTCAAGCTGGTTTTTTATTCCTACATGATATCAACATTACTAACTGTTTGATGGTCATTTTGGTTTCCAATCAGCCCAAAAAAAGTGTTAAATACCTAACTAGGCACCATGTGTAAAAAAGAGGAATAATGCAGGCAAATTTCAACACACAAAATCTTAGATGGCACCTATCGGCCAACCTGGTGATCAATCAGTGCCCTCCAAACAAGGACGTTTCACACCTAGTTTGGATGTAGTCCACCTAAGGGCTAAGAAGGAGTAGGGTTTTAAAGCAAAATTTCACCCAAGTTCCCCTTATAAGGCCCTGCCCCTCTGTCCCTATTGGTTGGACCAGCCTCATTTATATACAAGTGATCCCATCAGTGATCTCTTTCAGTCAAATGAAAGACTGATCTTTTCTCTTCTTTTCCCTTCTTTCACTCTTCCTTAAAAACATTCAATAGCTTTACATAACACTAAAAAGCAGGAGTAACCTGCAATTTTCATAATTCAAGATGGCCATACTCTTTGTCATCCATTTCCTTCAATCAGACTTGCATGCACAACTAGGGACCAAGGGCAACCTCTATATTCGATGTTGAGAAAGACCTGTAATAGCTATTTAGTACCTAAATTTGAGAACTAACAGTAAGAATCTTCAATTGCCGAAATACAAGATGGCCACCTGTCAGCCATGTTTTCTCTGATCGGTCCCAAAATGCAATATAAATAAATAGGGACCAAGGGAAACCTACATAAGAAATTTGAAAAAAATCCCTTCAGTACTTTTTGGGATCTAGCTGTAAAAAACTTCAATTGTCAAAATCCAAGATGGCTGAATGTTTGCCATGTTGTTTTCAGATTGGTACCAAAATGCGATATGCATAACAAGGGACCAAGGATGACAATTGAAATTTGAGAAAGATCCCTTTAGTCCTTTCTGAGAATCAAAGAGCCAAAGGCCCTGAGAAACGTCAGGGTCTGAGGGCATAAAATAAGAAATTTAAAATTGGATTTTATAGTTAGACAGCTACATTTGTATCAGATGAAATGTCTTAATCTGGTTATTCCTATTCTATATATATATTTAAGAAAACATATAACATATTTATCTGCTGAAAACTTTCCAATAGTTGAGTATAGTTCTTTCCCTGACCTATTTCTTTAATGTTTGTGGAAGATTATTGATATACTTCTGAATCAGTAAAGCTGCTTGTAAACTTTGAAAAAAATCACCTGAAGGACAAATCGGTCTATTAAAAGGTTTTTTTTTATTTATAAATTATATTATAAGATGTTAATTAGGCCTAACAAACATCTATTTTATGACCTCTAGAAACTTCGAAAATGCAAATATTTTACCTCCAATAGCAAACTGCGGTCGTGCTGTCCGACGAGACATTAGGCCTACAGTTTTGACAAACAAGACCCCAGTACATATCATTCGATTCTTTTCAAATAAACAAATAATAATCTTATTTAATTAAAATCCTCAGGAAAAACGGCAATGTAGTTTGTTACAACTTGCCTTCAATTCCTGTTGATATTTCTTGCGTTTTCTAGCGACATACAAATAAATGTGAAAATGCGAACGGTCGCATTAGACATAACCGCCATTTTGGCCGATAAGTGATGATCACGTGATCAGTCACGTGACAGCTGAAGTGTTTGGCTGCAAACCTATTTATAGAATTGCAAACATTTGACTACGTAAACACGGTTGGTTTTAGGCTTATATGAAATGTTCCTACATATGAACTCAGGATGAACATATGTATCTAAGACATGTGGATAGTTTCTCTGTGGACGCATGTAAATTTCCAAGACGATCAAACTGATTTTTTTTTCTCTCGCTTTCAAGGCAGGATTGAGACAAAACTACGTAATCCTACGCCAACAAAATTGCATATATAGATGAGGAAAATGTTTATATTTATTTTCTAAAATAGTCTAGAACACCAAACACTCATATTTACATTTTAAACAAGGCATCGCAAACGATACAAATCCCCTCGCGTGCTAACACATGAACTCTGACGCAAAATGGGGGGTTGGGTTATTGCAGGACATTGAAATAACATCAGTTGTCATTTGCACTGAACTGCAATAGATATGGATGGGCTTATTATCAGGCATGGACTCATTGCCAGATAAATATGACACGTTCAAGGTATTCCCATGCTGGACCCATATATGAAGTTTGGTCAGAACCCGTTTAAAAATGAAGTCGCAAGAGCGGTGACGCGTTCGAGGTATTGCCATGCTGGACCAATATATGAAGTTTGGTCAGGATCCATTCAAAAATGAAGTCGCAACAACGCTGACAAAGATTTTCTATAAATAGTAACGGTGACCTTGACCTTAACCTTGGCGCCCTGAAACACGAACTTGTTTGAGGTATTGCCATGCTTGACCCATATATGAAGTTTGGTCAGGATCCGTTCAAAAATGAAGTCGCATTACAGTGCTGACAAAGATTTTCTATAAATAGTAAGGGTGACATTGGCCTTGACCTTGGCGCCCTAAAACACGAACTCGTTCGAGGTATTCCCATGCTGGACCCATATATGAAGTATGGTCAGGATCCGTTCAGAAATGAAGTCGCAAGAGTGCTGACAAAGATTTTCTATAAATAGTAACGGTGACCTTAACCTTGACCTTGGCACCCTGAAACACGATCTCATTCGAGGTATTCCCATGCTGGACCCATATATGAAGTTTGGTCAGGATCCGTTCAGAAATGAAGTTGCAAGAGTGCTGACAAAGATTTTATATAAATAGCAACGGTGACCTTGACCTTGACCTTGGCACCCTGAAACAAAATAGGAACTATATCAGGCTGCGGATGTATATCGTTTGTATTACAGAAAAGAGAAGTTGTTAGCCGGAAACAAAAGTGTGACTAACAAAATTTACCCACCACGGCTATAACGGCAGGTGCCAAAGGCATCCTGACGTTAAAAATGATAACAAACTTTGATTGTTTAAATCCAAGATGACCACCTGCCGGCCACGTCGTTTTCCGATCACTCCCAAATTGCAATTTGGATAACTAGGAAGAGAAAGATCTCTTAAACACATTTTTGAGAAATAGCGATAATAAGAATTTTTTACAGAGGGACAGATGGACTACAGACCACAGAGCATGGATGCAGGGCAATTTAAATAGTATACTATCTGATAATGGTGGGCTAAAAATATGATTACCCTTCCCAAATTAATTTTCACACAAAATTTGGTAGTAATCTGCTGTGTGAGTAAGGATGAGTAGCATTCTGAAAGTAAAAGTTTAACGGCGCACTGCAGACGACAAAAGACTGAGCATGACGGCTATAGGTCATCCTGACCCTTCAGGTCAGATGACCTAAAAATCTATTTATCCATGTTTTTCAAGATGGTAGAAGCCATCTTGGAATTCCGACCAACCTGAGAAATAACAACACTTGATCTGAGGACAATCTCAGGATCATTTCAAGCAATTGTGAGCTGAAGTTCAATAAGTGAAAGTTTATGCATGCATACATGCCACACTTTCAGGAGACCAATAAGGGAGATTGATGATTATTTTAAGGGAGTTTTGCCTGAAATAAGGGAGATTTGTGCGCGACATGAATATCAACATTTTTACTCAATTTTAAAGCAACCAACTAATTTTAAAAGTGATAAAGAATATTTATATTTATTTTGGATATTAATCATATTGTATATGCAAACAACAAAAAGTTGTATAAGGTAAAAAATGCAATAAGTATATGATCAGATTCTGATGATGTGAAATTATTTTTAGATTTTTTTATGTAACACAGAAAGTTTCACAGCTTTAATGCATATTACATAACAGCATTTAAAAAGAGTATATTATAATTTCATGTAGCTAAAGATTAAGACAAGCAAGTTAATCATTTATCAGTTTAGATTTTCTTAAAATTAGAAAGCTTGATCCACTCTGAGGGAACACATCAGTTGTAAAAATCACCATAAATGTCCTGTGGGATCCCTTATGTTGGACCATTTAGATATAAAAATATTCCAAGTGTGCAAGTGTATGTTCATATTAGGAGACTGCAGTAAATCTTATCACGATCATTCTAGATTTTGTATATTATCTCTGTCATGGCCAGTACAGTCATTGTAAACATCATAATTGACCACTACGACCAACAGATGTGCTAATTTTGATAGTTTTCTGAAAGAAAATATCGGATTTCATCATGCTGTCACTGATCCACGATACACATAAATATGAAAAACGTGTGATTTTGCGTCTGACCAGGCTCTGTATCAATTACCATCATCAAAGTATGGTCCTAAAAGAAAACAAACAATAATTCAAGTCTGTTAGCAAAGAGGGTTAATGTTGTTTGTAAGCGACTTGCCTTTATTTCATGGAGATAGATATTCTAGCGCAAACATTAGCCGTGTCCAACAGGCGCCATTTTGATTGAGTGATCACTGTGATCGCTAAATTTAGCCAAATCTCATTAAATCTCGCGAGAATCTACTGAATTGTAAACAAAAATGGCGTCGGCAAAAATACCGGAGGGAATTACAAAATACGGGAATTTGGGCTTTCCTCCTGGGAGGAAATAAATGACTTGAAAATAAGGGAGATTTTGTCTCACGCCGGGAGGTATGGCATGTATGTGCATGGTGGACAAATGACCTAAAGAAGTTCCTCTAGTACTTTCTTACAGACAGCACTAAGAAAAACTTTTTAAGGATGTACTACAGACCCATGGATAAAAGTGTCAGAATCTCAAAATAATGAAATACCTGTTTTGCAAAAAAAAAAAAATAACATTAATATATATGGGAGAACATATTTCCGAATAATGAATTCAATATTAAAGTCAATTTAAACTGCACACCTTCCTGAGTAACCACAGAATGATGTGGGAACCTAATGATATAAACTTAGTATTTATCATATCACGATAGGTGTTCAAACTATAATGTTAAATGTCAACCCTACTAGATACAATAGCTATGACCGTTGATAGGTGGATCAGTTCAAGTGTAAGTAAATATGTACACACACCCATAATCTCAGAGACAGCAACTCCTCTATTTTCAAAGGAACTAAACAGTATTTTGTAGGACAGAAGCACGAAACAATTGGAATGACCGTAATATAAGAATGTGTTATGCTTAAAAAATCCTATTATAACGTCAATCTGAGTACTTGCAGTGGAAGAAAGTAATCCTCTTATTCTTGACTGTAACCAAGGCAAACTGGGAAATCAATGCACACAGTAATACAGCACCATAAGCCCATCACTGATTAACTGTATTGTAATGTAACAAATACAGTTGGCTTCATCAAGAGGCAATTTATTACATTTTTATCAGTGAACGATCAGAAATTATCAATTTGATAAAAAGTAATATCGTCACTGCTTATATTGATCGATGTAACATTTCATGATTGAATAAGCAGCAGGACGCTTTTGAATTATTATTGGAGATGCAAATGAAGGTAAAATGAGTATATATTTTGCTACATCTTTCCATCATTACTTGCATTTTTTAATTAAATACATATTTGACGTAACTTTTGTTAGCAAAACATCACAGGCAAGAACAAAAACAAACTTAATTCAATTCTAGCCCAACCACTGTTGCGATGTCAACCTCGTAATTAAGCTACTGATTCCCATGGTATTTTGACACATTTTTTCCCTCTCTTTGTATAAAAATGAAAACAAATAGAAAACTAAACTGTTTCCTGTTTTATATCAGATGTACATCTCACTCATATGACAGAGATTGACATATAGTTTATCATACTCATGACACGCAGAATATTTTTATTGATGCATTCAATGCATAGCTATATAAGTTCCACAGTCACTGATTTCATATGGAAGATATGTTTACTAGTAAGCTTGGCCTGTAATGTCAGAGCTGGAGATAAAGTTTACCCCTCAAGGCAGAATTAAAGAACTCAGTCCCCAATAGGCTGTTGTATTGGTGTGTATTATAGTCAAGACATAAACGCTCGAAACAATTAAAGTGAAGTGAGCATTTATTTATTTATTCATTTTCATTTTCAATGCGCATGATTTTTTTAATAATAACACATGCACAATATATAAAGAAAATGAAGAAATGAAGTAACGCATTTTGCTATAATTTTACATATAAGGTCATGGATTCAGACTTTCGGTGTCAATGGCAACAATTGTAATTGTTCTGAGTTTTGATGAAGCCAATTAATTTTCCTATGTTGTTAATAGCAGTTTATTGTTATTCTGTTCAAATTTTTTTTACTAAGGGAATGTCTTCTTAGTGCCTCTTCTACCTCGGTAACATTATTTCAGTCTTTTGGTCCAAGCAAAATTATTGATACCGCAGTGAGGTCAGTTGTAAACAAACCGGACCAGGACTTAGCAACTGCCAGGAAAACTTGATACAGATCCTCCAAAAGGCCCAAAGATAACATGAAAAGCAAGAATGGTCCTTTCAAAACACCAATGGAAGAGGAACTATGGACTTGTAAGCTGTGTTAAAATGCCTTCCAAAACTCCAACAACAAAATCATAGAATGTGAAAGATGCCACAAGCATTTCTGTACTAAGTATCTTGACAAGGGAGATAATGTGTGTAATATCCTGTCAAACTCTGACTCAATGTGGTTCTGTGTATTGTGCTGGGTCAATGCATGTAAAGACACATTTTAAGATAGAACAAAAATGTGGAGAGATTATGAAGAAGTATGAAGAAAGAATAAGAAACAAATAGAAGAACTCACAGAGAAGTGTGAAGAAAAATAAGTCAGGGACATCGTCAAAGAAGAAATAGCAAGGTTACCTGAGATATCAACTTACTTGGAAATGTTCCGTAAGATAAAGAAAAAATATTAAGCCAATCCTTGCCATTTTTAATACCATGGAAGACTAAAGAAAGTTCAAGGATATGAAAGAACTTCAGAGGCATGAAAAATACAAGTTACTATGCCCATCAACAATGACATAATCATAACTAAACATGAAGAAAGAATTAGAACTGAGGAGGAAGGATCAAGAAGAACAAATTAGGATTCAGGGGAATGTGTCTTCCAGATAAGGGGCTCGTCATGGGACAGAAAAATATGAAGTTTCAAGTAGGAAAGTCCAGTTACTGATCCCTTGTGTAGCTCTGACCAACATAACGTTATCATAACATATCGAATTTTTTTTCACTAAACATACACAATGATCTTGATCTTTAGTCAAATGACTTATTTCATTCTGAACAACTTTGCTTCATCAACATAATGTGTTAATCAGTGAAAAGATGCAAAATTTGACCTTGACCATTGAACCTGACCTAGACTTTTGACCTTAATTTTTTTTTGCGTCAGTGTGAATTTTTGTTAACTCTATATATTTTTTTGCGTCAGTGTGAATTTTTGTTAACTCTATATCTTAACTAAGTTTTATGTAAACCCATCAATAACTCTATATCTTAACTAAGTTTTATGTAAAACCATCAATAAATACCAAAGTTATCGCCAGGAACAAAATTTGTGGACGGACAGAGACACAGTGATTAGACTACTGTATCTATGATATGAACCCACAAATTTGATATAGACCAACTGATATCAAGTACTTAGTGTCCTTTACAATAGTTTTAGCTCTGTATGAAAATTTTATCAATGTAGAATTTTGATATATCGCCTTAATACCAAATTATATTAACATAGAATCTGGATGTCTTTGCATCAGCAGAACACTTAGCTATAAGTTGCCCCAAGAGAAATTTTTTTATTAGGTATTTTATTAGGTAGTTATATTTTCAATCAATTGTGTTAACATATAATAGCATCCTTGTGGAAGAAAATCTAAATTAGTAAAAACTGACAAAGACACAAATCCGCGCATGATGGAGCGAAAGCACTAATTTGTGTCTGTGTTGGTTTTTACTATCTATTATGTCTATGGCAAAGCTAATTTGATTCTATCTGTTCATGTGTGTATCAATACAGGGACCTTGTAAATGTTACAAAAAAGAAAGTATACATCAATGTTAAACTTCAGAGAAGTCGACTGAACCAGACTGTTAATAATATTTTGGCTAAATCCATGCAATGGTCAACTGTGGAGGAGAAGTCAATTGATGCTTTGGTAGTCAGTGTCCCCTTTATGCCCTATCCTCATCCCCTTAGGGATCAGCCACTTCTCAAACATAGATTCTGATTCTCATCTAGAGTAAAAGATCATTGTGGCCAAATGGTCAAAATCCTTTCAGTCATTGTGAAGAAGACACTAACTAGAAAATGTCTGTTCCTGAGATTAGCTATAGTCACATTACATCCGGAGTTCCTGAGATTAGCTATAGTCACATTACATCAGAAGTTCCTGAGATTAGCTATAGTCACATTACATCAGGAGTTCCTGAGAGTAGCTATAGTCACATTACATCAGGAGTTCCTGAGATTAGCTATAGTCACATTACATCAGGAGTTCCTGAGATTAGCTAGTCACATTACATCAGGAGTTCCTGAGATTAGCTATAGTCACATTACATCAGGAGTTCCTGAAATTGGCTATAGTCACATTACATCAGGAGTTCCTGAGATTAGCTATAGTCACATTAAATCAGGAGTTCCTGAGATTAGCTATAGTCACATTAAATCAGGAGTTCCTGAGATTAGCTATAGTCACATTACCTCAGAAGTTCCTGAGATTAGCTATAGTCACATTACATCAGGAGTTCCTGAGATTAGCTATAGTCACATTACATCAGGAGTTCCTGAGATTAGCTATAGTCACATTACATCAGGAGTTCCTGAGATTAGCTAGTCACATTACATCAGGAGTTCCTGAGATTAGCTATAGTCACATTACATCAGGAGTTCCTGAGATTAGCTATAGTCACATTACATCAGGAGTTCCTGAGATTAGCTATAGTCACATTACATCAGGAGTTCCTGAGATTAGCTATAGTCACATTACATCAGGAGTTCCTGAGATTAGCTATAGTCACATTACATCAGGAGTTCCTGAGATTAGCTATAGTCACATTACATCAGGAGTTCCTGAGATTAGCTAGTCACATTACATCAGGAGTTCCTGAGATTAGCTAGTCACATTACATCAGGAGTTCCTGAGATTAGCTATAGTCACATTACATCAGGAGTTCCTGAGATTAGCTATAGTCACATTACATCAGGAGTTCCTGAGATTAGCTATAGTCACATTACATCAGGAGTTCCTGAGATTAGCTAGTCACATTACATCAGGAGTTCCTGAGATTAGCTAGTCACATTACATCAGGAGTTCCTGAGATTAGCTAGTCACATTACATCAGGAGTTCCTGAGAGTAGCTACAGTCACATTACATCAGGAGTTCCTGAGATTAGCTATAGTCACATTACATCAGGAGTTCCTGAGATTAGCTATAGTCACATTACATCAGGAGTTCCTGAGATTAGCTATAGTCACATTACATCAGGAGTTCCTGAGATTAGCTATAGTCACATTACATCAGGAGTTCCTGAGATTAGCTATAGTCACATTACATCAGGAGTTCCTGAGATTAGCTAGTCACATTACATCAGGAGTTCCTGAGATTAGCTATAGTCACATTACATCAGGAGTTCCTGAGATTAGCTATAGTCACATTACATCAGGAGTTCCTGAGATTAGCTATAGTCACATTACATCAGGAGTTCCTGAGATTAGCTATAGTCACATTACATCAGGAGTTCCTGAGATTAGCTATAGTCACATTACATCAGGAGTTCCTGAGATTAGCTAGTCACATTACATCAGGAGTTCCTGAGATTAGCTATAGTCACATTACATCAGGAGTTCCTGAGATTAGCTATAGTCACATTACATCAGGAGTTCCTGAGATTAGCTATAGTCACATTACATCAGGAGTTCCTGAGATTAGCTATAGTCACATTACATCAGGAGTTCCTGAGATTAGCTAGTCACATTACATCAGGAGTTCCTGAGATTAGCTATAGTCACATTACATCAGGAGTTCCTGAGATTAGCTATAGTCACATTACATCAGGAGTTCCTGAGATTAGCTATAGTCACATTACATCAGGAGTTCCTGAGATTAGCTATAGTCACATTACATCAGGAGTTCCTGAGATTAGCTATAGTCACATTACATCAGGAGTTCCTGAGATTAGCTATAGTCACATTACATCAGGAGTTCCTGAGATTAGCTATAGTCACATTACATCAGGAGTTCCTGAGATTAGCTAGTCACATTACATCAGGAGTTCCTGAGATTAGCTATAGTCACATTACATCAGGAGTTCCTGAGATTAGCTATAGTCACATTACATCAGGAGTTCCTGAGATTAGCTATAGTCACATTACATCAGGAGTTCCTGAGATTAGCTATAGTCACATTACATCAGGAGTTCCTGAGATTAGCTATAGTCACATTACATCAGGAGTTCCTGAGATTAGCTATAGTCACATTACATCAGGAGTTCCTGAGATTAGCTATAGTCACATTACATCAGGAGTTCCTGAGATTAGCTATAGTCACATTACATCAAGAGTTCCTGAGATTAGCTATAGTCACATTACATCAGGAGTTCCTGAGATTAGCTATAGTCACATTACATCAGGAGTTCCTGAGATTAGCTAGTCACATTACATCAGGAGTTCCTGAGATTAGCTAGTCACATTACATCAGGAGTTCCTGAGATTAGCTATAGTCACATTACATCAGGAGTTCCTGAGATTAGCTATAGTCACATTACATCAGGAGTTCCTGAGATTAGCTATAGTCACATTACATCAGGAGTTCCTGAGATTAGCTATAGTCACATTACATCAGGAGTTCCTGAGATTAGCTATAGTAACATTACATCAGGAGTTCCTGAGATTAGCTATAGTCACATTACATCAGGAGTTCCTGAGATTAGCTATAGTCACATTACATCAGGAGTTCCTGAGATTAGCTATAGTCACATTACATCAGGAGTTCCTGAGATTAGCTAGTCACATTACATCAGGAGTTCCTGAGATTAGCTAGTCACATTACATCAGGAGTTCCTGAGATTAGCTAGTCACATTACATCAGGAGTTCCTGAGATTAGCTAGTCACATTACATCAGGAGTTCCTGAGATTAGCTATAGTCACATTACATCAGGAGTTCCTGAGATTAGCTAGTCACATTACATCAGGAGTTCCTGAGATTAGCTATAGTCACATTACATCAGGAGTTCCTGAGATTAGCTATAGTCACATTACATCAGGAGTTCCTGAGATTAGCTATAGTCACATTACATCAGGAGTTCCTGAGATTAGCTATAGTCACATTACATCAGGAGTTCCTGAGATTAGCTAGTCACATTACATCAGGAGTTCCTGAGATTAGCTAGTCACATTACATCAGGAGTTCCTGAGATTAGCTAGTCACATTACATCAGGAGTTCCTGAGAGTAGCTACAGTCACATTACATCAGGAGTTCCTGAGAGTAGCTATAGTCACATTACCTCAGAAGTTCCTGAGATTAGCTATAGTCACATTACATCAGGAGTTCCTGAGATTAGCTATAGTCACATTACATCAGGAGTTCCTGAGATTAGCTATAGTCACATTACAAGGAGTCTGAAAATAGGTCAAAATTAGGGTTGCTGAATTACAGTCACATTAAATCAGATTTAGAAGGTAGTAATTTCATAGGAGTTTGAATTGACAGTCACAAATCAGATCCTGGTTTATATACACCTAGAAATTCCGAGATTTTTTAATGGGGTTCCTATATAATCCTACATAGGACTAGATTGTTGCCATACACAGGATTACGAGATAGCTTACAATCAAATTCCTTTGTGTCACATTTCTCAGGCTTACTGGGATTACTAGTTTACCAAACAACTAGTATATTCATTAATTTCCCGTTGTAGACATTACATAAACTTTTTTTTCAGATTCGATTGAGAAGCTTGTTTAAATGGTCTACCGAATAGCATATCCATACTCATGAGTTTCTGAATTAGACATTACAGGGTTCCGTTTGACCTCATATATTACATCATGACACTAGATTCACTTGTCCATCAAAGGAGTTTTTAGATTAAGATATTTTCACATTTCTAGGAGTTCCTGAGATTAGCTATAGTCACATTAGCATCAGGAGTTCCTGAGATTAGCTATAGTCACATTACATCAGAGTTCCTGAGATTAGCTATAGTCACATTACATCAGGAGTTCCTGAGATTAGCTATAGTCACATTACATCAGGAGTTCCTGAGATTAGCTATAGTCACATTACATCAGGAGTTCCTGAGATTAGCTATAGTCACATTACATCAGGAGTTCCTGAGATTAGCTATAGTCACATTACATCAGGAGTTCCTGAGATTAGCTATAGTCACATTACATCAGGAGTTCCTGAGATTAGCTAGAGTCACATTACATCAGGAGGTTCCTGAGATTAGCTATAGTCACATACATCAGGAGTTCCTGAGATTAGCTATAGTCACATTACATCAGGAGTTCCTGAGATTAGCTATAGTACATTACATCAGGAGTTCCTGAGATTAGCTATAGTCACATTGCATCAGGAGTTCCTGAGATTAGCTAGTCACATTACATCAGGAGTTCCTGAGATTAGCTATAGTCACATTACATCAGGAGTTCCTGAGATTAGCTATAGTCACATTGCATCAGGAGTTCCTGAGATTAGCTATAGTCACATTACATCAGGAGTTCCTGAGAATAGCTATAGTCACATTACATCAGGAGTTCCTGAGATTAGCTATAGTCACATTGCATCAGGAGTTCCTGAGATTAGCTATAGTCACATTGCATCAGGAGTTCCTGAGATTAGCTATAGTCACATTACATCAGGAGTTCCTGAGATTAGCTATAGTCACATTACATCAGGAGTTCCTGAGATTAGCTAGTCACATTACATCAGGAGTTCCTGAGATTAGCTATAGTCACATTACATCAGGAGTTCCTGAGATTAGCTATAGTCACATTACATCAGGAGTTCCTGAGATTAGCAAGTCACATTACATCAGGAGTTCCTGAGATTAGCTATAGTCACATTACATCAGGAGTTCCTGAGATTAGCTATAGTCACATTACATCAGGAGTTCCTGAGATTAGCTAGTCACATTACATCAGGAGTTCCTGAGATTAGCTATAGTCACATTACATCAGGAGTTCCTGAGATTAGCTAGTCACATTACATCAGGAGTTCCTGAGATTAGCTAGTCACATTACATCAGGAGTTCCTGAGATTAGCTAGTCACATTACATCAGGAGTTACTGAGATTAGCTAGTCACATTACATCAGGAGTTCCTGAGATTAGCTATAGTAACATTACATCAGGAGTTCCTGAGATTAGCTATAGTCACATTACATCAGGAGTTCCTGAGATTAGCTAGTCACATTACATCAGGAGTTCCTGAGATTAGCTATAGTCACATTACATCAGGAGTTCCTGAGATTAGCTATAGTAACATTACATCAGGAGTTCCTGAGATTAGCTATAGTCACATTACATCAGGAGTTCCTGAGATTAGCTATAGTCACATTACATCAGGAGTTCCTGAGATTAGCTATAGTCACATTGCATCAGGAGTTCCTGAGATTAGCTATAGTCACATTACATCAGGAGTTCCTGAGAATAGCTATAGTCACATTACATCAGGAGTTCCTGAGATTAGCTATAGTCACATTGCATCAGGAGTTCCTGAGATTAGCTATAGTCACATTGCATCAGGAGTTCCTGAGATTAGCTATAGTCACATTACATCAGGAGTTCCTGAGATTAGCTATAGTCACATTACATCAGGAGTTCCTGAGATTAGCTAGTCACATTACATCAGGAGTTCCTGAGATTAGCTATAGTCACATTACATCAGGAGTTCCTGAGATTAGCTAGTCACATTACATCAGGAGTTACTGAGATTAGCTAGTCACATTACTTCAGGAGTTCCTGAGATTAGCTATAGTAACATTACATCAGGAGTTCCTGAGATTAGCTATAGTCACATTACATCAGGAGTTCCTGAGATTAGCTAGTCACATTACATCAGGAGTTCCTGAGATTAGCTAGTCACATTACATCAGGAGTTCCTGAGAGTAGCTATAGTCACATTACCTCAGAAGTTCCTGAGATTAGCTACAGTCACATTACATCAGGAGTTCCTGGGATTAGCTACAGTCACATTACATCAGGAGTTCCTGAGATTAGCTAGTCACATTAAATCAGGAGTTCCTGAGATTAGCTAGTCACATTACATCAGGAGTTCCTGAGATTAGCTAGTCACATTAAATCAGGAGTTCCTGAGATTAGCTAGTCACATTACATCAGGAGTTCCTGAGATTAGCTATAGTCACATTGCATCAGGAGTTCCTGAGATTAGCTATAGTCACATTACATCAGGAGTTCCTGAGATTAGCTATAGTCACATTACATCAGGAGTTCCTGAGATTAGCTAGTCACATTACATCAGGAGTTCCTGAGATTAGCTATAGTCACATTACATCAGGAGTTCCTGGGATTAGCTATAGTCACATTACATCAGGAGTTCCTGAGATTAGCTATAGTCACATTACATCAGGAGTTCCTGAGATTAGCTATAGTCACATTACATCAGGAGTTCCTGAGATTAGCTAGTCACATAACATCAGGAGTTACTGAGATTAGCTAGTCACATTACATCAGGAGTTCCTGAGATTAGCTAGTCACCACATTACATCAGGAGTTCCTGAGATTAGCTATAGTCACATTACATCAGGAGTTCCTGAGATTAGCTATAGTCACATTACATCAGGAGTTCCTGAGATTAGCTAGTCACATTACATCAGGAGTTCCTGAGATTAGCTATAGTCACATTACATCAGGAGTTCCTGAGATTAGCTATAGTCACATTACATCAGGAGTTCCTGAGATTAGCTACAGTCACATTACATCAGGAGTTACTGAGATTAGCTATAGTCACATTACATCAGGAGTTCCTGAGATTAGCTATAGTCACATTACATCAAGAGTTCCTGAGGTTAGCTACAGTCACATTACATCAAGAGTTCCTGAGATTAGCTACATTCACATTACATCAGGAGTTCCTGAGATTAGCTATAGTCACATTACATCAGGAGTTCCTGAGATTAGCTATAGTCACATTACATCAGGAGTTCCTGAGATTAGCTATAGTCACATTACATCAGGAGTTCCTGAGATTAGCTATAGTCACATTACATCAGGAGTTCCTGAGATTAGCTATAGTCACATTACATCAGGAGTTCCTGAGATTAGCTAGTCACATTACATCAGGAGTTACTGAGATTAGCTATAGTCACATTACATCAGGAGTTCCTGAGATTAGCTAGTCACATTACATCAGGAGTTCCTGAGATTAGCTATAGTCACATTACATCAGGAGTTCCTGAGATTAGCTATAGTCACATTACATCAGGAGTTCCTGAGATTAGCTATAGTCACATTACATCAGGAGTTCCTGAGATTAGCTAGTCACATTACATCAGGAGTTCCTGAGATTAGCTATAGTCACATTACATCAGGAGTTCCTGAGATTAGCTATAGTCACATTACATCAGGAGTTCCTGAGATTAGCTATAGTCACATTACATCAGGAGTTCCTGAGATTAGCTATAGTCACATTACATCAGGAGTTCCTGAGATTAGCTAGTCACATTACATCAGGAGTTCCTGAGATTAGCTATAGTCACATTACATCAGGAGTTCCTGAGATTAGCTAGTCACATTACATCAGGAGTTCCTGAGATTAGCTATAGTCACATTACATCAGGAGTTCCTGAGATTAGCTATAGTCACATTACATCAGGAGTTCCTGAGATTAGCTAGTCACCACATTGCATCATCACAGGACACAACAGGACAGGATGTGATAGACCAAGGTTATACTATATGCCCCCATATTCATGGCGGGGGCATAAAAATGTTAACACATCACAGAGGAGGAAATGGAAAAGGAATGATAAGAATAGGTCAAAATTAGTGTTAGCTGAACTTATACAGCAGATAAATCTACATTTATGCAGGTTATAATATATATGATTTAATTGACAGATGACGAATGCTAGACAATGGTTTTATACACCTTGGAAATTAAAATTTTTAATGTTACTATATAATCCTACAATAGGACAACCCATTGTGCCAGCACAGTGATTACAAAAAACTTAAATCAATTCCTTTGTGTACTACATTTTCAGGCTACTGGGAAATCTACTATTTACCAAACAACCAGTATCTTTCATTGAATTTCTTTGTAGAAAATTAACTAAACCTTTTTTTTTCAGAATTCTGATGAGAAGTTGTTAAATTCTACCTAATAGCAATGCAATACTCTTTGTATCACTCCAGAATTACGAAGGGTGATAGCCAGTTTGATCACAGCAATTATTACATCATGACACTACAATCCACTTGGTTATCCAAAGAAGTTGTTTACAGTAAAGATTTAAACATACTAGGCCCATGTCACCTTGAAATTAATTAAAAGTCATTAATTGAACAATCCTGATCACACTTCATTCCGCTACTAGCCAACCATTATGACCGTTAAGTTCCCCACCCTATTTTCTGAGAAATAGCAGTTGCAATCTTCAAATGTCAAAATTAAAGGCACTCATTTCAAGTACCATATCAATCTCAAAATTAAGCATGCGCAAAACAAGGTTCCTAAAGTTGCAACCAGCTGTCTTGTGCGTGGTGTATTTTGCAATGTGAAAAATTGAATTAACACTAAAATATGTAGCATATATATATTTTTTCTGTCATAGACATGCACACTTCAATGATCACACATACAACCATTAATTAACCTAAACATGCCTGTTGATCAAAGTCTTGCCATTTATATTGGGCCGATAGTCACGAGCTTTCAATGGAGTTTGCCAAAGAAAATCTTACTACACATTCCATTTGAAAAGTTAGAACTATCTAAAATAGTGTCAGTTATCAACAACCAGGGTTCGAAGTAATACTAGCTAGAAAATCACTGTTTTTATTGAATTTTTAAAAAAAATATTTGAACTAACCGGAGGTTTACTGTATATGAAACATATAGTGACACAAATGACGAAGGACGACAATTTTATGACTCATCTGTCCAAAATTTAAATCACACAAACTTGGATAATGTAAAATGTAAACTTTATATATTTTACAGCGATTGAGAAATAAAATTAATTATAGTAATCATGCCTGTTGGTCTTTACTGTAAGAGGAAACTGGATTACCCGGAGAAACCCATGTATTGGGGTAGGCAATTACATGTGTCAGGTGTGACATTAACTCTTAATATTGACCAATGTCTGTGATAGCTAGCACCGATATCTAATCAAGTGGTGATAGCTAGCACCGATATCTAATCAAGTGGTGATAGCTAGCACCGATATCTAATCAAGTGGTGATAGCTAGCACCGATATCTAATCAAGTGGTGATAACATGACATTAAATATGAATTTTAAATATTGAGGTGTTCATAAGATACCTTAAAAAATTCCTCTCAGTGATAAATTGTGATAAATTACATATATATATATATAGTAAATATCCTACTGTTATATTTTTCTCATCGTCAAAGATTTCAGGCTAGCCAAGTTGAAGAATGAAAATCATCAAGAAGACATCTATTCAAATCTACTTCAGTTGACATAGCATTGACTACTTTAAATTGGAGGAACATGAATGTTTTACTGAGGTGATTAAATAAATAGTTACTGATCTAGACAACATATTATAAGGGTATTGACAGATAAAACTATTACATGTGCTACACCACTTTTGACAACACTAGAAATCTATACTAAGGGTTGTGCTGGTATGATAGTATATACTGTGTACTGTGTAGTATGCACATGGAGCAGTAAATCATTTCTCTTGAGATGTCATGACATTCTGAAGGTTGCTGTATGTACCATTAACAGGTTACTGACACCAAATTGAAATAGGAAGCAACATATATCATAGGAATTAGACATATCAGCCAGTAGTTGTATTATAACCTTGCAATGCAGTATTGGATATATAATAAGGTCATTAAAAGGTAATAATTATTCTCACGAGATTGCCAACCTCTAGCGATACCAATGCAGATCTCATTCCACTGTTTTGTTTTATGAGGGAGATGTGTGCAGCGTATCAATGTACAAGAGGCCCTGCATCGCTTACCTGCATATTTCAGTGATTATTTGGGTTGGATACGGTTAAGAACAAAACAATACAATACGATAAAGATACCAATGAAACGATACCCATACTTTATCGACATTGATATCGATAGCTTTTTGAGTGATCAATCATAACTGTAATATTTGGATTTACATGCTTCTATGCAAATAACCTATGCAAAAATGAATTTGTTATTGTTTTGAGCATTGCCTTGATAATGGTAATGTACCATTAGTTTATGAATAAAGACAAGGGCCCAATGGGCCCAAATCGCTCACCTGCAATGCAGTGATCTTTTCATATATGGATCCTGCAGTTATTTGAAAGCATGCTACAGGACCAATATAATGTCTCTCTGCACTTTGGCTTTTCACTAAAAGTCATTTAAAGATTTAAGCATACTTGATCGACGTGACCTTGAATGTGAGTCAGGGTCATTCATTTGAACAAACTTGGTAGCCCTTCACCCCAGCATGCTACAGACCCAATATTAACTCCATGGGACTCTTGGTTATTGAGAAGAAGTCGTTTCAAGATTTTAGCCTTTTTGACTCCTGTGACCTTGAATGAAGATCAAGGTCATTCATTTGAACAAACTTGGTAGCCCTTTACCCCAGCATTTTACAGACCCAATATCAACTCCCTGGGACTCTTGGTTATTGAGAAGAAGTCGTTTAAAGATTTTAGCCTTTTTGACTCCTGTGACCTTGAATGAAGGTCAAGGTCATTCATTTGAACAAACTTGAGAGCCCTTCACCCCAGCATGCTACAGGCCAAATATTAGGTCTCTGGGACTGTTGGTTATTGAGAAGAAGTCGTTTAAAGATTTTAGCCTTTTTGACTCCTGTGACCTTGAATGAAGGTCAAGGTCATTCATTTGAACAAATTTGGTAGCACTTTACCGCAGCATGCTACAGACCCAATATCAACTCCCTGGGACTCTTGGTTATTGAGAAGAAGTCGTTTAAAGATTTTAGCCTTTTTGGCCCCTGTGACATTGAATGAAGGTCAAGGTCATTCATTTGAACAAACTAGGTAGCCCTTCACCCCAGCATGCTACACACCCAATATCAACTCCCTGGGACTCTTGGTTATTGAGAAGAAGTCGTTTAAATATTTTAGCCTTTTTGACCGCTGTGACCTTGAATGAAGGTCAAGGTCATTCATTTGAACAAACTTGGTAGCCCTTTACCCCAGCATGCTACAGACCCAATATCAACTCCCTGGGACTTTTGGTTATTGAGAAGAAGTCGTTTAAAAGATTTTAGCCTTTTTGACTCCTGTGACCTTGAATGAAGGTCAAGGTCATTCATTTGAACAAACTTGGGAGCCCTTCACCCCAGCATGCTTCAGGCCAAATATTAGGTCTCTGGAACTCTTGGTTATTGAGAAGAAGTCGTTTAAAGATTTTAGCCTTTTTGACTCCTGTGACCTTGAATGAAGATCAAGGTCATTCATTTGAACAAGCTTGGTAGCCCTTTACCCCAGCATGCTACAGACCCAATATCAACTCCCTGGGCCTCTTGGTTATTGAGAAGAAGTCGTTTAAAGATTTTAGCCTTTTTGACTCCTGTGACCTTGAATGAAGGTCAAGGTCATTCATTTGAACAAACTTGGGAGCCCTTCACCCTAGCATGCTGCAGGCCAAATATTAGGTCTCTGGATCTGTTGGTTATTGAGAAGAAGTCGTTTAAAGATTTTAGCCTTTTTGACTCCTGTGACCTTGAATGAAGGTCAAGGTCATTCATTTGAACAAACTTGGTAGCCCTTCACCCCAGCATGCTACAGACCCAATATCAAGTCCCTGGGTCTTTTGGCTATTTAGAAGAAGTCGTTTAAATTTTTTTTTAGCATATTTGACCCCTGTGACCTTGAATGAAAGTCAAGGTCATTCATTTGAACAAACTTGGTAGCCCTTCACCCCAGCATGCTACAGACCCAATATCAACTCCCTGGGACTCTTGGTTATTGAGAAGAAGTCGTTTAAAGATTTTAGCCTTTTTGACCCCTGTGACCTTGAATGAAGGTCAACGTTATTCATTTGAACAAACTTGGTAGCCCTTCACCCCAGCATGCTACAGGCCCAATATTAGGTCTCTGGGCCTTTTGGTTATTGAGAAGAAGTTGCTTGAATGGAAAAGTTGACGCCGGACGGACGGCCGGACGGACGACGGACGCCGCGCCACGGCATAAGCTCACTTGCCCTTCGGGCAGGTGAGCTAATAAAACTGTAGAGCAAACATGAAAAACATGAAATAGCATTTAGAATCATTACATGTATTTGTGTTCAGTCATCAAGTTCATTTTATTCAACAAAGACATCAATTTTTAAGGACAATTATTTCAAATTAAGATATTAATTCCATCTATATTAATAGATCCAATGTCAATATTAACAATAAGCTGTGAATTGTTTCAGAATTGAGTTCTGAAATACATACTGATAGTTGATGTTTTTGTTTTCAAATTAAGAATTAAACTCTTTTGAGGTGTGTGACCTTGAAGGTATAGGTCAGGTGATCAAGGCTCAATATAATGAGTATGGGCCTCTTGGTTATTGAGAAGTTATTTGGAGATTTTGATATATTTGACCACTGCTATTTTAGTATGTCAAGGTCATTCAGATGAACAACTGTGGACAGCCTTCATTCTAGTATGAATCTGACCCAATATCATGGCTATAAGCTTCTTGGTTATTGAGAAGAAATGGTAAGAAGAATTATTTACGGGACAGAAGAAGGACAAAAAGCAATTCGAACAAGTGGTGCATGGGCTTTGATAGTCACATGAGTTCTGAAACAAGTACTGATAGTTGATGTTTTTGTCTTTAAATTGAGAATTTAAAACATTTGACCAGTGTGACCGTGAAAGTATAGGTCATGGTCAAGGCCAAATATCGTGACTATGGACCCCTTGGTTATTGAGAAGATGTTTGAAGATTTTAACATATTTGACCCCTGTGACCTTAAAAGGAGGTAAAGGTCTTTTTTAACAACTTTGGCAGACCTTCAGCTCAGCATACTTAAATGGGCCAATATCATGACCATCTGGGCCTCTTGGTTATTGAGAATAAGTCAAAAATGTAAGTTGTTTACGGCACACACCATACAATACACTATGCTGGAAGAAAGATGATCGCAGTAAGTCATCTGAGGCTTTGTTTGAGGTGACCTACAAACTCAATATCTGATGATGGTGGGCTAAAAGTATGTTTGAACAGTTTCAGCTGAATCAAATTACACAAGTTCCCAGCAGGATTCAAAGCAACCTTTACTCACCAAAGATTATCAAAGACAAGATTTTAATCAAAGCTGACTTACTGATGCTATTGATAAAAATTTGAATGTACTTACCTCATTCTTTATTCTATCCCTGCAGCTTCCAAGATATTAAAATAGTTGTATTAAGTTGTTTCACGTTGCCAATATTGTTAACATGTTTAAGAAGACCTGCTAGCCATTGGAGATTTTTCATGGATGCATTATCTTCATCAATTCCAAAAAAATGGGAGATAATTTGTGAATGTCATCTTTCATCCTTCTTGTCAACTGATTTAGAAAATGAGAAATGGTCGAGGCCCTTCAGATCTGAAATAGACAAGATTGAATGACCAATCAATTTGTTTCAAAATATCATATGATTGATTTCCAAGAAATTAAAATCATCCTGTACATGTTTTTGGAGAAAATCTTAAGCTTAATAATGACGTCTCATCAGTCAGCAATAATGCTATAATTTTTTATAGAAAGATGTGTGTTTCTACAATGCCAGGAAATGAGTATTTCAAAGTAATTCTATGAAATATGAGCATTTGCTAATGGATTTCTCACACAAGAAATTCTTGGAAAAGTTGTTTCATTAATCTTTTTATGAATTTGACATAAAATAAAATTCAAGGTCAAGGTCTCTTTGATTAGAACATTTATTTACATTAAAGAAACATGTTCAGCTACAAATGACATAGCCAGGAGTCTAGGTAACAAGACAAAGAAGTTTACGAGACTTTTGACTAATGTGTATATATTTCATAAAGCAATAAATTGTTTTGGCAGTGTTGCATTTTCCTTCAGGCAGGAACGTGAGTGCCAAGTATAAGTAAACATATATCACATATGAAATAAGTTTGATAAACTCCAATAAATTACAGTACATGTACGTAATAGGTTCTATTTATCAAATAATTAATTTGGGAAAAAAAGTGAAAACCTTCAAATTTTTACTTGGATGTTAAACTTCTAATCTGATGATGGTGGGCTATAAATAGTCATTCTGATATATCTTAAATTGACTAATTTGCTCTGTGATCTCTTAATTATTGATGAAGAACATGTCATTGAAACAGAGGAGGCTTATACATCAGTTATAACAGGTTCCTGGTAATTAATTCAATCAATCAGTCAAGCTGACATGATAGACAAAGTGGATTTTAAAATATTAATATCACATAATCATGCTCCATTGTCTATTTCAATACTTCATTTAATGCTTATATAATTAATTCTTCTGATTTATAATTATAATCTATCTATTGGAAACAAGGCTATAACTCCAAAAACTAATTTTTATTGCTTAAATTAGAAATATTAATATACAGATATATCAATTTAAAACAGAAAAAAAGAAATTATGGGACAATAAAATTACAAAGAAGGGAATTTGATGATTAAATACTCTTCTTATCTGGTACAAACAAGGTGTTTTGCAGTGTAAGTGTACGGTATAAATAATGAAGAAAGCTAAGCTGCCCTTCATCCACACATCATATATTACTCCCCGTCTCTACTCTTGTTAGTATTGAATTCTATTTTTCTTTTTTTTCTTCATTTTTTGTTAATTTCGAAAATGTTCTTCATTACATACATGTATCTTCAGGTTCACCAACAACATAAATCGGGCAAATTATGAACTACATGAATTTTATGCAAATAAGCGGGATATTCAAATAACCGATATGCAAATAAGTGGGCTCCTCTGTATTTAGTCTTTCCCCTCCTAAAGAGGAAATATGAGACCCAAGGGTCATGAATTTCACAATTTTGGCAAAGCCCCTTATATTAAAACTCTTCTATCAATAAGTAATTGATTCTGCCATTACTGGGTTACTTGAGAATAAGACTTTTGAAATTTCAGTCAACCTGACCCCTTTTCACTCTGCATGCCAGGGCCCAGTGGCCCACTACAATAGAATCCACGCTTTTTGTTCATCTTATATGCCATAGAAGCTTTGGCAATGTTTCATAAAAATCACTTTAGGGATTTTGAAAATGATGTCAAAAATTTTGAAAAGTTTAGAAGCTTAGCTAACTTATCTTTTCACGTAGGAAAAGACCTGACAAATTTGACAGCCCAAACATGTAGTCAGCCATTCGACTTGTTTCCACCATTAGGACATATCCATTCTATTTTCATAACATCATCAGTAAGATTGAACTATTAAAATTTAACATAACCATCAATTTCTTTTGAGGTTTAATATTAGAAAATCTGCTAAATGAAATCAAGATGAAATATCAACCACACTTACACCAAAAATAACCCACATGATTGTCAATTATATTAAGATTTTAATTTGAAAATCTGTAATGATATGTAAGAACTACTACATCAAACATAAACATGTAAGCTATTATTGCAAATTGGACAGGTAAACTTACAATTAATAATGACAGACAGTCGATCATGTCTTTATATATTAATTAAATTAAATAACACTTAATTATAAGTAAATACATCATTTTAACCAGAAAAAGTACATTTTCACAATTTATGTTTTTTGTTTACTTTTATAAGTTTTGTTTTTCTGTTTTGTTTAAGACATTAAAAAGCGGGGGATGGGCTAATATCCTAATATGGGCCTATGCAGAGACAAGAGGCCCAGAGTGCCTGTATCACTCACATGGATATCGGCAAATATGAACTAGAACTGTAAGCCCATTGGCTGACTAATACAGCTTCATGCACATCTACACATTGTCATCTATATTTTTTTGTGAAGTTTCATTGGAATCATTGAGGGGCCGCGGTGGCCGAGTGGTTAAGGTGTTCCGACACTTTATCACTAGCCCTCCACCTCTGGGTTGCGAGTTCGAAACCTACGTGGGGCAGTTGCCAGGTACTGACCGTAGGCCAGTGGTTTTTCTCCAGGTACTCCAGCTTTCCTCCACCTCCAAAACCTGGCACGTCCTTAAATGACCCTGGCTGTTAATAGGACGTTAAACAAAAACAAACCAAACCAAAAACATTGGAATCTGCATGCCCACCAGTTTAGGAGGAATGATTTGGACAAAATAACACCTGTTCAGTGACCAGTTACCATAGCAACTAAATTTTTGAGGAAAAAAAAGTTGCATGCACATCTACACAATGTCATAATCCTTCATATTTGTTTGAAGTTTAAAGTGGAATCGACTCACTGGTTTAGGAGAAGTTGTCCGGACAAACGTAAAGTTATGGCCCTTATTGGAAAACCAGTTTATAGTAACCAGTTACCACAGCAACCATAATTTTGTGAAAAACGAAGTGGCTCAGCCCTATCATTTGTATAAGTTTGAATCCAATTACCAAGGGATGCTACCACTGAAGTATATAAATATTATATTTTGCTTAGTTCCAGAGAAGTTGTTAATATCAATCAATATTGCCAAATTAACTCCTTTTGGCCCTGATGTCAATGTCGATGTCAATTGTTGACCATTTGGACCAGGTGAGCTAAAAATGTGAAAAATATGGGGGGGGGGGGGGAGGTTGCTTATCCCAAGCATGGGCTTATTATACTTGGTAAAATATGGTAGTAAGGCTTGGGATGACAACAGTAATCAAGAGTTTAGAGTCAAGAGTTTCAAGTTCATGAACATAATTACATGCTACAAAATTTAGCATCAAGTAGGATTAATTTCCTTCCTGTGTTCTTCTGTATCATCATGCACACGTCCAGATGATATATGATCAGAACAGAGAACACAGCATTTATCTAGGTCCCTGTTTTGATAGGATATTAACTTATTTACCATATTTATTCTGAAATAAGCCCCATCTGTTAATGTTAAATTTAGTACCATAAATAGCCTAAATAAGCCCTCTCCCCTTGTGTTAAGTTTGGAGAGGGCTTGTTTGTGAAGCGCTTTAAGCTCAACCATTGACAATTCTGCAAAAATGAGTTGGAAGAGAGCTTATTTTTTGTGAGCAGGGGCTTATCTATGGAAAAATATGGTGCAGGTATATACAGAATGGCTTTTAAATAATCTATACTGTGTTGACCATACAATGCTATTATATAATCACATATAGGCCATCCTTTGTTTTTGCCCTGCAGGTAGGGCATAAGAATTGTACCTGCTGCCCCCATTGCATGATCGTAGGAGGCGACTAAATTTGGAATCTTATCTTTTCTCTTCTTACTAAACAACTTTCTTCTTCCTAATGTCTCCCTTGACAATGCCTCACTTTTGGCCTTTAGTTGAGCGTTCGCCGCTGTGAGGAAGGCTTTGGGTTCTGTCCCCTAGCGGAGACATACCACCTAGCCGAGACATACCAGAGTCTTTATAAATAGTAGTACCTACTCCTGCTTAGCGCTCAGCCTATTTGGAGTGGGACGACTGGTTCGCCCGTTGTCAGTATAATGTGACCGGGTGGGGTGTCCTGCTGGGTGTCTTCGGCAGTATGCTTTAGTGAGGTAGCACTATAAATCGGCAAAAGTTCCGGCCTATCACTAGGAGACTTAACACGAACATACCGCAGCCTCCCAAAACACACATACGCACTCACCACATGCATGCATGTCGCATGCACGGGAGGCCGTCCTTAAATGACCTTGGATGTTAATAGGACGTTAAACAAAATAAACCAAACCAAACCAAACCCATCCTTTGTTTAAGTACTAATTGGACTGGATGTACTTGATACATATCAAACCTATCTCAACCCACTGTGACACGGTATACTTTATTGATTAGCATATGCATGGGTATGTAATTCATGTCTGTCAAAGCACTATTCATAGCCAGAATCAATATAAGTTAACTAATTAATGACAGGGAGTTGTTTTCAGGTGTCATTTACAACTTTGTCATAGGACTGCACAAATTCCTATACATTTAAGTTGGACCATTCAGAGACAACAGAAATTTGATGTTTATAGCTGCATGTTTTACATTACTGTAAATATTCGCATATAGTGCACACTTTTTTTCTTCAAAATTTGACAAGTGAAAGACTGAGCTTTTCTCTTCTTTTCCATTCTTTCGCTCCAAGATCGCCGCCTGTCAGCCATGTTGTTTTCTAATTGGTCCAAAAATGCACAACAAGGGACCAAGGGGAACTACATATGAAATATGAGAAAGATCCCTCCCTTCAGAACTCTGAGAAAGAGTGAAAACAAACTTCAATTATCAAAATCCATTATCCAGGATGACTGCCTGTCAGCCAACTCCTATAACATAAGAGGCCGTTGGTCGGCTCTTTTTCTATCGGATATGATTTTGCCGACTGTGACCTCTTATTTCCGAAGCACTTATTCTTTGATGCAGCTTGCGCCTGAAATCCAGGCGCAACGAAATATGCTTGAAAAAACCACTTAAGTGGTTCACAGGTCATTACAACGATGTCTACGCATCATTTATGCAATATATATCCCATATGTATGTCACAGACTCAAATATATAGTATAATCCGGTATAGAACACACAAAATACAAGTCCATGTCGTTGTAGCACTTTTCTAGCCGGTTTTAAAAATGGCTGCCTAAAGGTTGATACAAAATAGTCTTGGTATTTCAAACGGAACGAAATGATACGGATTTTGTTGTATTCCGCTTGTAGGACATAGCTTGTGATCCATTTTTGTATTAATCGGCAAATCACATGGTATTTCTACTTTCACTACCAGCAGTATTGTCTGCTTGCATGAGCTCTGCTCCGCTTCGGAAGAAGAAAACTTCATAATTTGTGTGTTTGCTAAGAAATTCTTCTCATTTAATCATGGGATTATGGAAAGGAATATATATATTGGACCCTGTTGATCATTTAAATGTAAGTTGACACGCTATATTTTTTCAAAATACAAACTTTGAAAATTTCATCGTCAGCATCGGGAAAATCAGCTATGGGCAGTTAGAGGTTACACGGTGCATGTCAAAAGCATCTCGCCGTGTAAAACCTCTAACATTGTTGGAGTACCTGTCAGCCATGTTGGTTTCCGACATGCAGGTCCCAAAATACAATATGCATGCATTATTATAGGGACCTAATGGAACTTAAATATGAAGTTTGAGAAAGATCCCTTTAGTACTTTCTGAGAAATATTGATAGCAAACTTCAATTGTAAAAATCCAAGATGGCCACCTATCGCCATGTTGTTTTCCTATTGGTTCAATCAAAGGGCCAAAGGCCCTGAGAAACGTCAGGGTCTGAACTCATATAATAAAAAATCTTAAATTGGATTTTGTAGTCAGTCGACAGCTACATTTTTATAAGATGAAATGTCTTAATCTGGTTATTCCTGTTCTACAGTACGAGGAGGGTGATTTGGTACTCAAACGCTCACAGAGCGTTGACCTGCGCAGCCCTCCGCTCAGAATTTGCGCGGGTTTGCAGCGGGATTGCCGCGGGTTTTGAGCGGGCTTCGAGCGGTTGGCAGCAGGTTCGGGCGGGGCTTGAGCGGGTTCGGGCGCGGGCTTGAGCGGGTTCGGGCGCGGGCTTGAGCGGACTTGCAGCAGACCCGCTCGCCGGGCGGGCTTGTAGCGGGCCCGCTCGAGCGGACTTGTAGCGGACCCGCTCGAGCGGAATTGTAGCGGACCCGCTCGAGCGGAATTGAATAGGACCCGCTCAATCAGTAATGACGGTAGACTTTCAACAGCCTGGTGTCGATTAATTATACTTTAATTACCATGTATATGTTTTCAGTTGTATCGTCCATCGTAAGTATTTATTGGATGATGTACCTCAACTATGAGATACAAATTCATATGTGTAATGTATTGCTCATGAAATCTGTTATAAGTTGAATAATATCTGCAATGATGTACAATATGACAGTGTACTTGATGTCAGCCCATTTTGATAAAAACTATTTGTAGGGAAAAATTGTAGTTATAAAAGTTCAAATAAACTATTTCCATGCATGTGCAAGATCACTGACGAGTCATAAATCCAGTAATATTGGATATAGTCGTCATTTAGTGTTAGGAGCCGAGTCAATACATTGTAAATGTATCCTGTGACTGCTAACTGGGGACCGCCTTCTTTGGGAAAACGAAAATGTAATCATTCTGGTTAATGGTGGACAATGAACTAATTAAGTGTCCGCAGTAGCATTATTTCATTCTTACGGAATGGGGACGGGTCAAAAGGCGGTTTTGTCATCATTTCTAGAGTACTTAGGACGGTCGGATCTTGGTCAGAATGTTTGTGCACCTCGAGTGGGATATGGGGAACACGGAAATGCATGTGCTCAATCCGGTAGCTATTTTAATAGTGGACAATGAGCCACGTGTCCACGGCAGCATTATTATAATTCTGATTTAGCTGACCTTTGTATAGATGGCGTTTTGTGCATGACCTCGGAGAGGCCACATAAGGGGCTCGTTATTTTGATCTCGACCTATTTTTATGTAGACATTTGAAGTATTTAGCTAGCAACATGTCTGTTTGAGAAAATTATCTTTGAATTTCTGTAGTAAGTTTCATAAACTTTATAATTATTTGAACATTTTGTAGTTTTAAATCCACGGCCTAAAGATATTGTGTTTTTATTACTATCATTATTTATGTGTCCATCGGGGACATCTCTTGCATAAAAATAAAATACAGTTTAAACTATATAGACCACAGAATGATTGTGTGTGTAGTCCAATATTCTTTCTTTATTGTGAGAAAAACAATACATTTGTGTCATCTGTCATGTGTATGTGATAAAAACGTCAACAAAAACACATTTTAAACATATTTTAATCAATTATAACGACAACATGGGAATATTTCCTGTCCTTTTTATTTCGGAAGTAAAAAAAAATAAATACGTACTGACTATGCGAAAGTCACCATTATTATCAAGACCTAACACCCAAACAATGTGAAGTATTTCGTCCTTCACCGAGCTATTGACCAGTCCATTTTATGTCCGATGAAGCCTGAGATTAGATTCATGTAATTGAAGTTTTCCATTGAAACTGGTAGGTAACAAAGAGTTTCAGGAGAAGATATGAACCTTGTCTTCAGAGAATGTAGGAGATGAGTATCATTATCTGTTTTCCTGTAAAAACGCAATCATTGAAAATTTGCAAAGAAATTACATATTCTAAATTATTACCGCTCAAATCCAAATAAAACTAAACTGAAAGGTCTGTTAAAAGGTCATAATTATAAACGAAGTTCTAAATGGTTTGTCTTTTTTTTTTCTAAAAAAATCTCTTCTTTGATTACGTGTATGTAATATAATCCTATGAATATTATGTTTTTGTACCTGGATTGTTTATTCATATATATGTATGTGTGATACAATGTTAATGTTCCTCATGTAACACATTTCCATGTGTTATAGTATCCAAAAAAACTGTGTATGGAGACCACGTGGTTAAAATCGCGTCATTTACAAATCATGATTGGAGTTAATCAATGTGATATAGATAAATCCTCTATACACAGGACAAATACCGGTGGTGTACAGTGTAGTTACCATTATAGAAATGTTTTCACCTGCTGTTAACATCGGCCAATCACAGATTTTGATTACAATAGCGAGTATACCTGTATCGCAGTGACCCCATCGGACCCCTACGGCTTTTTTTTTTACCCGCGGGCAGAATGTTGTTACATAAGGATTTAGCCTATGCTCCATGTTTACTAGTCTACATGTAACTCACCTCTTACATTTAGGTCTTTTAGAAGAGGTCCGGGGGGGGGGGGGCTTTCGTCCGGAGGGGCTTTTGTCCTAGGGGCTAATGTCCGGGGGGGGGGCTTTTGTCCTACACTCCTTTTAGAATAAGGCACCTGCCGTTTTCCTTTTGAGGCCGTAATAGCGGAAGTAAAACCCGTGTTAAATCCGTATGCGATGATAGTTGTATTAATCATTCTTAAATCATATATATATTTCAGATTTAAATACGTAATTTGTATTGTTGAAAGTTATACATTTATAATATGTACGTATTGGTTAATGGTTGCAACATATCAAGATATACACATGCATTGAAATAAGAGCAATTACTTTCACTATATCTTTATATATCCCCCCCCCCCCCTCTCTCTCCCACTAAACCAATTTGTAAACATGTTAAAAAATAATATTATATTAAAATATTATATTATGCCATCTTGCTGTATTTTTTTCATGTATACTTGTGTCGGGAAAGGTGGTTTTTGCCCAATCTCTTATATACATATAAGTTACAATAAAAATATGTTTAAATAAAAAATCAGGGTAACTATTTATGTCAGGTTTCGTAAGAAAATAGAACACTCAGTATCCATATTTTTAATTTCAACACATCTTAATGACGAGATGTTAAGTCAATAGGATTGGACATCAGGCATAGCCTATATAGATCGATATCGTGATACACTTATTTATTGATCTTCATATTACTTTAATAAGGACGAACTTGGATATTTTTCCCAAACATGCATATACAATTTACATATATACACACACAATACTAATCATAATAATAACATTATCCGTAATAAATCATGTACATGTATTTGTTTCAACAAGCACATGCAAATGTACATGTACATGTATAATGAGACATACGTTATGGGTCCGGTTGTTCAAAACGAATGTGTTTTCATTTTATGAAAAATGTGAAGACTGGTTACCTATCAAACGGGTGATATACAGATTAATATGTTTACAATACTGTACATTTTACCGTCTCAGCTTACGTAAATGATAAGGATGACCACAGTTAATTTCAAATATTTCATTCAGAGAATTACATAAATATTATATATATATATACAGTGGAACTTCGTTAACTCGAACTCGGATAACTCGAATACCCCGCTTAACTCGAAGTACCTCGCCGGTCCCGGCCGAATTCTCTCTTTATCTTAGTAAAAAAAACTCGGAAAATTCGAATTCGGATAACTCGAAAAACTCGGATAATACAAGGTAAAAATTTGGTCCCAACAATAAAAATCCTACTTGAAATGTTCGAATAACTCGAAGTATAATTTTCGTCGATCGGTGGCAAACGCCGACATTTTTTAAGAGCTAAATTCCGTTTGTAATACTGAACATATCGGCACTACTAACCTAAATGCTATTATAAGTGTTTCATAAATTCATAAAAGAAATTGTCGGTTGAATCTTATAACAACAAGTCTTGGTGATAAAAAGTACTGCTTTACTTACATCAGGTAATTTCCCAAGGCGGTCGCCGATATCAGTACACATGATAGTCAACAACTCATCTACCCGTTCGCTCAAGCGGAACTAATCTCTGACACACCGGTAGATCTACCCGGCTGATGTTTTTACAGGTGTAGAAATGACACAGTCACCGGCGCCTATTAAATCTTTAAACTGCTGAAACAATAGCGTAATTACTGCCGAGATGTTCAGAGTACAACTATAACGGTCAGTGCTGTCTATTAAATCGGATAAAACGCCAACTCAGTTACAGTAACATTTTATACGCACATGCGCAGCCCAACTTCCGGTACTAATACACATGGAAATGGCGTGGTTATCAATAAAAAGTAAGTAGGCCGATCAAACAGTATTTTATATATGTCAAATAAAAGGTAATAGTTCTGTTACGTTTTGTATGCAATCTGTGTTAGACTTAAACGGTTATTTGTTTTGACATTAATAACTTGTTATTTTGTCGAATTCCGTTTTATCGTTTACCTTTTGCAAACATGACTTGCACATCAGATCGTTATTGAAGTGACTAAGTGAAAGAAACTTTATCGTGACTGTATATCGGCAAAACTACACCAAATTACAAGTGACATAACGAAACATTACATATATATTTACATGTATTGACCAGTCTTCACACTAAACTGATGAGCGACAGAGCGAAGTTATAATGATTATATAATGTTGACAAATATTGACCAAACTTTTCACCAAAAACGATAACTCGCTTAATTCGAACACTCGGATAACTCGAAGTTTTTTCGTGGTCCCGTCGACTTCGAGTTAACGAAGTTCCACTGTATATATATTATATATGAATGGATTGGACAACAAACTAAGCCTACATGTATCAGTGTATACTGCCCATCGCCAGCCGTCGAAAAACTGTCTCGGTACCCTGTACATTGCGCGTGCATTGTGCATACTACGACGTTTACCGAGCATTGAATACATTTGTAGGTAACTCAGATGGGCATGGCTACATAACGGCTGGCGATTGTACAATTCGACCACATTTCAAATCCTGCCTATATCAAAGAAAATGTTTCACTGACAGAACTGATTGCCTTCTTTATTTTAATATATCATACATAACTACGATACTTTAAGTGGATATACCACGCACAAATGTATAGAGTATACAAGATAAATGATTGTTCGCGCACAGCGCTAGCGAGAGCTTAACTAGAGTACATGTGAAATATCACGTGACCTATTGCGAATCTACATCACCTTATACCAAAATAGATATAAACATATATATTGCACTCATATTTTGCTCAGTTGTCATGTTGTAAGCTTCGCAACTTGTAGATACTGTATGTACATATGTATGCAAAATAGATAAATGTTGGTGGTTTGATCTCTTAATCTTCCGTATGCTGCATAAACTGATGGTTTTGTTTTCTATTATTCATGTAGTTAGTCTAATTGACATCCAAACTTAAATATTTCATCAACTACGTCTTCCCCATGTTATTGACACCAGCGAATATCAAATCTGAGAACTACTTTTTATTTGAAAATGGTCACCTTTAGGTCGAAACAGGCCAAATTGCGTCATGTTCCTCTTTCATACGATCCAGCTAACATGTACATGTACTGTATGTACACCAAAAAGACAAAACAACTTAGAAATATATCAGAATACTCAATCTAATTAAAATCAGATGTACATTTGCATTTTGCACTACGCTACTCTCCGTATGAACATTTTTAGATACAAGATGTTGTTTAAAAAATAACTTTGTGTTTAACCTTTTTCTATGATTATACTTTAAGATCCATAAAATGTATTTTTGTTAAACTAAACTTCATTACTTACGCTACCAAATTACTCTTGATTTGATACTTACACAAGCAGAAAACAACTCAAGCAAGTGAATACGAAACACATTTTGTAAACGTTACATTACATTCTGCGAACGTTTCTGATGAAATAAATATGAGTTCCTTCTCATTCATCGTTATATTTAAAAAAAAAAAGATTGCAGGATTTCTTGTGTCCATGTTACGGGAGCGGTATCGCTGGCTGAGCGGGTTTGCTGGCCCGCGGGAGCGGGATCGCTCGCTGAGCGGGTTTGCTGGCCCGCCGGAGCGGGATCGCTGGCTGAGCAGGTTTGTAGGCCTTCCGGAGCTGAATCGCTGGCTGAGCGGAGTTGCTGCCTTGTCAGAGCGGAATCGCTGTGTGAGCGGGATCGCAGCGACATCGCTTGCGCGGGATTACGGCGGGATTTCAGCGGGGTTTTAATCCCCATCGCTCGACGGGCGCAAACGCGCTGTGAGCGTTTGAGTACCAAATCACCCTCCTCTTACTGTATATATATCTATGTAACAGAGCGCATGATTTATTAAATTTAAATCACTGCCTCCGCTAGGGATCGAACCAGGGACCTCTGGCTTACTAGTCTTACGCTCAACCGATCGAGCTAAAGAGAAGATCTCTCTAGCCGAGCGGTATATTGCGGCTAGTATTTACCAGGGTTACAAGAAAACATGTATAACATATATTTATCTGCTGACAACTTTCCAATAGCTGAGTATAGTTCTTTCCCTATTTCTTTAATGCTTGTGAAAAATTATTGATTTACTTCTGAATCAGTAAAAAAACTGCTTGAATTAATTGTAAACTTTGAAAAAAACAAGAGGCCCAATGGGCCTGTATCGCTCAACTGGCTCTACAGCAACTTTGAAGTTGATTGAGGTCATTTCTGAAGATACTATGTTGATTACCTCTTTATTCAAATATCATTGTAAGCTAGTTTTATTCATATTGAAAATTTTCTAGTCCTTCATTCCAGCATTCTATTGGCCTAATATCAGGTCTTGGAGGCTCTTGGCTATCGCAAAAATTATTGTTTACAGATTTAAGCCGATTTCACCCCTGTGACCTTGAATGTAGGTCAAGGTCATTTATTGAACAAAATTGGTAGCCCTTCACCCCAGCATGCTACATGCCCAATATCAAGTCCCTGGGCCTCTTGGTTAATGAGAAGAAGTTGTTTAAAGATTTTAGCCTTTTTGATCCCTGTGACCTTGAATGAAGGTCAAGGTCATTTATTTTAACAAACTTTGTAGCCCTTCACCCCAGCATGCTACAGGCCCAATATCAAGTCCCTGGGCCTCTTGGTTATTGAGAAGAAGTCGTTTGAAGATTATAGCCTATTTGACTCATATGACCTTGAATGAAGGTCAAGGTCATTTATTTGAACAAACTTTGTTGCCCTTCACCACAGCATGCTACAGACCAAATATCAAGTCCCTGGGCCTCTTGGTTGTTGAGAAGAGGTCGTTTGAAGATTATAGCCTATTTGACCCATGTGACCTTGAATGAAGGTCAAGGTCATTTATTTGAACAAACTTTGTAGCCCTTCACCCCAGCATGCTACAGGCCCAATATCAAGTCACTGGGCCTCTTGGTTATTGAGAAGAAGTCGTTTGAAGATTATAGCCTATTTGACCCATGTGACCTTGAATGAAGGTCAAGGTCATTTATTTGAACAAACTTTGTAGTCCTTCACCCCAGCATGCTTCACCCCTAATATCAAGTCCCTGGGCCTCTTGGTTATTGAGAAGTCATTTGAAGATTATAGCCTTTTTGACCCTTGTGACCTTGAATGAAGGTCAAGGTCATTTATTTGAACAAACTTTGTAGCCCTTCACCCCAGCATGCTACAGGCCCAATATCAAGTCCCTGGGCCTCTTGGTTATTGAGAAGAAGTCGTTTGAAGATTATAGCCTATTTGACCCATGTGACCTTGAATGAAGGTCAAGGTCATTTATTTTAACAAACTTTGTAGCCCTTCACCCCAGCATGCTACAGGCCCAATATCAAGTCCCTGGGCCTCTTGGTTATTGAGAAGAAGTCGCTTGAAGATTATAGCGTATTTGACCCATGTGACCTTGAATGAAGGTCAAGGTCATTTATTTGAACAGACTTTGTAGCCCTTCACCCCAGCATGCTACAGGCCCAATATCAAGTCCCTGGGCCTCTTGGTTATTGAGAAGAAGTCGCTTGAAGATTATAGCCTATTTGACCCATGTGACCTTGAATGAAGGTCAAGGTCATTTATTTGAACACACTTTGTAGCCCTTCACCCCAGCATGCTACAGGCCCAATATCAAGTCACTGGGCCTCTTGGTTATTGAGAAGAAGTTGTTTGAAGATTATAGCCTATTTGACCCATGTGACCTTGAATGAAGGTCAAGGTCATTTATTTGAACAAACTTTGTAGCCCTTCACCCCAGCATGCTACATGCCCAATATCAAGTCCCTGGGCCTTTTGGTTATTGAGAAGAAGTTGTTTGAATGAAAAAGTTGACGCCGGACGGCCGGACGGACGGACGAACGACGGACGCCGCACCACGGCATAAGCTCACTTGCCCTTCGGGCAGGTGAGCTAAAAATCAACTGAACAGACAAATCGGTCTATCAACAATTACATGTACAACCAGAGATAAAATCCAAGATGTACACATGACAGCCTAAGTCTTTTTTATCTATACTATAAGATGTTAATTAGGCCTAGCAAACATCTGATTTATGACCCCTAGTAACATCAAAAATGCAAACATTTTACCTCGGATAGAAAACTGTGGTCGCGCTGTCGGTCACGCTGTCCGACAAGACAAGACAAACAAGACGCCAGTACATCAGTCACGGATCATAATCATTTCATTCTTATTAAATAAACAAATAATAATCTTATTTAATAAAATCCTCATGAAAAACGACAATGTAGTTTGTTACAACCTGCCTTCAATTCCTGATGATATTTCTTGTGTATTCTAGTGACATACAAATAAATATGGAACTGCGAACGGTTGCTGGTTTAGTTACATTAGACATAACCGCCATTTTGGCCGATGAGTGATGATCCCGTGATTAGTCACGTGACAGCTGAAGTTAGTCTGTGGAATGTTTGGCTGCAAAGCTATTTATAGAATTGTAAACATTTCACTACGTAAAGACGGTTGGTTTTAGGCTTATATGAAATGTTCATGCATATGAACTCAGGATGAACATGAGTCTAGGACATGTGGATAGTATCTCTGTGGACGCATGTAAATTTCCACAACGATCAAACCGATTTTTTTACTTTCGTTTTCAAGGCAGGATTGAGACAGAACTACGTAATCCTACGCCAGGAAAATTGCATATACTGGTGAGGAAATGTTTATGTTTATAATCTAAAATAGTCTAGAACACCAAACATTCATATTTCATTTTAAATAATTGCAGTAAACACGGGAACCATCAGTTAAATCGTGTCAATAATTGCTGTCAAAATAGGAACTATATTAGGCTGCCGATGTATATAATTTGTGTATTACAGAAAAGAGAAGTTGTTAGCCGGAAACAAAAGTGTGACTAACAAAATTTACCCACCACGACTATAACGGCAGGTACCAAAGGTTTGTTTGGTTTGTTTTTGTTTAACGTCCTATTAACAGCCAGGGTCATTTAACTCTTTACGTACTCATTCAAATTTCGCGGTCGCTACCGGAAGTGAATGCTGGGTAGGTCCTTTGTGTATTGGAGCATATGGCTATCACATCAGACGTGTCGGTACACCTTAACCACTCGGCCACCACGGCCCCATAGGTACCAAATATATTGCATTTTTTAACGTCAGGTACCAAAGGCATCCTGACGTTAAAAAATGCAATATATATATATGCACAACAAGCTTAAGGGGCCAAGGGGAACTTACTAGACTAATATTTATGTCATCCAGTGACTCAGTGATACATATGAAATTTGAGTAAGATCACTTGAGTACTTTCTGAGAAATAGCGATAACAATAATTGTTTTTGGAGGGATGGACAACGGACACAGGGCAATTTAAATAGCCCACCATCTGATGGGCTAAAAACTGCATGGCCAAATAGTTCAATCCCTGTGACATTCAGTTTAGAAAGGGTTATGTTCTAATAATCTCAATGTCTTTTGTGAAGACAGGAAGTGAACCTGAATACAGGAAGTGACCTTTGGATTTTACATTTTCATGTTTCTAGGCAGGATTAAGCTGTTTATCAATCCTTCACAGGAAATCAAAGCAGACAGATCATCCTGGCAATGGAATTCAGAAACAAAGCTTTAGCTTTCAGCCCTGATCCATAATAGATTAGTTTGGCTGTGGACTTGCAGCAAGTGCCCTGGACAAATCTGATAACCACATTCAGGACATATTTAGCAGTATGTCACCATAAACAAGTCTAACCAGCATCTCAGCCTCCCTGCTGAATAAAATAACCACACATCTAACTGGTAATGAGCACATTCACAGCAAAAGATCATCTGTCATAACCTTAAGACTACCTATTTCTAAAATAAAGGCAGCTCCTATGGATATTATATGTTGCTGGCAGTACATAACTGTAAAAGTGAGGAGCAAATATGACACCTTAATAATAGCTCAGTTTAACAGAGATTTCCTTTCAGCTTAATATTAATTAGTGACTACAGGCTGTCCATGAACTTATAAAACAAACTAGACCACATTTTAATCTCATAAGGAACAACAAAAAGTCCATTTACACATTTCATATATACTAGTTTCAAATAATATTGAGGCCCTGCAGGACTGAAAATTTAAGCTCTGTTGAAACGTCCCAATTCTTGGAAGAAGGTCCAGTCCCCTGCATGATTATTGCAATAAATAGAGCAATTTTTATAAGGAATAAGAAAATTGATGTTTCACAAAGAGGACCAAATTAATAGGAATCACTATAATAGGGTAACATAACTCAAGGAAAACCTGTCCAGTACTTCCTGAGGAATATCAATAAAAAAAATTGGTAACATAACTCAAGGAAAACCTGTCCAGTACTTCCTGAGGAATATCAATAAAAAAAAATTAAGTATGGAGATCAGATCCGCAGGTAACTGATTGTGATGGACACCATCAGCTATCATAAAGAACAAAACTAATTAGCACATTTCCATATATGGAATTCTTGGAAAATACAAGTGCATCATAGTATGGTGGTTAAAACAAACAAATCAAACTAAATTCTAAGGTCAAAACATCTTGGCATCTGATTAATAGAGCAAAGGTATACAAGACTACACAGTCATATTAATTATGTTGTTTAATCAGACAGGAAGCTTATAAATACAAAATATTACATGCATGCAGGTAATATATATATGTGTGCAAAACCTTTTCATTCCTTTTATACATTATCTTTTGATGGATTTTTTCTCAAACAATGTAAAGTGCACATAGGCTTCATGGATGATTCATCTCTCAGATATGTGTCACATCCCTGTAGCTATATATAACCAATTGTAATATAACATCACATTTATTTTTAACTGGCTTGTTCTACCTTAATGTAATATGCCTCTTTGTCATAAATATCATAAGACACATGTGTAATTAATACAATTGCTATCTCACAAATGCATTTAATTAGGATGTCACAATAAACATATGTCAGATGACAGTTTACCTGTATATATAGACCACCTCTGTTTACCTATAATACAACATACCTGTATATATAGACCACTTCTGTTTACCTATAACACAACATACCTGTATATATAGACCACCTATGTTTACCTATAATACAACATACCTGTATTATAACACAACATACCTGTATATATAGACCACCTATGTTTACCTATAACACAACATACCTGTATATATAGACCACCTTTGTTTACCTATAATACAACATACCTGTATATAAATACATACCTGTATATATAGACCACCTATGTTTACCTATAATACAACATACCTGTATATATAGACCACCTATGTTTACCTATAATACAACATACCTGTATATAAATACATACCTGTATATATAGACCACCTATGTTTACCTATAATACAACATACCTGTATATATAGACCACCTATGTTTACCTATACCTGTATATATAGACCACCTATGTTTACCTATAATACAACATACCTGTATATAAATAACCACTTCTGTTTACCTATAATACAACATACCTGTATATATAGACCACTTCTGTTTAAGTAAAACTTACATGTGATAATGGCTAACACCTTCATCTGTTTGTCAAATTATTCAACATGTTTCAAGAGTATTTATGATCTGACAGTCCAATGACATACATGTATTTGCTAGAGGTGCAAATTGAAATTAATTAAATTGTTAAAATGAGGAGCTAAAAGCTGAAACCTGTACAGATATTTCTTTAAATTCTTTTGATGTACAATATTCAGGTCCGGTATCCTGTGACATTGGAGGTGTGTACATTTTCATGTTACCTCTGTGAGATGGACTTAAATAAATAACCAGCCATAGGAAGATTTACTGGTCTACATGTATATATATAATTATATATATATGCAATGTCTGTTTTAAAGTGGTCTGTGTGATTTGTACAGGTATGTGTTCTTACATATATATATAATCATATCCTATCAAAGAGTAATGGCATACTACTTATATGTACTGTAGTTACATACTTAGTACCTATGTATACATATACAGCCAAATATTTCATTTATACACAACACAAACAGTATGAAAGTTCAGACAAAATTTATTGATTTACTGAAACGTATAACTTGTTCAGGCTTTTAAATAAGATTTGGCATTCTCAGGGGCTACTCATTCTTACAATGAATATGAAGATTAACTAAATACACTTAACTATATACTGCTAATGTCGGGGCGACCCCCAAGCTTGAGCGCTCCCAAGCTTATCTCCGAGACTTGGTAGTGAAAGGAGCGATCCCCTCGGGCTGAAACCCCTCTAGCTTATTGACCATTGGTCAGCCGAGTCACGTGATACGTGAGGATGTTGGAGTTGAATAGAACTACTTATATACATATACGCGCAGGGGAAGGGTAAAGTGTTATATACATACGCGCATGGGAAGGGTAAAGTGTTGTGTATAAACAAATATTTAGTAAACCAAATATACATTATATTGAGGCTTATGTAGATAAGCCAGGTTTAAATAGTTAAATAACATTTACAACACTAGTCCATTGTTTGACACAATATATAGATGTTCACATGTAACAGATATGGCCAATGCTAGCCTCAGTCTTGTCACACTTATGTTTATGGTACGGTTATATTTATGATCATGAGTTAATTGATTAATAAGAAACAGATGTGTTCAGAAGGATATACATGTATCCCATATACATATTACGGGCCTGAGGGGTCCAGCTTGAGTGACCGGTCACGTGACATTAAGTAGCCATCTGATTAGTCCTAGCGGAGTGACCAGTCACGTGACATTAATTAGTAGCATCTGATTAGAGTGATTCTGATAGCGTCACTTGTCCAGCTCAGCAGCATTGGAACCAGCTTTTATGTTATTCTCTCTGTGATTTTATCCTGTGATTTTAATCTTCGATCCCGTCATCGTAAGAAATTCATCAAATCACTGCAATATCGTGAAAGAACTAGGCCTATTTATTGTGTGAACAGTAGGTGAACTCTATTCTGATTTGGTTAAATTCATTTTGGGGATAACGATCGCGAGTGAGGATACAAAATTCTTAACAATGGCAAGTCGCAGATCTAGATCCCGATCGAGGAATGCACCGTGGGATTCATCTAACCCAGCCAACTGGACCATGTTTCAATTAAAAGACGAACTTGTAAAATTAGGCACTAACGTCCCGTCTACGGGTATGACGAAGACAGCACTAAAGGCGCTGTATCTGGAGAATGCCGGACGTCCCGCGATGACAGGCAACTCAATTAATCGGACAGAGAATTTGAGTGAGGACAGTGAAAGTTACAACCGGACCGGGGATACAGGCAATATCCACATTTCACAGGAAAATGCTGATGTTCGGCAGCAGAACAACGATTCTAATTATACGGAGTTGCTACGTAATGCTGCAGCATTATCAAGCACAACTTCCGAAACTAACGCGCGTCATATGTCACTGGAAGTACCTTCATCAATGACTTCCAATACGGCGGCGCCCAGTGCGATGGAAGGTATGCTTTCAACCATGCATACTATGACGCAAACCATGATGTCGCTGCAACAAACAGTGCTTCAGCTAATGAGCAACAAAGACAGACAACAGAAACCAGCTGAAGAATTTACGCTTACCACAGCGTATGCATCCCTGAGAACACATGACCAGACTACGACTAGCGCAGGTGGGTGCCCTGTTAATCTTTCAGAGGGCATAGCTTCTGAAAGCATTCCTCACATTGACGTAGTTTCAGACGCAAATCGTAAGAAGATTCTGGAGGGTAAATACGTCAATTTAGCCTCCCTGCTGATTCCCAGGTATGAAACTGATAGGCCAGATGACATTCAGAGGAATTTGAAAATCAATCTTTACAAAGAATCTGACGATCCCAGACTAAACAAAACTCTATCCATCGCTGAGTTCATCACGGCATTTGGGAAGTTTAAACGCGTTATGTGCGATAAATTTCCAGAACGTAGGGACGAACTTACGGAAGCGTATTAGGCTCACATTGGAGTATGTTTTTCATGGCATGCGAAAATATTTTATCTGGTAGCCGCCACTTAATTTTCTGGCTGCCGCCACTTGATTATCTGGCTGCCGCCACTTTAATTATCTGGCGGCCGCGACATATTTATCTGGCGGCCGCCACTTAATTATCTGGCGGCTGCCACATAATTATCTGGAGACCGTAATTTTGTTTTTACACTTTAATATGATATCTGCTATGGTAATTACAGTTATTGTCGTTTTTAAATCCAATATTATGATTTAGAAATGATTTGTTAAATTTAAATTTCATTTTCATAATTTCCAGGCACAACAAGCTCAACAGTTAAGTTTTCGCAGAATAATCCAATGCCGTATTAAATATATAGAGGATAATACGCACTCGTGAAAATATAAAAAAAATCAGCCATACAAGTGAAATATATTTGATATTAAACGGCAAACCATTGAATTTTCTTTTTATTACATTAAAAACTGCTATAATCAATTGATTTTTTTTTTATTTCATTAAAATACGCTAAAAAATATAGTTCTACAATTAAAAATGTATTAAAAATAATAAACGACATAAACTTTAGTTCGTGTTTATTTATTTTAAAGTAGTTCTGGCAAAACCTTATTTTTTTTTTAGCTTATATTTTTCACTAGTGAAAATATAAGAAAAATCTTACATTTTCATTGCAGTGAAAATATAAGTTTTATTAGTTAGACAATTCTCTATATTTCACTGGCAAAAATGTAATAAATATTTTTTTCAAATATAAAAATGGACTTCCATCAAAATGTACAGTTACTGGAACATAAAATGTTACTTTTATTCTTTATTCTTATCATGAATTTTCGCCAGATAATTAAGTGGCGGCCGCCAGATAATAAAGCGGCGGCCGCCAGATAATTAAGCGGCGGCCGCCAGATAATTAAGTGGCGGCCGCCAGATAAAATATTTTCGCATGCCATGAAAAACATACTCCAATGTGAGCCTAATACGCTTCTGTACGAACTTGATATCTATGAGGCCAACATTATTCAGGTCAGTAATGTGTATGGGCAGCGATTCTACGACTACCATTGTCAGTTCGCAATGAAAGCTGCCGCAGCTCTTCGCAACAACAACCAGAAAGTTCGTTGGGAACTAATGGACCATGGACTTCTTAGCATGGTTGTAGGCAATGCTAAGGTTAATACATGCCAATTGTGTGGTCTCACATCACATTCCACTCCATTCTGCCCCCAACAACGAGACAGAAGAAATAGTCTTAATTACGGGAAATACTATTCGTCTGAGACATCATTACCCGGCAGACAATCAAAAAATGATAAAGACACCGATAGGCTAGGACGCCCCAAGATCAAAATTAACGGAGCAGAGGTGTGTAACAACTTTAACGAGGGCATGTGTCAGTTTGGTTCCAATTGTGTGTTTACTCACATATGCCTGAAATGTAGAGCCTCAAGTCACGGGGCTAAAGTATGCAGGAAAACAAGCAAAACTACGCAAGAGGATAAATGACTTGAGAGTTTCAAGGCCGACACCCCTATTAACGTAGATAGATTGAGATATGAACTTCGTCAACATCCAGATAAGCATTTTGTTAAATATCTGTGTGAAGGATTAACTTTTGGCTTTGATACCATGGTTCCGGGTATATGGCTCTACCAAGTAAGGAATGTCACAATCTTCAATCAGCATCGAAAGATGCACAAACAGTTACAGAATTAATTCAAAGTGAAAGGAAGAAAGGTTTCCTAGCGGGTCCATTCAAAAAATTGCCATTTCCAGTGTACCGTGTGAGTCCAATAGGAGTAGCATACGGAAAATATTCAGGCAAACCTCGCCTTATAGTAGACTTATCTTCACCTCACGAAGATGATGTACATCCCAGTGTGAATGATCTGATTGATAAAGAGAGTTGTTCTCTGTCATATGTTCGCATCGAAGATGCGATTAAATTGATTCAAGAACTCGTTAAGGATACCACCATGTGCAAAACGGACATATCGGACACCTTCAAACTTTTACCTATTCACCCATCACAATGGCATTTATACGGAATATGCTGGCAAAACCAATACTATTTTTACACACGGTTAGCTTTCGGATGCAGGTCAAGTCCAAAAATTTTTGACAATCTTTCACGTGCCATTTGCTGGATAGCTCAACACAATTATGGTATCACTTCATACTCCATCTTTTGGATGACTTTATTACATTCGAGAAACCAGGTATATGTGGGGATAGGAACATGAAAATGTTATTCCACATATTTAATACTTTGAACATTCCTATGGCTCTCCACAAAACTTGTGGACCAGAGACAGCGTTAGAATATTTAGGAATCATATTGGATTCTCACAACATGGAAGCTAGGTTGCCCGAGGACAAACTTCAAAGAGACATTGACACGTTGAGGTCATTTCAAAGACGTCAGTCATGTACAAAGAGGGAAATTCTGCAACTGTTAGGGCATTTAAATTTTGCCAGCAAGGTAGTGATCCCGGGGAAAAGTTTCTTGTCTTACATTATTAAGCTGTCCACTACAGTCAAGGCTCTACAACATCATGTTAAAATTAGTAAGGAATGTAGAGAGGACATCAGAATGTGGCTTTCTTTTCTGGAACATCGGAACGGTGTGGCCGTATCTTATTTAGATGTGACAATTTAGCTACAGTAGCTATCCTCCAGAAGGGACGGTCCAAAACAGGGAATATCATATGCCTCTGATGCGTCGTTTGACTATGTGTGCCGCAACTAACTCCTTTGTTGTACTTTCTAAGCATGTACCAGGCAAATGTAATCTTATCGCTGATTCACTGTCTCGTTTACAGATGGCAAGATTCAGAACCTTGGCTCCAGATGCCAACCGAACGCCCTGCACAGTACCAAACCCATCGGAAGTTTTTTGGGACTAGGCTCGGTGATAGATGATCTGTGGGAGACGGCAATAGCCCCTAACACCCGACAGGCCTACAACACAGGATTCAACAACTTCATTAAATTTCTGATATTGGCTGGTATTATGGCCAGTGTCAACTTTTTTAACCTACAAGTTACTGAGGACATGCTCATTTACTTTGTGGCCCATTGTTACAGTTTGAAACTTTCATATGCTACAATCAAATTATACATGTGCGGTATCAAATTTATGTGTCTCAAACACAATATACCATTTCCTAGTTCTGCCGAATTGAGACGGATGTACGCCATCCTGGGAGGCGTGAAACGTGCACGTGGGAAGATCAGCAGACCTCGGTACCCAGTGACATTCAACATTTTGAAAGACGTATGTGGATATCTACGACAAAAGTCAACTTCTTTCGAAGACTTGACGATGCAGACAGCATGCATCGTAGCTTTCTTTGGCTTCTTGAGATGTGGTGAATTTACTGTTAAAACATCATTTGATCATACAGTGCATTTGTGCGTGAGCGATTTGATAATAACAGATGAATACGTCATGGTACACCTCAAAAGATCTAAAACGGACCCGTTTAGGGAAGGGGTGAAGTTAAAACTATTTAAAGTCGGGGGCATTTTATGTCCTTATGTCACATGTTGTAATTACGTGTCAGCCAGACTTAGGCAGAACCCTTCACCAGACGATCCCCTGTTCATTGTGGACAACGGACAAGCTTTAACACGTTCAATATTTATTGCCAAGTTCAAGCATGTATTGCAGTGCATAGGAATTAATTCAGAACTTTATAATGGACATTCATTTCGTATTGGAGCTGCCACCTCAGCAGCAGCAGCTCACGTGGAGGACCATCTGATTAAGGTTCTAGGAAGATGGTCCTCAGACGCTTACTGTAGATACATTAGAACGCCTCAATCTTGCATCAGAGAGGCCCAGATTGCACTTACAAAGCATTGATGTTTATCACCTATGCTACTATTTGAACTGATGTCATAGCTATAGGTCATGATTAATGTTAGATTGCATGTCTTTACCAGATTTTGCAGTCTTATAATTAATTTACAAATTTTTCAGGCCAGAGACTAGTGTGTATTTTGCAGTGTTCAAATTCTTTCTACTGACAGCAATGAAGTAGTATATTTTTTATATTTATATATGTATGGCCATTTCTTTTTTTATTTATATATTATTACTCTATCTATTCTTTTTGTCTCCTTCGTTGACATCATTCTTATCAAAAGAATATGATATGTTTATATGTATATGTATACTGAACTAAATAACAATTGTATACAAATATATTAGGCACTTATTTTTTTATCATAATTTATCAGAGTTTGGGCAGTATTTTCATGTATAAATATAAGGGTTGGTTAAAAACCAATCTCTCATGAAAATTACCCCAAAAATATTCTAACAGTTCTGTTTTTAACCTACATATTTATATATAGGTCCAAAGGCTGGAGCAATGTAACCAAAGAGTTACAGCCAGCCATTATTATAAGTTAAGCTGGAGCAATGTAACCAAAGAGTTACAGCCAGCCATTTTATAATAAGTAATGCTGGAGCAATGTAACCAAAGAGTTACAGCCAGCCATTTTATAATAAGTAATGCTGGAGCAATGTAACCAAAGAGTTACAGCCAGCCATTTTGTAATAAGTAATGCTGGAGCAATGTAACCAAAGAGTTACAGCCAGCCTTATGTACAGTACGAGGAGGGTGATTTGGTACTCAAACGCTCACAGCGCGTTTGCGCCCGTCGAGCGATGGGGATTAAAACCCCGCTGCAATCCCGCCGTAATCCCGCGCAAGCGATGTTGCTGCGATCCCGCTCACGCAGCGATTCCGCTCTGACAAGGCAGCAACCCCGCTCAGCCAGCGATTCAGCTTCGGAAGGCCTACAAACCCGCTCAGCCAGCGATCCCGCTCCGGCTGGCCAGCAAACCCGCTCAGCCAGCGATCCCGCTCCGGCGGGCCAGCAAACCCGCTCAGCCAGCGATCCCGCTCCGGCGGGCCAGCAAACCCGCTCAGCCAGCGATCCCGCTCCCGTAACATGGACACAAGAAATCCTGCAATCTTTTTTTTAAATATAACGATGAATAAGAAGGAACTCATATTTATTTCATCAGAAACGTTCGCAGAATGTAATGTAACGGTTACAAAATATGTTTCGTATTCACTTGCTTGAGTTGTTCTCTGCTTGTGTAAGTATCAAATCAAGAGTAATTTGGTAGCGTAGGTAATGAAGTTTAGTTTAACAAAAATACATTTTATGGATCTTAAAGTATAATCATAGAAAAAGGTTAAACACAAAGTTATTTTTTATACAACATCTTGTATCTAAAAATGTTCATACGGAGAGTAGCGTAGTGCAAAATGCAAATGTACATATGATTTTAATTAGATTAAGTTTTCTGATATATTTCTAAGTTGTTTTGTCTTTTTGGTGTACATACAGTACATGTACATGTTAGCTGGATCGTATGAAAGAGGAACATGACGCAATTTGCCCTGTTTCGACCTAAAGGTGACCATTTTCAAATAAAAAGTAGTTCTCAGATTTGATATTCGCTGGTGTCAATAACATGGGGGAAGACGTAGTTGATGAAATATTTAAGTTTGGATGTCAATTATACTAACTACATGAATAATAGAAAACAAAACCATCAGTTTATGCAGCATACGGAAGATTAAGAGATCAAACCACCAACATTTATCTATTTTGCATACATATGTACATATCTACAAGTTGCGAAGCTCACAGCGATGACAACTGAGCAAAATATGAGTGCAATATATATGTTTATATCTATTTTGGTATACGGTGATGTAGATTCGCAATAAGTCACGTGATATTTCACATGTACTCTAGTTAAGCTCTCGCTAGCGCTGTGCGCGAACAATCATTTATCTTATATACATTTTTGCGTGGTATATCCACTTAAAGTATCGTAGTTATGTATGATATATCAAAATAAAGAAGGCAATTCGTTCTGTCAGTGAAACATTTTCTTTGATATAGGCAGGATTTGAAATGTGGTCGAATTGTACGATCGCCGGCCGTTATGTAGCCATGCCCGTCTGAGTTACCTACAAATGTATTCAATGCTCGGTAAACGTCGTAGTATGCACAATGCACGCGCAATGTACAGGGTACCGAGACAGTTTTTCGACGGCTGGCGATGGGCAGTATACACTGATACATGTAGGCTTAGTTTGTTGTTCAATCCATTCATATATACAAATGTATATAATATTTATGTAATTCTCTGAATGAAATATTTTAAATGAACTGTGGTCATCCTTATCATTTACATAAGCTGAGACGGTAAAATGTACTGTATTGTAAACTTATTAATCTGTATATCACCCGTTTTGATAGGTAACCAGTCTTGACATTTTTCATAAAATGAAAACACATTTGTTTTGAACAACCGGACCCATAACGTATGTCTCATATATACATTATACATGTACATGTACATTTGTATGTGCTTGTTGAAACAAATACATGTACATGATTTATTACGGATAATGTTGTTATTATGATTAGTATTATGTGTATATATATGTAAATTGTATATGCATGTTTGGGTAAAATATCCAAGTTCGTCCTTATTAAAGTAATATGAAGATCAATAAATAAGTGTATCACGATATCGATCTATATAGGCTATGTCTGATGTCCAATCCTATCGACTTAACATCTCGTCAAGAAGATGTGTTGAAATTAAAAATATGGATACTGAGTGTTCTATTTTCTTACGAAACCTGACATAAATAGTTACCCTGATTTTTTATTTAAACATATTTTTATTGTAACTTATATGTATATAAGAGATTGGGCAAAAACCACCTTTCCCAACACAAGTATACATGAAAAAAATACAGCAAGATGGCATAATATATTTTAATATAATATTATTTTTTAACATGTTTACAAATTGGTTTAGCGGGAGAGAGAGAGGAGGGGGGGGGGGGGGTATATATATATAAAGATATAGTGAAAGTAATTGCTCTTATTTCAATGCACGTGTATATCTTGATATGTTGCAACCATTAAACCAATACGTACAATGTACATATCATAAATGTATAACTTTCAACAATACAAATTACGTACCTAATTTAAATCTAAAATATATAAATCATTTAAGAATGATTAATACAATTATCATCGCATACGGATTTGACGGGTTTTACTTCCGCTATTACGGCCTCAAAAGGAAAACGGCAGGTGCCTTATTCTAAAAGACCTAAATGTAAGAGGTGAGATACAGGTAGACTAGTAAACATGGAGCATAGGCTAAATCCTTATGTAACAACATTCCGCCCGCAGGTAAAAAAAAGCTGTAGGGGTCCGATGGGGTCACTGCGATACAGGTATACTCGCTATTGTAATCAAAATCTGTGATTGGCAGATGTTAACAGCAGGTGAAAACATTTCTATAACGGTAACTACACTGTACACGACCGGTATTTGTCCTGTGTATAGAGGATTTATCTATATCACATTGATTAACTCCAATCATGATTTGTAAATGACGCGATTTTAACCACGTGGTCTCCATACACACAGTTTTATTTGGATACTATAACGCATGGAAATGTGTTACACGAGGAACATTAACATTGTATCACACGTACATATATATGAATAAACAATCCAGTTACAAAAACATAATATTCATAGGATTATATTACATACACGTAATCAAAGAAGAGATTTTTTTAGAAAAAAAAAAGACAAACCATTTAGAACTTCCGTTTATAATTATGACCTTAAACAGACCTTTGGTTTAGTTTTATTTGGATTTGAGCGGTAATAATTTAGAATATGTAATTTCTTCCCAATTTTCAATGATTGCGTTTTTACAGGAAAACAGATAATAGTACTCATCTCCTACATTCTCTGAAGACAAGGTTTATATCTTCTCCTGAAACTCTTTGTTACCTACCAGTTTCAATGGAAAATTTCAATTACATGTACGTACACTGTGTATCTAATACAATTAGACTTAATCTAATCTCAGGCTTCATCGGACATAAAATGGACTGGTCAATAGCTCGGTGAAGGAGGAAATACTTCACATTGTTTGGGTGTTAGGTCTTGATAATAATGGTGACTTTCGCATAGTCAGTACGTATTTTTTTTTTTTTTTTTTATACTTCCGAAATAAAAAGGACAGGAAATATTTCCATGTTGTCGTTATAATTTATTAAAATTTGTTTAAAATGTGTTTTTGTTGACGTTTTTATCACGAATATTGGACTACACACACAATCATTCTGTGTTCTATATAGTTTAAACTGTATTTTATTTGACAATTTCCATTTAATAGCATATATACAACATAAGATATACATACATACGTATATACTATTATGCTCGGTCTTGTAATCAAAGACCGTACTACATGTATTTCTTTGCTGGCAAAAAGAGATCGGGAAGGCAATCGATTATCCTTTACAAAAGTGTTCGATATCTCACAAAATAATTTTGTACCAGGCTGCTAAAATGGTAACAATTTTTTTCAATTCTTTATTAGTCTTGCGAGTATACATCTCATCAACATCATACGATTACAAAAAATATAATTCAAGTCAGCTCGAGTAGAGCAATGCACTTGTGACGATTTTTTTTCTGATAAGAAAGTAATTAAATGATTAGCTACTATAGTTGGGAAACTATTAGCACTGATTTCGATATCTACCGGTAATATACATGTAAGTGTATGTCCGTGATATTAGCCATGCAAGAGATGACCCCGATGGACACATAAATAATGATAGTAATAAAAACACAATATCTTTAGGCCGTGGATTTAAAACTACGAAATGTTCAAATAATTGTGAAGTTTATGAAACTTACTACAGAAATTCAAAGATAATTTTCTCAAACGGACATGTTGCTAGCTAAATACTTCAAATGTCTACGTAAAAATAAGTCGAGATCAAAATAACGAGCCCCTTATGTGGCCTCTCCGAGGTCATGCACAAAACGTCATCTATACAAAGGTCAGCTAAATCAGAATTGTAATAATGCTGCCGTGGACACGTGGCTCATTGTCCACTATTAAAATGGTTACCGGATTGAGCACATTTCCGTGTTCCCCATATCCCACTCGAGGTGCACAAAAATTCTGACCAAGATCCGACCGTCCTAAGTACTCTAGAAATGATGACAAAACCGCCTTTTGACCCGTCCCCATTCCGTAAGAATGAAATAATGCTACTGCGGACACTTGGTTCATTGTCCACCATTAACCGGAATAATTACCTTTTGTTTTCCCAAAGAAGACGGTCACCAGTTAGCAGTCACAGGATACATTTACAATGTATTGACTCAGCTCCTAACACTAAATGACGACTATATCCAATATTACTGAATTTATGACTCGTGAGTGATCTTGCACATGCATGAAAATAGTCTATTTGAACTTTAATAACTACAATATTTCCCTACAAATAGTTTTTATCAAAATGGTCGACATAAAGTACACTGTCATATTGTACAACATTGCAGATATTATTCAACTTATAACATAGATTTCATGAGCAATACATTACATGTATGAATTTGTATCTCATAGTTGAGGTACATCATCCAATAAATACTTACGATGGACGATACAACTGAAAACATATACATGGTCATTAAAGTATAATTAATCGACACCAGGCTGTTGAAAGTCTACCGTCATTACTGATTGAGCGGGTCCTATTCAATTCCGCTCGAGCGGGTCCGCTACAAGTCCGCTCGAGCGGGCCCGCTACAAGCCCGCCCGGCGAGCGGGTCCGATACAAGTCCGCTCGAGCGGGCCCGCTACAAGCCCGCCCGGCGAGCGGGTCCGATACAAGTCCGCTCAAGCCCGCTACAAAACCGCTCAAGCCCGCTGCGAACCCGCTCAAGCCCGCTCGAAGCCCGCTCGAATCCCGCGGCAATCCCGCTGCAAACCCGCGCAAATTCTGAGCGGAGGGCTGCGTGGGTCAACGCTCAGTGAGCGTTTGAGTACCAAATCACCCTCCTCGTACTGTATGATAGATACATAGACCTGTAACAAGAGTTACAGCAGTGTTTCATGGTAGAGCTGGAGCAATGTAACAAGAGTTACAGCCAGTTCTACAGACATCTATAGCTGAGTCTTGCCCCATGTGCCAAATTTATATTTTATATGTTTGTTGTATATGTGTAATATAATCTTGAAATTTAGTGTCCATGTACAATTGTAGTATTTTTATGAATGAGTATGTTTATATATGTAAATAAATATGGTAACTATATATATCAATCATCACTGTTATTTGTTCTATTTAAATAGGTCAATATCAAGGTTAAACCAAATATGCATATATATGACACATGAAGTGTGTACCATAACAATATAAGTTCCATGCTTATAAGTCCATGTGGATATAATATAGCAAAAAATGTGTTATTATATTTACACATTTTGTCATTTAATTTTGATCTCCTATATATATATATATATATATCAAGTAACTTATATCTGACTTAGCCAACTGAACTGAGCTTGACCTTGTCCAATATATACTATATGGTTAAATCAATAATATACACATGAATACCTTTGTATTGGCGCATGGTCAGTACTCAAACAAGAAACTCTCTTTTTAAGTGTCACAATGCCACTTTTCATGATTTGGCAACCATAAATTGATATTCAATTTTACTTAATTTTATACGGTAGCATTTAAGATTAACATAATACTTTGGATATTTACATAACTGATTAAAAAGTGCCACCAAGAGTGCAGCAAACATTTGCATAATTCGCCTGTAATCTATAAAGTACCTGGTACCCTCCGTCTTGTCTAAAAGGTATACACTGATGACACTTCTGTTATCAAGATCTAGAGTAGTAGTTGTCACCTTTAGTGGTAACATTTAATGTAATATGTTATAGTTCCTTAATTAATTATATGCCTGACATCTATTTATTCAAGGACTCCTTATAAGTGAAAGGTCTGTGAAGTGTTGATGTTGTAAATTTTTATTTCAAAATTTTGCGTTGTTTCAGGAAAATTGGGAAACTTAATAATAAAGCAGGACTTTTTTTCACTACTTGGGGAATGGGGCCTATGGCTTTGGGATTGGGAAAAAATGCGCGGTAACAGGTAAATTGGGGAAAAAGGACATAATGGTAAAAATAACAAGTAGACACAAATATGGATCTATCTATGCTATATTTATTTAGACTCTAGAGCATTAACTCCCTTTATCAGGCCAGAATAACCAATAAAACGTAGACGGGACAGCACTATCCGGATTTTTAAAGGCATAATTTTTTTATAGATCATTCAATTGGGAATTTTAACTGGTCGGATTGGGAAAAATATCCAATTTTGCAGTGGGGAATGGGGCCGAAATTCGGCCCCAAATCGGCCCCAAAAAAAGCCCTGTAAAGCAACATAAGGTAAACCCTGAGGTACAAGGGCTTGTAATTATGAGGTTGACATATAGATATACTTCAGCAATCTCATTAAAATATTTTGTGCAAAAACATATTGCTCAGTCAGGATATCCAGTAAGATTAAAATCACAAAAGTCAACGACTCTCAGCTTTGAAATCCTGAGAGTCAAATAAAAATCCAGGGAGTTAATATTTGAGAATTCACAAAATTTGACAGTCAACATTGATAAGTAATCATCAGTATATTTATAAATGAAATAAATTTAGTTCTAAGGATTTGCTTATATTCCAAATTTCAATTAACTTTTTGAAAATTTCCATTGTAAATATATTTAACTGATAAGTTTTCAATTTAACAAATTGAATGGTTTATATTTATTCCAGGTATCAGATTTCATTTGACTCAGTCTTAGACAAATGGTATAGAAATCATAAATCAAGATGAATTGATCCCTTTTACTTATCTATTTTAAATTACCTCTCAAAATGTAACAAAACAATAAAGTCCAACCTGCCTTAGAGACTCATTGAATTCAGTAACTTCCTGTCTTGCCCAACCTATTCACAGTTCTCGCAACAATTTCACGACCTTCCATGACTGTATTCAGTGACTCCTTGTGCAACACGACTAACAACCTTGATAGTATATGTTCTTGCCCAATGAGTTTTTAAACCTTTATTCTACCATGTTTGCTATGCAACGACAGTTTTGATTGGTTTAAAACCATGTATTATTTTCCAATAATACACGCTCGTGTCAATAATACACGCTCGTGAGTCACGGCTGTTACCATCTTTCCCCTCCGAAATCGTGCATTTGTAAACAAACATGGCGGCTCCAAAACGATTGAACGTCGGAGACCATGTATTTTACAACGGAGAAATTTAGCAGATTGTTAATTTCTATCCACCCAGAGCAGACTTTGCTTAACAATATGTTGTAAGGTCTATTTCCACAGGCAACCTTTGGAGAGCATTTCTACATGAATTGCTTGCCGACATCCCCGAAACGGCTTGGAATTGACGTCAGCTTTTGAATATTAATTAGCATGCGCGCCTTATCGTTTATCTTGAATTATAACAGCCATGTAGCGACACATTTCCTGGGGTTTCGTTGCCGTTTTTCTATTAGGAAGAGGTAGATCTCAGAACTAAACAGTACATGGTAGAATAGAAATAATCAACTTTGACTCGTGTATTGTTGCAGGATATACAACTCGGACTCGGATATTTTGCAATTTTAATTAATAACTCAGGCCTGCGGCCTTCGTTATTAATTTAATTGCAAAATATCCTCGTCATCGTTGTTTATCCTGCAACAATACACGAATCATCGTTAATTATTTCTTAATTAAATAATTTTTATGGGGTTTCTTTTCCATTTTACCATGGACTTCCATCAAGATTGCCTCGGTAGTGTTGAAGAAATGCTTGATGTATCATTTATTAAAGTTTTTCCAATTTGATGCAAGCATCTAGGTGATCAAGATCAAGACTTCTAAGAGGACTGTGGAGTGGAACAATATGCGCCCGCCATAAAAAGAAACAAAACTTTATCATGACTATAATACATTCCAAATCAACACAAAAAAAGTAGGTCTCCATACAAAAATAATTAACTGAAATGAACAAAGGGCAGTCGCTTTTGCCAAAATAATTGGATCAAAATTCTTTTCAGGCCAACACAAGTAAAAATTTTGCTCCTTCCAGATTGCCATACTGTAAAAATAATACTCATGTCAAATTGGACAAAAGCGTATAAAACCGGGAATTCCATAGACTACTAGCTTGCCAGCATCCTACATCGCGGTAATGTTACTATAAGAAGGCATACAGTACATAATGTACATGGCATTTATCTATTTGATTCAACTTCCATATGTCTTGACAGATTCATTGATAAGTTAGCTCTCAATTTGATAATACATTTCTAGCAAGGTCTGATGTGGTATTTATATTGACTTAAGTTTATCATCGTCGCGAACTCAAAATGACAGGTTTAAAATCACAGTGACAGCCTATAGCTATATCAAGTCTGAAAAAAAACTTACAACAGAATAATGAGTTTATCTAATCATTAATTATTAAATCAATTATAAAAATTGATAACTTGATTTACTATCAGACACAAGTCTGAAAAATGGTGATATGTGAAAAAAAGAATATCACATAAATATCATTGTTATTAAATGTTCCTTGTGTCTATAGATAATTTCAGATTCCATCAATTCAGATATTTTCAGTTATTTTTTTGACAATTTGTGTCATGAAATTTAAAACTAAATATTTCAACAAGAGATCCCAGAGGGATCTTGGCGCCCACCATTGAATGATCTTTATAGGTTCCATGTCAGATTGATCTTTTCTCTACTTTTCCCTTCTTCTAAGTCTTACTAATCTGTGTAAATTCAGAAACAGCCCTCTAGTACTTTTCAAACAAGGGTAACCTACATTTAAAATTTAAGATTTAGCGATAATGGCTGTCTGTTGTTTTCGGATTGGTCCCAAAATGCAACACCAGGGACCAAGGGGAACCTACATATGAAATTTCAGAAAGATCCCTTCAGTACCTTCTGTAAAATAGCGATAACAAACTTCAATTGTCAAAATACAAGATGGCTGCCTGTCGGGCAGGTTGTTTTCTGACTGGTCTCAAAATCCAATATGCATTACTAGGCACAGAGGGCAACCTACAAATGAAATTTCAGAAAGATCCCTTCAGCAATTTCTGATAAATAGCTATAACAAACTTCAATTGTCAAAATCCAAGATGGCTGCCTGTCGACCATATTGTTTTCCGATAGGTCTCAAAATGTAATATGCATAACTAGGCACCAAGGGGAACCTATATATGAAATTTGAGAAAGATCCCTTCAGTACTTTCTGAGAAATAGCGATAACAAACTTCAATTGTCAAAATCTAAGATGGCTGCCTGTCGACCATATTGTTTTCCGATAGGTCTCAAAATGTAATATGCATAACCAGGCACCAAGGGGAACCTATATATGAAATTTCAAAAAGATCCCTTCACTACTTTCAGAGAAATAGCGATAACAAACTTCAATTGTCAAAATCTAAGATGGCTGCCTGTCGGCCATGTTGTTTTCCGATAGGTCTCAAAATGTAATATGCATAACTAAGCACCAAGGGGAACCTACATATGAAGTTTGAGAAAGATCCCTTCAGTACTTTCTCAGAAATAGCGATAACAAACTTCAATTGTCAAAATCCAAGATGGCTGCCTGTCGGCCATGTTGTTTTCAGATTGGTCTCAAAATTCAATTTGCATAACTAGGCACCAATGGGAATCTGTATATGAAATCTGAGAAAGATCCCTTCAGTACTTTCTCAAAAATAGCGATAACAAACTTCAATTATCAAAATCCAAGATGGCTGCCTGTCGGCCATGTTGTTTTCCGATTGGTCTCAAAATTCAATATGCATAACAAGGTACCAAGGGTAACCTACATATGAAATTTGAGAAAGATCCCTTCAGTACTTTCTAAGAAATAGCGATAACAAACTTCAATTGTCAAAATCCAAGATGGCTGCCTGTCGGCCATGTTGTTTTCCGATTGGTCTCAAAATCCAATATGCATAACTAAGTACCAAGGGGAGCCTACATATGAAATCTGGGAAAGATCCCTTCAGCACTTTCTCAGAAATAGCGATAACAAACTTCAATTATCAAAATCCAAGATGGCTGCCTGTCGGCCATGTTGTTTTCCGATTGGTCTCAAAATGCAATATGCATAACCAGGCACCAAGGGGAATCTACATATGAAATTTGAGAAAGATCCCTTCAGTACTTTCTCAGAAATAGCGATAACAAACTTCAATTATCAAAATCCAAGATGGCTGCCTGTCGGCCATGTTGTTTTCCGATTGGTCTCAAAATGCAATATGCATAACTAAGTACCAAGGGGAGCCTACATATGAAATCTGGGAAAGATCCCTTCAGCACTTTCTCAGAAATACCGATAACAAACTTCAATTATCAAAATCCAAGATGGCTGCCTGTCGGCCATGTTGTTTTCCGATTGGTCTCAAAATGCAATATGCATAACCAGGCACCAAGGGGAATCTACATATGAAATTTGAGAAAGATCCCTTCAGTACTTTCTCAGAAATAGCGATAACAAACTTCAATTATCAAAATCCAAGATGGCTGCCTGTCGGCCATGTTGTTTTCCGATTGGTCTCAAAATGCAATATGCATAACTAGGCACCAAGGGGAGCCTACATATGAAATCTGAGAAAGATCCCTTCAGTACTTTCGGAGGATTAGCGATAACAAGAATTGTTTACGGACGGACGGACGGACGGACGGACGGACGGACGGACGGACGGACGACGGACCACGGACGCAGGGCGATTTGAATAGCCCACCATCTGATGATGGTGGGCTAATAAAAATTACTAAGCTTAATTTTGAAATCACAGTCAACCTATTTATTGCATTTTTGCCAGTGAAAATATAAATTTATCAAACTGATAAAGCTTATAAATACATATATTAAGATTTTGTAGTGAAAATATAAGTTTTGAAGTGAAAATATAAGTTTTTCGTTTTTAACCAATCAGGGGGAACCTTTGTATTCACCTCATTGAAACTTGCCGATTTTTCCAATCGGAGTGAAGATAGATAAATGTTTTATTTTGCTGTATTTCTGAAATATTCCGCTAGTTATTGATAAAATACTCACTTGAAGTTAGCTTTTCAAACATAGATTCACCGATAACAGCAGAACACGCTTAAATTGCATTGATCAATCCTTTCAAAATGGTGCCGTCAAGTTGATGTGGAGTAACGTCAAAAAGAGATGACATCATGAATATATTAACTGATTCACACACTTTTTGACACTATTAATTTTTAGATGTTTTTAATTTTGTTTTAAGCATATTAAATGTTATAAAAAGAAAATTGAATGGTTTCCCGTTGAATATAACATATATTTCACGAGTGTGACAGAATATCAATATTTTCACAAGTGCGAAGAGTGAAAATATTGATACTCTAGCTGTCATACTCGTGAAATATATGTTATATTCAATGGGAAACCAGTCAATATCCTCTATCTATTTTATATACATACACTTTTTGAAAACATGTATACCATCAAGGGATCTGGACCATGAACAAACATATAAAACATGTAACTTACAAAGGATCTGGACCACGTACAGACGTATAAAATATGTAACCCATGGATCTGGACCATGTACAGACGTATAAAACATGTAACCCATGGATCTGGACCATGTACAGACGTATAAAACATGTAACCCATGGATCTGGACCATGTACAGACGTATAAAACATGTAACCCATGGATCTGGACCATGTACAGACGTATAAAACATGTAACCCATGGATCTGGACCATGTACAGACGTATAAAACATCTGGACCATGTACAGACGTATAAAACATGTAACCCACAAGGGGGCTGATGAGCAACAAATCATATTATTATGGTTATTTGGACCAAGATGCAAGCTTACAGAATTACGGTTAGTGTGACAATGTTATTTACTAATTATACAAATGAACAAGTTGGCACATGTATCAAACATACACAATAATTCAATCTCCCAATGAATATTCCTTAGAGAGGTCAACGCAACAGGCCTTTCTGACCAGATAGTTCCCATTCAAAGGATTCTGCTTTTATGACATCTTGTGATATATTGATGATACAAACATGGCTTCATTAATCCTGTCTTTGGGGATTTCATTGGTTGGAAAAACCTTCACATTCTTGAACTTGACACAAATATAAGTATTCACATTCTTAAACTTGACATAAATTAAGTATTAAAGTTTAAATTCTTTCATATACATGTAGGAGTATTACTTGCAATTGTACCATTGACAAAAGTCTGTGACTTCAATTTCATCCAAGTTTCCCACAAGGAAGCAGCACTGTATAGTTTTAATACCAGGCCAAGCGCAAACTGATTTTTAAACATACATGTATGGTATGCAGACAAAGAGGCCAAGTTTGAAGGGAGCTATTAATACATAGTTATGTCACTCTATATATGTCACAGGTGAGTACAGGTGCACATGTGCATTAAAGGTATTATTTGTAGATATATAGGTGTACTGTTGTACAGTATATAATGCACAGATAAATCTACAGTAATGTCACATCACCATGACATATCATGTTGACCCCAATATTACCAAGTTGATAACAATGATGTCAATATTCATGAGGAGCACAGGTTATTAAACCCTTGTCTGGTAAAAAACCGACCAATATATAAATTGCAGTTACCATATACATATATCCACAATAATAAGCCCCATCCTTCATTCTTGCAGAATCATCAATTTTAAATAAATATTAAGGAAATGGTGGCACACAAATAAGCTGTCCCAAAATAATGATATTTTTTTACACAAGACAGGAGGGGGGAGGGGAGGGGAACAGAGGGGAGGGGAGGCTTTTTGAGGATACTTATGGTATGCCATTGCCAACGTTAACAGATACATGTACTTATCACTACTTATTGCATTATTCTTCAAAAAGCCCATGAAGCTCCTACTTTAAGAAAAGTGTATTCTATTGGTCGTCCCTCCCCCTTTAACCCCCCCCCCCCCCCCCCCCCCTCTCAATTAGCCAAGGAGGTCAAGGTCATTCATTTGAACAGACTTGGAAAATATTTAAATGGAAAAATTGATAGCAGCAAATATCACAACACTGCATAAGCTCACTTACCAGTACCCTTCAGGTAGGTGAGCTAAAAGTACAGCTGAAATAATATCGTCATATAGTTTATTATCTATCAATAAGTCTTTGCCCTATAAGAAGCCAATATACTCCACCTTTGACCTGTGCATTCATTTAGGGTGAGATTTTCTAAATCCAAGTGACATCAACTTTTTTGATAATTTCATTTGGTATTGTTGTTTACATGATGACATACTTATAAAGTTAAACAAGTTACATCGGTGAACACCATCAGTACTTTTGGCAATTTATAAGATATGATATACATAGTATGCATATGATCTAAAATCAGTGCTAGCTATAAATTCATTTTAGATTGTACTATACAAAAAGTAAAAGAGTAATTATTTATTAATATCATAGTTTAAACCCAGTAGTGAGTGAAATACCAAGTTAATTTTTCAAATGATTTTGGAAGATATCATACCAAGACTGATGATCCATTATAAAACAAAGGTTCGTGATGGGGTTGTCTGAATTGATAAGTGGAGTGATCATAGGTGTGACTGGTATTTTCATAAATGAGACATGTACGGGAATCTAGGTCTCTCTCTAACTAAATTTTCTATGACATAACGGTGACAATCTCTCCAGCACTATTACCTCATGGTACATGATATTGGTAACAAAGTGATGACACTATAATGTCATATCCAATCACCTTTCAGACAGTCACATGTATACTTTTTTGTCTAGGAATAGGATCATGTCTGCTAGCTGGTGATTCATTTCTAATGCAGTTCAGTAAAAAGTACAAAGAAATTCTATTTCATTGTTATATGTGGACACACTGAGTTTATTTTTATAACAGGATGAAAATGGAACACCACAATGGAAAAAATTCAATAGAAATAATTCATGATTCATAATGGAAAAAATTCATAAATCACAATGGAAATAAATCATAAATCACAATGGAAATAATTGAATGGAAATAATTCATAAATAACAATGGAAATAATTTATTGGAAATAATTCATTGGAAATAATTCATTGGAAATAATTCACAATGGAAGTAATTCAGTCATATTGAATATTTTTAGAGAATACATTAGTTTTAGGTCATTTTAACACAATTATGTATAAAAAGGAGAACTGATCACCAAACCAAATGTCTTTCCAAATCGTCATTCCTCATATGAGAAAAATTGATCTAAAACACTTGAATATCTATAACAGCTAGATGACAGATTCTCTTATTTTTTACTGATCAACCATCACCAGATATAATTATAAACATGAGTTGTGTTATCTAGTAGTATATTATTTATCATGAATGGTGTTTTATTATTACTACACATCAGCAGTCTTTATATTTGGAATAATAATGTATCATCAAAGATGGAAAGCTGCCTATTTATACATATATAAATTGTATATAATGATACCCCATTATTGATTGTTTAGTATATATTTAAGGATTAACATCAATTATTTTTTCTGTTATACAGTCATAACAGAAAAAAACTGGAGTGTACTCTAAATAAACCGCGAAGCGGTTTATGAAGAGAGTACACTCCAGTTTTTTTATGTTATGACTGTATAACAGAAAAAATAATTAATGTTAATTCTTATAATTTAATTTCGTCTTATACACACCAAGATATTTCACTTTCTTTGGCGAACTCTTTTATGTGATAAATTATTACGCAACGTCATCAGCAAATCAAAAATGACGTTACATTTCGCAACGTCAAAAATTTTGTTATGGAGGTATAACAAAATTATTTCAGCCAATGAAAATGCGTGTTTCATACAAAATTAAATTATATTCTAAATTATTGTGTGAATGTTAGTGTGTATATGATGAACATGTTATTACTAGCTGTACCACTGGCTCCACATGATCAGGGAGCCATTAGATCAATCCACAACATGTATAACTTAGATCCTAAATTCCTATAAGCTGTAAATAAGGACTTCATTTCCCAATGTACACACATATAAAAACAACAAGGATGCAAAAAAGCTTACCGGGTAAACAAATTGCAAAGAACTTAATCAAAAGAAATGTAATTATAAAAGTAGAGAGTATGAAGTCACCTTAAAAGCTCAGACTAGTGGGAATTTCCCTTTAGCTTAGCTACCAGGGTATATAATCACGGTTTTTGATGCTTATTACATATACATTACAACTCAGGGTGAAAAAAACACTGCTTTTTTATATAATTGGTCAAATGTGACCTTTGGCCCTTCACCTTTGATTGATGATGACAACTAAAGCATTATCAGGCAAAGAATTCAATGTTTTTAAGCAATGTTGCAAATATGTACAACTGAATTATTTGAGGGGTTCGTGATATATCTTGTACACAATCCTTTTCATTCCAGAGTTCAAAGTGGTCTACATATAATGTAACCTTTCATGACCTTTTAACACATGATCAGACAATTCAACCTGATTACTACAGGTCCCCAGCATCTCAATGCAGACATACGGTCCAAACTTTTATTTGAAATTAATGAGCGAAATAATTGAAAATAAAGAAACATGTTTTTGAGTACTGTGGATTCCCGTTACAAACCTTTTCAATCACAATATTCCAATTAAAAGATGTATCATAAGATATTGATATTGAGTTACATTTATCATGCAAAGACACCATTAACCAATCAGAAGTAATTAATGAATGATTACTGAGGAGATCCATCATTATAAATTAATATTTTCTATTTATACCAAATTAAATGACACACTATAATCTTTGGAGTGTTGTTCTGAAAATAAAGTGTATGTTTGATAAAATGCTTTGAATTGTAACAAATAAATGATCAAATTCCTCAAAAACATTATTTTAATTTTGAAATTCATTTCTGCTAAAGACTAATTATCTCTTTAATCATAACATTATTCCAATCTGAATTGTAATTGCTGGAAAATAATACATAAAGGTCTTAATAGGGGCTTTTTCTGTTGTTCAAACCTTGTAGGTATACTTGTTTTCAATATATTTTTGGTGTAGACAGTGAAGACAAATTCCAGGCATTGCCAACACTGACAAAGACAACATACCTTCTACACAATTCCAATACCCATTCTCTAGATTTTCAGTTAATTGAGCGCTCAAGGTGTATGTCTGGGACTCATTTAATCCCAAACTCATAACAGTACCAACCTGAGACATGACATTGATCACAGTGATAGCGTGTAACACGATTCCAGACCAACACAGACCATGAGTCTTACTGTTCTAGGAAAATCTACACTAGTGGGTTTACATTTTGTTCTCACTTTCGAATTCTGATCTGATGTAACAGAAACAAGCAAAAGCTTGATACATATCATGTAGGGTTGCCTGTCTTTTTGTAGAAATGCCAGTGTTCGAGATATTTTTGTATTTTTTTATTCTCTTGCACTCATGATCAGAGTCAAAAGTTTCTGTTTTCAGTTTTAGAGACATGAAATACCTCGTTTTCGTAAATAGGCCAAATTAATTTAATATTATACATGGATAACATCTGTGACAAACATTGCAACTTATATCAAGAAACACTGACAGTTCACTGATCTTACATAAGGAAAAGAAAAAAGAAGAAAGAGAAGTTACGCAGAAGGATTCCCTTACAGCTAGAGCTCGCTCAGACTCGTCAAACAATCAAACAGATAAGAAAGAGATCTAGAGATGGAAGAAAGAAAAGGTGATCCATATAGATAGAGGCTGTCCACTGACACTGAAACCTTTTTTTTTTCTAATGCAATATGTGGGAGATTTATCATGAAAACATTTTACTGACGTGAAATCACTGATTTTAAATTGTTTCCATGCATCCAGCACTCATAAAACAACCATTATAAAGCATGAAATAAAAATATATATTTTTCATTAATTGCCCTATAGCTACCAACTATAAATTTTCCTGTTTAACACAGATCTAGAGTCAGACAAGCACATAGTACCAAAATTGTTTTGAAAACACCTAATGAGTCAAATTACGTACCATTTAAGCTTCTAATAGTTACAGTTTTAATAAAAACAATCAAATGGCTCATGAGCTATGCATGAGGTGCACAGGGGGTAGATGTGGACCTATGTCACAAAAAATAATTGTCACATGACAAAATAGTCCCTCCCGAGTATGACCCCCATGGGGTGGGTCATACTCGAGAGAGGCTATTTTTTCATCCGACGATTATTTTTTTGTAAGGTAGGTCTGTGCCTACCCCGTGGGTACAGTCCTTTTCATACAACAAACTGCATATAGTATTAGTAACCATGACAATGGAAATTTCTGCAAAAAAAAACTCATTAAAATCTCATACAAATCAATATTCTTAATATTTAATTTTTTTCATTGAAATTGCTTCATAATTTTAGGAGCTACTTTATTTATCCGGGTATTTTTTTCTTCATTTTTCTTATTTTTGCAGACACGTGGATGGACAGACATAATAATAGTTAATTCATAAAATATTCCTTCAACAGGGACTGCAATACCAGGTATATACCATGATCTCATTTCTGAGATATTTTTCACTTTCATTTAAAAGTCTGATTTTCCTTATAATATAGACTCCTAAACTTTTGGCCCTAGCAATTGAAGACTGAGCACAGTGGGGGTCAGCTGTGTATGGTGCAGTTTAATTATTTTAGGCATATATATTTATATATATACAGTTGTTACTAAAGATCATGTGTTGATAAACCTTTAGCTACCTTGATTCTTCCAATGTAAACCTGCCAACTTTTCTCAGAAAATCCTCAGAGGATATTGAGCATGCTCCAATCTGAAGTCTTAGAATGTACCCTTTGACAAACTAATAACAGGAGATGGAGTTTTACTAATGATTATATCTCTCTTCATGAACAGATTTTAGACTTTTTCTGCTGACAACTAGACTCCTCCTAGTCAATGATTCAATTTTAGTAACGTTACAGGTTTGGAGTCAGTCATACAAACATGATATATTTATCAATTAGAACCAGATTATCAAATGTAATGGACAGCAATTATGTATGATGATGCTCAATAGTCATATTTATCATACAGAATACATAAAGCAAGAATAAATGAAAGGACAACACAAAGCTGATCCAATAAATACAGCTGGTCGATTATAATGAATACTTGGCTGGAAACAACAAGTCTTACATTATAACATATTTCATTGTTATCACTAAATCATACAAAGTCTTCCATTATAACAAATGTTGCAGGTTGTTATCACTAAATCATACTGGCTGTTAAGCCTGTTCTTTCAGCTTGTATTTTGCTGTCAATTTGTTGATCGGCTTTCAGATATAGCACAAAGAGAAATCATATGAACATGTATTGCAAAATATTTACAATGTACAAATTTTTAACATTTGTGGCATTGGGAATTTTTTCGAGGGAAAACCGTGTCAACAGGACTGGTATATATATAATCTAGGCACGGAGTTTGATTGTCAAATTCTGAGTATTGAACTGTCTGACTTTTGGTTCATGGCAGGCATCTAATACATCTACAGGCTTTATGACAAGTGATTTTCATGGCTTTAGAAACCTCTGTTGTGGTGTTTCAGCTTGATGTCTGTCACCATCACTTGCAACAAACAGTTCCATCAATACACAGATAGCTAACCTTTTTCTTAAAGCCGTCTTTATTACTCTTTCACTATTTCTGTGCATCCAATTGCAAGCTAGGTGAAAAGTACACATCTACAGTAACAGAATTATGGCAAATTACTGCAATGCTTTCTCAACACTTGGGACCTGCTACACCCAAATGATATAGCATATTTTTGTGACATGAAAATCATGCTATGAATGCTATTATGCATTATATATGTATTTTGACTTTTGACAACCTATCTAGAACAATAAATATGACAGGGAAAAGTGTTTCATCTCCACTGACCCCCAGGGTCTGGATCCCCCCCTCCACCCCTGAACTAAACACAGATAAAACTATACAAACATCCTCACATTATCATATTTGACCGAATCATAATATAACATTGAATCCCTTACATTAAAAGACTATCTTTTAGTCATATTAAATGTTTAATGAACTAGGTCAAAATCTCTTCACTCCTGAATTTCAAAAAACGATTTTAAAGGTCATAATTAACCATATACATAAATAGAAACACCTGATGGACGTGCCCCATTGTTATTTGAATAAATGTACCAGGTATATAATTACAAAAGCTGGAAAGCATTTCTGTCAGGTGGTAAATGCTGTTCCTGCAGCAATATAACCTATAACTATTATCTAAGAAGGCTTTTGTTGGTTCAGTTCTTCTTTCAGTTGGCAGCTGTACATAGCACCATCTAATCAACTAATGGTCTCCGAATGTAAACTATTTCCAGACAGATTCACACTTCAGAGTACATGTGTGTACAGATTTTAATTAACGTGCACTGATCATATTCAATGCCAATTTCTTACTCAATGTGATCAGAACTGAACACAGAAAATGACATGGTATCACAAAAAAGACAGAGTGAAACATTGACCTTGTGGTTGTTCTTATTTTTATGATATACAGTAATTGATGAAGAGCTTATATAGACCCCTATATTTTTTAATGATTTCATTCAAAAGAAGAATCTAATTTAATCTGAGAAGGACTTAAATATTCCAATGCAAACCATGTACAAATATATCATGTACTACTATATGTAAGCCTTCTAGATCACTATTGATCACTAAATCATAGCACTCTGCATTAGGGTAAAAGTAACTAAAACTATTAATATACCATGTTTGAGGACACCTTTCCCTCAAGTGTCATATAGTGCGAACCCAACCTTTTTCCAGAAAAACAGGACGTTGTGCTAATTGAAACACATACATGAGAACATCCTTATCTTGATGATGATCCAAACTGTGAATTTCATCTTATCTCATCGATCTGCCAAACTGTGAATTTCACCTTATCTCATCGATCTGCCAAACTGTGAATTTCACCTTATCTCATCGATCTGCCAAACTGTGAATTTCATCTTATCTCATCGATCTGCCAAACTGTGAATTTCATCTTGAGTCTTTTAACTGAGGTCATATGTAAAGGTATATGTAAACAAACAAAAAAAATTGTTTTTTCCACAAAAGTTTCACACAGAAAGTGCACAGTGCATTCATAAGGTTTATTACGGTATGCTCATTTCATATGTCAAAGACTAAATGTGACATACATAAGCATGTATACTTTGTCAATCTTCAACTATTTATGAGTGTGTTAAATAAACACTTATTCAGACTGTATGCTCATTTCATCTTATGTCAAAGACTACTCACAGTCAATCTTGGACTATTTATGGGTGTGTTAATTACTGTGTCTTTATTAGATTGAATACAGTAAGCTCATTTCATAATATGTCAAAGACTAGTAAAAGTGACATACATATAAGCATGTTATGTATACTTTATTGTCTATCTTCGACTAACCCATGAGTGTGCTAAATATAATGTTCCTTTATTAGATTGAATAGGGTATGCTTATTTCATATTACCTGTGGGGTATGTCAAAGACTAAATTAATAAAAGTAACATACATCAGCAAAAAAAAATGAATTACGTATAAATGTGCTAATTAAGAATCTAATGTGTCTTAACTTAAGAAACATGCGAAGAAATTTCTTCTGAATTTAGACTGTACATGTTTTAAGTAGCTCCATGTACATGCTTTTTATTTTAAACTAACGACTTCATTATTTGTTAACACAATATCTCCATATGATCCAATTTTCTATAAATCTCAACCTTAAAAGCACTCATGATATCATTGGCAGTTTATATATATATTTTAGTTGTTAAAATTTATTCATGTACTATGAGAACAATGCACCTGTGGTCAGTTTTTCTGCATCAGTTATCAAGAGTATTGGAAACATCTTTCATAGATATACACAATATTAATGTGGACACATCTTTCATAGACGTACACAATCAAATAAATATAGACAAAGTTTTGGTTTTTATAACGAACTCAAAATTTGCACTTTCCAGATGCTAAACACTAAAATAAAACCTTAATTTGCACATTTTTTTCCAGGAGCATTGATGAGATTCATGTAAATAGCAGTAAATAGATCTAGGTCATTTTGTACTCATTGTTAATTTACCATTCAAAGGTTGTCATGCTATATTTGTTTAACTGGTACCAGATGCTAGTTCATGTACAATCGATATGAATACATTGAATATTTATTTTGATATATTTTGATTGTTTGGAATATTTATTTTGAAGTGAAAAAGTGGGAATATTGCATCGTGAGACTGCATGTGTTTCCACGGAAATAGTTAAATGTTTCCATTATTGACTGGATGTTATTTCCCGAAGAATATACATCCATTTCAGCATTTGGAAATTCTAAATGAAAGTCATTCTATCAGTAGATGACAATGATTCCAATGACACTTTGTTTAAAATAGATAGCCATGTGTAATCTACCAGCAGATGATGTTGACAAACTTGTTTATATCTGAAATGGCACTTATAATACAATTTTGTGGCACCTAGGTTTTTGACAAATTTAGATTTGTAATGATGCTTTAATTTTTCTTGAAGCTCCGTTAACATGTACATTGAGACCCGAAAAAGACAAGTCAGGTGGCCAAATTTATTTACCTGTGTATATGTACTTTGAGCTGGCACTTCTTTCATTAACCGAATCACTGCAAATTATAGTACATTAGCTATATATATATAATTTGGTTTACAACAGTACAAAAGGAAAAGAAGTGCTATATCTCACAAATTTCATATCTCACAATTAAGTTACACAGTTTATTAAATTTTTACCAGTGAAATATAAAAAATTATTTATTCTATAAAAGTGATATTTTTCACTAGTGAAAAAATACTGCTTACAAACAACAAGGGGGGAAATTAAAAGCTGACTCGCCTCGGTATATTTTGCTATAAAATGTAATAAACAGAATATCTAACAGTACCTTCAGTAATACCAAACCTATTTCATTCGTGCTGCACACTAGTGAAAAATATTGAAATATTTGCCCCATTTATGAAATATACTGTTAGACTGTGTTATGTTAGTACATGTAGTGTATACATACGAAATAAAATACGGCATGTAATATTGCACTGTATACAAGCCTATTTACATCTCACATTTGTATGATCTCCCATGTTTATTTCTCACATTTGTATAATTTCCCATGTTTATTTCTCACATTTGTATAATTTCCCATGTTTATATCTCACATTTGTATAGTTTCCCATGTTTATTTCTCACATTTGTATAATTTCCCGTGTTTATTTCTCACATTTGTATAATTTCCCATGTTTATATCTCACATTTGTATAGTTTCCCATGTTTATATCTCACATTTGTATAGTTTCCTGTATTTATATCTCACATTTCTATAGTTTCCCGTGTTTATATCTCACATTTGTATAATTTCCCATGTTTATTTCTCACATTTGTATAATTTCCCATGTTTATATCTCAACATTTGTATAGTTTCCCGTGTTTATATCTCACATTTGTATAGTTTCCCGTGTTTATATCTCACATTTGTATAATTTCCCATGTTTATTTCTCACATTTGTATAATTTCCTGTGTTTATATCTCACATTTGTATAGTTTCCTGTATTTATATCTCACATTTCTATAGTTTCCCGTGTTTATATCTCACATTTGTACAGTATATATACATTGTAGTTTCCTGTGTTTATATATAAGATCTCACATGTTTCCCGTGTTTATATCTCACATTTGTTTAGTTTCCCATGTTTTAATTTCACATTAAAATTTTGTAGCATTTCCAACTTTTTGAATTTCATGGAAAAGATTGTCAATGTTCATGTATGAGGGAGGATTAGCAATTAGGCCAGTATTATGCACATATTGTTCAACTACAGTTGCCATGCAATGGAAAACTTGTTTTCCATTAATATTTTAAAGATCATTGATGAATAACGATGATAATGTCCATTCAATATATAATCATATACATATACATATATATTTCAAAAAAAAAACAATTTCTTAATTACACAAGAATTATAATTATTCTGATTATTTTTTTTAGAAATTGGGGTATAAAACATCCGGATTTGCCTCGAAAATTACACAGACACTTGTAACACAGTTACGTAACAAGAAATGAATACGGTTTTTAGTGTTTTTGAGAAAATGTCGTTTAAACATATACTAATCAGATATTTGATCGTTAACATCATCTTCAAATGGAAATACAAGCAACATGTTTCAAAAGTCAGCTGATCGCAAACTAAATAAACAATATAGAAAATGTAAGGATGCACAGTCTTCATGTAACTTGTCAGAACACCTCGATCGCTTGTAACAAGGCGAGCGAAGTTTAATTATTTAGACTTACCCGTGGCCTCCCTATCTATATGTAAGGTCCATACATACTGACTTGACCACTCGAACGTTATCTTGCTATTTATTGTTCCAACCCACACTATCCACCGTCACGCTGACCACCAGCGATTAGCTCGGGTTGTAAACACTGAAAACTCGGCAGACGACAGCGTAACGAAACTCGACACTGGTTTCCTGATGATTCCAAAAATAGTTCCTGTCACTTACCTTGTAATGTCTTGAATTATGCACCAGAATACATATATGAAGTCCAAATGAAAATGCTGCCATTTTTCGACACCTGGATGAAGAGAGTGCCACAGTGCGACTATTTAGGTCAGAATCATCGAGGGTCGACAGTACAGCTTACCTTGACCCTGAAATATGCCGCGAGAGTTGCCTCCCTTTATTCACGTGTTCACAGAGTAGTCTCGTGTTTTAATCTCGCCTGCAAATAACTAACGTCACAATGTCTTTACGCCTAGTTAAAAAGGCAATATATCAGAAGTATTATAGATTCTAGCTTGTTTTTAAAATACAGATATCTGAATTAAATGGATAAACCTAAAATATATTTATCTTAAAATGAATAGGCTATACAGTATCTGAATAAAGCTATTTGAATCTTCCAAAAGGCAGTACCAAAATATAAAATATTTGAACAGGGGCGTGTAATGATCGAGTTTGGTTAAATAGCAATAACTTAAATTGCCTTACAGATATTCTATAGACGATAAAGACCTCTTAATAGAGATTATAAATATATGTAGAAATAAAACCCAAGTAAGGATCGACGCTTACCAGGAAGTCAGTGAAACTTAATGAAATTTAAAAAAAAAAAAAAGTCAAGAAAACCTTAAAAGTTCTGACAATACGCAAAATCAAAACGAGCTATAAAAGCCAAAAAGTCAAAAAGGGGGATGTCATCTAATCGGACACGTAGAACTCTTTCAGACGGTTTTTACGAAATAGGGCCGGGGGTTGGGCAAAACCCTCCGGACTGAATTGGTGTAGAGTCTAGAATCGTTAATCGGAGTGATATTAATTATGTAATGAAACACTCGATGAAAAAAACAATCTCTTTAGTAGAGCTTAATTTGGATTTATAAATGGCAGATCGTAAATCTCTTTAGTAGAGCTTAATTTGGATTTATAAATGGCAGATCGACGACCATTCAGCTTATCAAAATCATGGATAAATGGATTGATATATCTTCAAGATGGCTGCGTTGATGACATATAAACATCTACTGTGTTTTCGTGAAAACCTTTGATGAAGTTTCCATATAAACTCGTTAGATATGGTACTGCGATTCAACTTACTGTTTGTTCAATAGAAAACAAAAAGTCGCGATGGACGGGAAAATATCTCAATGGACCCACGTTCTGCAGTGGTATTACACATGGTCGGTGTTTTGGTTTGTTTTTATTTTTATTTTTGTATTGAACTTTACAATTAGGCCTACATGCCAAGTGTCGCTAGCCCGAGGACGGGCTCTTTTAGCCGAAGACACAAAATCTTTCTGAGCCATAGATAACGTACAAGATTGTGAAGTTTTCTACATCAGGAGTAATTTTCATCACGGAAGTGGTATGAAACCTGGCACCTGCACTTCCATCCGGATTAATGTAAAACGATGTCACTGCAGAACATCCTGTATATCTTTGTCTATATAATGTATGTTTTGACCCTTCAGATTTCCAAGAAATAGTCATGATTTCTGAAATTGCTGAAAATCAAGGGTCAACTGGATGCCCCACGTTGGAATCACAAAGATGGTTAAATTAACTACGCCTTTTAACCACCATTTAAATTTGTCGACTCAGATAAAAAAAATGTCACATTTGATAAACAAACGCGAAAAGATAAATAAAGCAAATTATATTATGGACATATTGAGGAGAACAATGGAATATATGGACATTAATATTTTCAAACTATTATATACAGCAATAGCAAGACCTCGTAATGGGCATGGAAACCAAATCTGGTGTCCTAATATAGAGAAAAAAAAATGAAATAGCGATAGAAAATAACTAGCGTCGAGCCAAAACACAAGTACCTGGACTTTGACATTTATCAAACATGGAAATTAAAATTATCGACATAGGCATATAAAATAGCACGCGGTGATATGGTAGGTAATCACCTTAGAAGTCATTGAAACATACGAGACCATTACCTTAAAATATACATGCATAAAGAACAATCATCTTAAAATGTTATAAGTGTTCAATTCTTTACACAGCGAATTGATGGTACTTATGACCTCCCAGCACACAGCCAATTGTTGATACCTGGGACCTCCCGTCACACAGCGAATTGTTGATACGTAGGACCTCCCGTCGGTCACACAGTGAATTGTTGGTACCTGGGACCTCCCGTCACACACTGAATTGTTGGTACCTGGGACCTCCCGTCACACAGTAAATTGTTGGTACCTGGGACCTCCCGTCACACAGTGAATTGTTGGTACCTGGGACCTCCCGTCAAACAGTGAATTGTTGATACGTAGGACCTCCCGTCACACACTGAATTGTTGGTACCTGGGACCTCCCGTCACACACTGAATTGTTGATACCTGGGACCTTCCGTCACACACTGAATTGTTGGTACCTGGGACCTCCCGTCACACAGTGAATTGTTGGTACCTGGGACCTCCCGTCACACACTGAATTGTTGGTACCTGGGACCTCCCGTCACACAGTGAATTGTTGATACGTAGGACCTCCCGTCACACACTGAATTGTTGGTACCTGGGACCTCCCGTCACACAGTGAATTGTTGGTACCTGGGACCTCCCGTCACACAGTGAATTGTGGATACGTGTGACCTCCCGTCACACAGTGAATTGTTGGTACCTGGGACCTCCCGTCACACACTGAATTGTTGGTACCTGGGACCTCCCGTCACACACTGAATTGTTGGTACCTGGGACCTCCCGTCACACACTGAATTGTTGGTACCTGGGACCTCCCGTCAAACAGTGAATTGTTGGTACCTGGGACCTCCCGTCACACAGTGAATTGTTGGTACCTGGGACCTCCCGTCAAACAGTGAATTGTTGGTACGTAGGACCTCCCGTCACACACTGAATTGTTGGTACCTGGGACCTCCCGTCACACACTGAATTGTTGGTACCTGGGACCTCCCGTCAAACAGTGAATTGTTGGTACGTAGGACCTCCCAGCACACACTGAATTGTTGGTACCTAGGACCTCCCATTACAATCTCCTATCAAATGTAGTAATCACAGCGACAGTTAAAAAAAATTGAGTATGAACTAGATGAACACTGGAATCGCCAAACAAAAAAATGTCATTTCAAGAAAAAATAAGAGCTAAAACATTATAATTGTGATTATGAATATTGTATTGTGGGCTGACTGTCAAAGGATTGTAAATCCTGTACAAATATTTGTATCTACGTATCTATGTTAAAGGCGACTTAATTTCAGATTAATCTCTACTCTGTTCTGCCTTACAGCTCAGCGTTCACCATGACGAGAAGGCTATGACGTAATTCAGAAGTTGTCCTTTTAAAAAGTGTCACGGATTTCGCGAGATAATAGTATATATACCGATTTACGGTTTTGTATATCATCTCGTTCCCGGTTTCCGGTTTTATGTGCAACATCAGCCACTGCATCCTGACACAGTAAAGTCTGGCCATGTAATGAGATACATCGGAACAGAAACGTGTATGCTGAACGTCAATATTTCAACAAATGGATGTAACAGGAAAGACTACACAATGTAGGATTAGTTTTGCGCCAAATGTATTTAGTTGAATGTCAAGAAGACTCATTTAAGGTATTATTGTTTCTAATGTATTGTAAATTCAACAAAAAATTTGTAATGGCATCAGCATGGATTGTACACGTGACTACGACATGCCGTTATTCCTTAATGTGCATAAAATGAAATTGACACCAAGATTGATCTAGACATGTCACAATTTTATTCTAATATGATCTCATCGTGGAAACCGATAGTCTAATGGCTGGTATGTCAATCACGATAAAGGTCTATGTCAATCACGATAAAGGTCTATGTCAATCACGATAAAGGTCTATGTCAATCACGATAAAGGTCCCTGAAATACAAATAGTTAAAAAGAAAAGATAGAAATCGTTTGAGCATAGCTCTCATCCCGGAAAAAAATACTGTACTGGTATAGAATCTATGAATATACCCCCCACGACTACTGTCACCTCCTGGTCACATAGATATACTACATCCAACTATTGTCACCTTCTGGTCACATAGATATACTACACCCAACTATTGTCACCCCCTAGTCACATAGATATACTACACCCGACTAATGTCACCTTCTGGTCACATAGATATACTACATCCAACTATTGTCACCTTCTGGTCACATATATATACTACACCCAACTATTGTCACCCCCTGGTCACATAGATATACTACACCTAACTATTGTCACCCCCTGGTCACATATATATACTCCAACTACTGTCACCCCCTGGTCACATAGATATACCACACCCGACTATTGTCACCCCCTGGTCACATAGATATGCTACACCCAACTATTGTCACCCCCTGGTCACATAGATATACTACACCCAACTATTGTTACCCCCTGGTCACATAGATATACTACACCTAACTAATGTCACCCCCTGGTCACATAGATATATTACACCTAACTATTGTCACCCCCTGGTCACATAGATATACTACACCCGACTAATGTCACCCACTGGTCACATAAATATACTACACCCAACTACTGTCACCCCCTGGTCACATAAATATACTACACCCAACTACTGTCACCCCCTGGTCACATAAATATACTACACCCAACTAATGTCACCCCCTGGTCACATAGATATACTACACCCAACTACTGTCACCCCCTGGTCACATAAATATACTACACCCAACTAATGTCACCCCCTGGTCACATATATATTCTACACCTAACTACTGTCACCCCCTGGTCACATAGATATACTACACCCAACTAATGTCACCCCCTGGTCACATAGATATACTACACCCAACTACTGTCACCCCCTGGTCACATAAATATACTACACCTAACTATTGTCACCCCCTGGTCACATAGATATACTACACCCAACTAATGTCACCCCCTGGTCACATAAATATACTACACCCAACTAATGTCACCCCCTGGTCACATATATATTCTACACCTAACTACTGTCACCCCCTGGTCACATAGATATACTACACCCAACTAATGTCACCCCCTGGTCACATAGATATACTACACCCAACTACTGTCACCCCCTGGTCACATAAATATACTACACCCAACTAATGTCACCCCCTGGTCACATATATATTCTACACCTAACTACTGTCACCCCCTGGTCACATAGATATACTACATCCAACTACTGTCACCCCCTGGTCACATAGATATACTACACCTAACTATTGTCACCCCCTGGTCACATAGATATACTACACCTAACTATTGTCACCCCCTGGTCACATATATATACTCCAACTACTGTCACCCCCTGGTCACATAGATTGTCACCCAAGTCACCCAGATATACCCTACCCGAACATTGTCACCCCTATCACATAGATAGACCCCGCCCAACTATTGTCACCCCTTGTCACATATATTGTCACCCTAATAACACATATATACCCTTCCCGAACATTGACATCCCCTGTCACATAGATATACCGCACCCGACTATTGCCACACCTAGTCACATAGAAAGCCCCCACCCGACTATTGTCACACTCAGTCACAGAGATATACCCTATCCATAAAGTGTGACACCCTGGTCACATAGATATACCCCACCCGAGTTTTGCCACACCTAGTCACATAGATATACCTTACCCATCTATTGTCACCCTGGTCACAGATACACTCTATCCAACTATTGTGACCCCCTAGGCACCTAGATATACCCTACCCAACTATTGTGACCTCTTGGTCACATAGATATCCCCCACCCAACTATTGTCACATCTAGTCACATAGATATACCCCACCAGACTACTGTCATATCTAGTCACATAGATATACCCCACCCGACTACTGTCACCCCCTGGTCACATAGATATACTACACCCAACTATTGTCACCCCCTGGTCACATAAATATACTACACCTAACTATTGTCACCCCCTGGTCACATATATATACTACACCTAACTATTGTCACCCCCTGGTCACATAGATATACTACACCCAACTACTGTCACCCCCTGGTCACATAGATATACTACACCCAACTATTGTCACCCCCTAGTCACATAGATATACTACACCCAACTAATGTCACCCCCTGATCACATAGATATACTACACCTAACTACTGTCACCCCCTGGTCACATAAATATACTACACCTAACTATTGTCACCCCCTGGTCACATAGATATACTACACCCAACTATTGTCACCCCCTGGTCACATAGATATACTACACCCAACTAATGTCACCTCCTGGTCACATAGATATACTACACCTAACTAATGTCACCCCCTGGTCACATATATATACTCCAACTATTGTCACCCCCTGGTCACATAGATATACCACACCCGACTATTGTCACCCCCTGGTCACATAGATATACTACACCCAACTAATGTCACCCCCTGGTCACATAGATATACTACATCCAACTACTGTAACCCCCTGGTCACATAGATATACTACACCTTACTATTGTCACCCCCTGGTCACATAGATATACTACACCTAACTATTGTCACCCCCTGTTGACATAGATATACTACACCTAACTACTGTCACCCCCTAGTCACATAGATATACTACACCCAACTATTGTCACCCCCTGGTCACATAAATATACTACACCTAACTATTGTCACCCCCTGGTCACATAGATATACTACACCTAACTATTGTCACCCCCTGGTCACATATATATACTACACCTAACTATTGTCACCCCCTGTTGACATAGATATACTACACCTAACTACTGTCACCCCCTAGTCACATAGATATACTACACCCAACTATTGTCACCTCCTGGTCACATAAATATACTACACCTAACTATTGTCACCCCCTGGTCACATATATATACTACACCTAACTATTGTCACCCCCTGGTCACATAGATATACTACACCTAACTATTGTCACCCCCTGGTCACATAGATATACTACACCCGACTAATGTCACCCCCTAGTCACAAATATATACTACACTCAACTAATGTCACCCCCTGGTCACATATATATACTACACCTAACTACTGTCATCCCCTGGTCACATAAATATACTACACCTAACTATTGTCACCCCCTGGTCACATAGATATACTACACCCGACTAATGTCACCCCCTGGTCACATAAATATACTACACCCAACTATTGTCACCCCCTGGTCACATATATATACTACACCCAACTACTGTTACCCCCTGGTCACATATATATACTCCAACTACTATCACCCCCTGGTCACATAGATATACTACACCCAACTACTGTCTCCCCCTGTTGACATAAATATACTGCACCTAACTATTGTCACCCCCTGGTCACATAGATATATTACACCCAACTATTATCACCCCCTGGTCACATAGATATACCACACCCGACTACTGTCACCCCCTGGTCACATAGATATACCACACCCGACTACTGTCACCCCCTGGTCACATAGATATACCACACCCGACTACTGTCACATTTAGTCACATATATATACTCCAACTATTGTCACCCCCTGGTCACATAGATATACCACACCCGACTACTGTCACCCCCTGGTCACATAGATATACCACACCCGACTACTGTCATCCCCTTGTCACATATATATACCACACCCGACTACTGCCACATCTAGTCACATAGATATACCACACCCGACTACTGTCACCCCCTGGTCACATAGATATCCCCCACCCGACTACTGTCACATCTAGTCACATAGATATACCACACCCGACTACTGTCACATTTAGTCACATAGATATACTACATCCAACTATTGTCACCCCCTGGTCACATATATATACTACACCCAACTACTGTCACATTTAGTCACATAGATATACCCCACCCGACTACTGTCACCCCCTGGTCACATAGATATACCACACCCGACTACTGTCACATCTTGTCACATAGATATACCACACCCGACTACTGTCACATCTTGTCACATAGATATACCACACCAGACTACTGTCACACTTGCCATTAACACCAGCGCAATGCTGTGATACTGAGGACAATTGTGATTCCATGTGGGAATTTTAACCATATCAGGATAATTTCAGGAAGCTGAATCTCGCTGGTGAAACGCAGGAGAAGTTTGAAATGTGTTTTTCAAGAGGGTGGTCATCTTGGATTTTTGACCGACCTTAAAAACAAGAACGCTCGATCAGGACCACCTCAGGATCGTTCAAGGAATGTTTGAGGTAAATCCCACAGCAACTTCGCTACCCAAGGGTGTTCAATACAGACTCTCCTTTTAAAAGTTGGTCCCACAGTTGAGAAAGTATATAATGACAATGTAGAATAAGTACATGCGGCAACAAAACGAGCCATAGGGGGCCTTAACGACCGCAGGACTTCGTCAGACTTTCCCGATATGTTGGGAGTTGGTAAGCTGAGCTGGCAAAGAGCAGCAAGTCACACAGGGACTTGGCACCAATTTCAAACCTACAGTCCATAGGGTACATACATATATAAGTGGATAATTGGGATTGACCGCCAAACCCCTGTGGCATGTCATGTCAGTTTTTGTTTATTTGTTTTTAATTCGCCACTTGCTTTACGTAAAAAATATTCGGCATGATCGTTGTCGAATTTCGAGATATCCATCTGTGGTATGATGGTGTGAACATGAACCGGTTAATTGAATCTCTGGGTGAAATATCTTCTACACAAAGTTTACACGGAAGTACGAACAAAATTGTAAAGAGAAAGTCGGTATATATGTTCGTGAATGCTTGCAGCAACGATGTGCAATGTATGTATGAAAAGAAAAAAAAACGCCGAGAGAATATTCTCACAACCGCATCCCCCTTCGGTGGTCTAACTCGAGTTTGTTAAGCATGTGATAAAAACAAATCTCGAAAGATCATATTATGTTCAAAGCTCGTTTCTCAAAAAGCACGTAACAGAATTGCGTTTGAGATGTGCTGTGTTACTCGTTACATCGTATGAGAACAGTTGTCGGGAGGGGACACCGACTGCGTCTGTTAGAAGTCTGCGCCAGTTTTTCAGCATTTTACTACGATTAAGAATAGATGATTTACTGCAGATAGCGTTGTACACTGCTTACCACAGAAAGAACACAATAAAAAAGCAAAAATAATCTTACTAACAGCGTCTAAATAGTGATCGCTTATTAGACAGACAGACAGACAGACAGACAGACAGACAGCAGACAGACAGACAGACAGAGTACGACAGGATTTCTTCGGGGTGAAATTAATTGATCTTAAAATAGTTTATTTGCAAATATACAAATGAGATCAGACACAATTTTAAAACCTTATGGTCCGTCTTCTCCCGTAAAACATAACTGACGAAATATACATATGCATATGACCGCAATTTTTTAAGAGAGAATGATGATGAAAAATTTCTAAATTTACCTTTAAAATAAAATAAACAAAATATATATCGTATTATACAGTGACTGAACCAGCATGTCAGTATCTAAAAGGAGAAAAGAACGGATAGGAATTTAGAAAAATATAAAATATATATACATATATATATATATATAGTATAGATTTATATGTCATTCGACACTCTCCTGTATACTTTATATATGGAAAATTATATGTTAATTTCCTGTGTGTATATAAATCAATTACGATTAATATTAGGTTGTATTGTAATACATGGAATGTATGTACACACGAAATGCTTAAAATAATGCTGTCTATGTATTTTTAATGTTTTGTGGGTAGGTGGTTGAGAGAGGGAGAGCGTGTGGGTGTGAGTGGGTGAGGGTGTGCTAGCCGCTAGGGTGCTTATTATATATGGTTGTTACATTTTAGTGATAAGTAGTTAAACTTAAGCTAATAAAAGAAACTGAAACTGTATAAGATGTATGTTCATATTCAATAGTGTTATAAATGATATTTAATCACCGGCGTCTGTTTCTGGTTAATATTTATACAGAAAATATTAATCCTTACTCCTACTGTATCAATTAGGAGTAGAGGCTTATTTAATTTCTATAAATACTAACAAGAAACAGACGCCCTTGCTGAAAAATTATGTTTCAAAATGTCTCATAATTTGTCCTCCATATGCATCAAATTTGCCTTGTTTGTACATTGTTGTAAATATGTTTTTCTCTGTACATCAAAGTTTGTGAAGAGAAATAAAATAAAGTTTCAAGTTTCAAAAACACAGTAGACCACATAGCGCGTGCCACACACGTGAACTCTCTAAACTGTGCAACACACCGCTGCTCCTAATTCTGTACATATTTATGGATATAATCCGCTGTGTCACCAGAGTACCAAAATACTAAGAATAAATGACTGATTTGATACAAACTACACTATATCATTTAAACCTTTAGTATGGCTAATTAAGTCTTGTGACCAAAAAAAAAATCAATATTAGAAGGTGCCTCAGAACCAAACAGTAGCTGACTGCAGGTAATTCAATCAAGTTTAAATCATTTGCAAGTTTTTGTTTCAAGGCATTTTTAGAAACATCAAATAATGTACGGTCTTTTTTTACCGATAATGCTCTACATTTTTCATTGCCTGTAAGCTTCTGCACTGTGGGGACTGAATCTACCCCAAGCACATATACATCTTTATGCATTTAAGATCGGCACTAAGGAACAACATTTACACCCAGAGAAATTTTACATCTTCCTGTAGAATTAGTATCACATGATCGGGTTTGAACATCAATATCTTTCAAATCAAGTTAGTCTTATTCTTGACATTAAATATTTATTCGTTTTTTGATATAAAAGATAAAAATAGAAGCTCAAAATCTAAGAGGGTGGTTAAAGTGTAAAGTAGTTATCTTTGGGTATTGTATAAAATATACGACAGCGGGCCATTCTTTGTTTAATCGATCATAATTACCCGATTTCTCGGCAATGTAGCACCCTTAAAGCTACCATAAGTGTATAATTTGTACTCATTAAATGGTAATTTCTTGTTACATATGTATATGTAAATAGTGAGAGGAGACCAGGATTTAGCGATGCACGAGCCGATACCGTAAAAACCTCAGATGACGTTTGTAAAGAATGCTACACGGATAAAGCCGAATCGGGGGTCACATGGGTGCAAGTGACGAGTCCGTACACGAGTTTTCGGGCAGTATCACTTAAGCAATGAACAGTGGTTTAATGTTGTTATAGTCGATCTTGCTGCCATATCGACTATAACAACATTAAAACCACTGTTCATTACTTATATTTACATTGTCTTACCATTTTCGTCAACTTTGAAAAAAACAACACAAAAAATCCCGCTTTTTTTAATGTCACATGACCCACTGGGTGTTATAGCCTGAGGCACTGGGTGTTATAGGCGTATGGTGGCAACTGCCTCTTGGCATTGTGTCAATGGGGAAATGCGGAGCAAATGTAAATATATATGTATTATTACCATGGTATTGTTTTGACCTGAATATAGATCTTTCAAAAAACTCTCTAATGCGGACACTTTTAATTTTCGTAATTAGGAAAAATTCTTATTTTTGTTAATGTTTTTTTTTTTGAAAATATTACGCCCGATAACATCTTCCAACAATGGTTTTCACAGTATAGTATAAAGGTTTGTAAACTCGGACTGTATTTAGCATACAGTGTATACCGTAACTCACCCATACCGAGATCCACAGGGACTTGGAACGAATTCCCATCCCAAGGTCAATATATGTACTATAGTATTAATACTATAATGCTATATCTGGACCGTGGATTGGGAATTCATGACAAGTCCCTGTGGATCTCGGTATGGCTGAGTTACGGTAATGCTGTAGAATGTCGACAGGGGCGGGGACATATCTTAACGACCGTTTCTTCATTTTCCAGCAGCTTAATGACTACAAATTTACAAATTCGTAAATCGCTAGATTATCTAATTACTATTCAGCTGGAAACATTCTGGAAAAAAGTCTCCATGCTCTTATATGAACTGTCGACAGCAGGGAGTCGTGGATCTTTCGCTAAGTTATTAAATTTATCCTCTTCTTGTTGAACAAAATGACGAAAGCAGTAATAAAGCATCGTTGATTAAAGTTTATTAACCGATAGAACCTGATCTGATGTCTAGAAATAGTAGAAGACTGGGGATAACCTTTTCCCTAGCATGATTTTACTTATTGCCCGCGATGTGAAAAGTAACAGAGACTTGTTAACATTCATTGACATTGGACCTTTTGTATCTCGTCTCTGTAAGCATCATATACGTTCGCTTGGAATGGTATAGATGTTTACACGAATTTATAGTTCCATGGCTTAATTTAACATTGGTGTAAATTTCATCGCACAAAATAAATTTTTTCCAAATGATGCTGTATCTTAATGTTGAATACAACCTTTCCCCTAGTCTTCACCAACCTGCACCTCTAGAAACCATTTGTTTTCCCGTCAGCGGAAACAAACTATTGAATATCAAATAAACTGGGACATATGGATACCGTAGGTATGGGAAGCCGGGCATTACTATCCAGAAATGGAAAGTATATCGTCATGCTTATCAGATTTACAGATTAAAGATTTGTTATGTAAGTGATCAATTCGGATGTCTGTGTTTGAATGACAGACATCTCTATTTAATACATTAATACAGATATCTGTATTTAAGATATAATCTGTATTTTAAATAGCGATATCTCTATTTTAAATACAGATATCTCTATTTCAAATACAGATCTCTATGATTGGGTCACAACTATACATGTATCTAATTTAAGTTCATAAATCTGTATTTTGTATATCTATATATAGATATCCCTAATTTGAAAACAGATATCTGAATTAAATGTATAGCCATTCAAATATCCCCGGAAGGGAGTCATTATTTGCTTAGTGCACCGGGATCAAGAAATACATTGGAGGGTTTGAAATTGTTTTTCAAGCTCTGAATTCTACTAAGACGATTAACCTGATGTATGATGATCACAATATTGGCACGGGGACCGGAGTATATTTTTATACCGCCTGGTTGAAAGGTGAGTATGTTACTCCTTTAATGCCCTACTTAAACAAGTGGTTGAGGTCTAGTTTCACGCGCTGTGTGAAATAAGAAAACAAACACGAATACTCTAACCCGTACTATCGCAAAGTACTGATATCGACATGTTGTCACGACGTACGGGTCACGACCGACACTTACACAATGCGCGCGTCATATTGTAGTGTTACATAAAGTGAACTCCCACGACGCTACAGTATCCAGGTATCTCTGAGGACATGTGTACCGATGACCGATTTACGTGAAATTTATGCTTATCAAAGAAATATTCTCGTTGTTAGAAAAAACTATGCATATTGTGTACGTGTGAGGTTAAGGTCATTAGATAGATATATCAATATTTGATAACGGTCCATTTAATACTAAAGAGCTTATATCTACAAATGTATATACATGTACACACGTATATGTTAGTGAACTGAGAGGGATGGAAAAGTTTATGAATGAGTGGACTTTGGATGTAAACAGAGATGAGAGTAGGAATGGGAGGCAAGGTGGCAATAAGCTGGGGTTTTACAAACTCTTTAAACATTGTTACGAAACTGAGAAATATATACATATTTTAATGCCTATAGCTCATAGGAGCGCTCTCATAAAATTCAGGAGTGGTGTAGTCCCGCCACATATCGACACGGGGCAGTAGGAGATCTAGAGATTAGCAATTATTGAGGAGAGATTTTAATTGTACAGACCAAGAAGAAAATGAGCAGCATGTTTTATTTGAATGTCCAGTGTATGCTGACATATGTAATTTTAACTCTTTGAATAATACGGATAAAATGTCAGTGCTCCTCAGTAATCATAGTGTTTACGTTTTACTGACAAAACATGCTATGATATTTTATGTCGACATAGACAAATTCTTAATAAATAGTAGTTAATTATGATACATTAATGAAATTGTTTTAACTCACAGTGCCTCATAATTCCAATGTGGAAATGACGTCAGATTCAAGTGTTGTGTAGATGTGAATTTGAAAAATGAGAATGTGTTTTTAAACTAACTCTTATCTTGCTATTTATTTGTATTGTGCGTCTGATGTGTGACACTTTGACAAAATACTTGAATTAAATTGAATATGTCCGGAATACATCCTTTACCAGTACGTGTGTATAGAGGTACATTATCTACCAGTACGTGTGTACCGAGGTACATTATCTACCAGTACGTGTGTACCGAGGTACATTATCTACCAGTACGTGTGTACCGAGGTACATTATCTACCAGTACGTGTGTACCGAGGTTCATTTTCTACCAGTACGTGTATACCGTCGTGCATTATCTACAAGTACTGTCTGGTGTATCTAAGTTCCGGTTCTCTTATGTGACCTGTCATGACATTTTAAAAACAATACGAGCATTACATTGAAAAAGAAACATGGATAAATAATGTAAATGAGACTGACGTATTGTCGTAAAACCGACCCAATCAACAAGTAAACAAAGAACCTTTATTTTTATACACGCAAAGATATAAATGTTTAAGATTGTAAAAGAGAGGTTAAGCCACCTGCCGTGTACATGATACACCTAGACATTATCTGGAACATCATTTTATGACGATCCAGATAATTTCGACATGTAAGTTTTACGACATATACATTGTTGTAGAGTTCTTCAACTAAACATAAAAACAGCTTCCTGTGATGGACGGGCGCACATTACGTAATACTTTATACTAACATAAAAAATGACAGATTCCGGATACTCTCCTCAACGATAGTAAATAATTGTGTGATATATAACAACATGTGCGTGTGCATGTATGTATGTATGTAAGTGTGTTTTAGCGTCTGTTTTGAATACTCGATTTCTCGATAATTTGTAACTTAACCACTACATTGTGTAAGAAAATACAGATGTTCAAAATACAAAAAAAAAAATGTATAATTTACAGAAAATTTCACTTCGAAAATCCGTCAATCAAATACATTGTCAACACGTCAGTGTACAAGTTTACTTGTAATCACCGCTCTACAAGTTGTTGCTTCGTGTAGCAGGTGCGAGACTACATAAATCGATGACGTCGTGCACACAAAATTCCAAAGTATCTTGAAGCTTCAGGAAAGAAAGCAGAGCTGAGTTGCAAAACCTTTTATTCCGTTAATGTTTTGAAACTTTGTCGTAGTGGCAGATACATTAAATTTTAATCTTTCTTGTTTTTTTGTTTTTTTGTTTGTTTTTTGTTTGTTTGTTTTATTCTTATTTTCTTTTCTGATATTCTTATGTGTGCACCGAAGATAAAATACTATATATAGATGTAGATAGGCACATGCAATCTAAAGCTGCTATCAATCTACGTTACAGTCATTTTCTCAATTTAAAAACATTTAAAAATAAACCCCAATGTATTTTACCACGATTAAAGCGTCTCTTGACGTCTATGCTGATTTTAGATAAGTTGCTCTCCACAGAAAATGCCTCCTATACTTATCTTTGTTTGTATATACATGCAGAGCAAAAGCATAGGAACCTGAGAAAATGTTACAGTCTACGTGTATTCAGACCTCCCCTAGTATCAATAGCACATTTTCAGACGTTTTCGGGGGCTAGATTAAAATTCAATAACAATGTAAGTTTTCTATGATAAAAAAACAACCCCACCTTTTCTCTCTACACTTAACACTTTTTTTGTTTTTTATTTTTTGTTTTCATCGAGACATTTCAAGCGGGGTTGATTTTTTTTAGTCATAGAGTATATATACGTACTTACCACAGGAACTTGAGAATTTGTTACAATCTACGTGTATTTGGACCTTCCCTAGTGTTTACCACAGGGACCTTAGAATTTGTTACAATCTACGTATATTTGGACCTTCCCTAGTGTTTACCACAGGGGCCTGAGAATTTGTTACAATCTACGTGTATTTGGACCTTCCCTAATTAAATGTGCTATATACACTAGGGAATGTCCAAATAAATGTAGACTGTCTGTAACAAATTCTCAGGTCCCTGTGAGCAATTGTAACAGGCGCGGAAGGGAGAACGCAACGTCTCACAAATCTCGAGGAATGGCGCTGGTATCCGCAGGTGATCGAGATATAAAATTCCACAGAAAAAAAAAATTAAATATATTTCGCCAAATACTAACAAGTATATATACAGTAATGGAGACATTGGAAAAGCTAAAAAGAACCAGTTACAGCTCTGTCATTAGGACGTGTATGCAGTATTACCGAGCGCGACAGATAATATGCAAAGCGCGGTTAATTCAACTTTCCAATGGTTAATTTCCCATGTCTAGATAGTAGCATCCATACTTCCCCTACCTACGCTGTTTACATTTCCCAGCTGATTCAAAATTCGAAAACTTACCAATATCACGATATCCGTGAGAGATGTCGATTGCTATCGGTAAAACGTAAAACATGGTTTCGAGTGATGATTGTGAGGAAGTCTTATTGTTGACATCATAGTAAGCTCATAAGGAAAATACTCTATTTCCTTGTGCAATATGTAAGTCAGGCGTGTTCTATGTTCGTTGGTAGTTTCGTTGTCACCGCTCTGGTCTCATATTTCAATAGCACGTTGCTTGTTGTATCATGTAAATAATTAATTTACTACCAAAACCACACGAGTCTTGCTCGGTCTTAAAAACTCAGTATTAGTCCGTGTAGTTTAAGCTATTTTACCAGACATGGCCTTTTATTCTTCATCGTTTTCATTGTGTTCTCTTGTTGCGCAAACTAGAACCTTTGAAGATGTTTTCAATTTGGAACTATTTCATTATATAATTATTTTACTTCATGTTAGGTTGGTTTTTATTTATTCATTCTTCTCTAATCTTTTTTTATCCGCCCCACTCACCTCCCTCTATGCTAACAACCAAAGTAAAAAAATATCTTAAGATATCTTATATTGTACGTAGTGCTTAAATATTTCATACCCTGATATCTCCAAAACATACGGAAGCCGAATAGGACCAATGAAAAAAATAAACGTACTTGGTATCATTAAAAAATAAATAAAAAATCTCGTATATACGAGATTATTTATTTATTTTTTAATGATACCAAGTAAGTTTATTTTTTTCATTGGTCCTATTCGGCTTCCGTAAAAACACCTTATTTAAGAAATACTATATTGAATGAGCTACAACCCCGAACTATATTTGAAATCATTGGAATGATTTTAAACGTACAAAATCATAATTCAATCTATAAATCCTTGGAATGTCTTCAATTCTCATGTTTAAAGATTCTCAAGTTCAAAAATGAAGGAAACATTTTTTCTGGTTAAATTAGCGAAGATTTTTTTAAAGAGTACATTGCCTGCCTGCTGAAGTTATCAAGTCAATGTTAAAATTTGTGTAGGAGTTCTCGTAAGTAATCCAAATTTACCAAAATGTGGAATATTTTTCAATTTCCTCTGTATTTGAGCTGCCCATCACTAATATTGGTTGTCATAGTAGTTTCTAATAAAATGAGTTAATCATGACATGTTATTTTTGACAGACACACCTTTGTCATCTCTTTTCTCGACAACAAAATTGTGATAATGTAACTTTGTAAAACGGTTCTAGGGAGTGCCTGCTATTGTTATTCACGGCATCGACTTTCCCGTCAAAAGCATTTAAGATAGAAAATATCTTACTCTTTTGATTGTTATTTGTCACAAACGGTAAGAGAATAGGGCGTTATAGATAGGTCATTGTCAACGGTGATGCCACAAGGCAAAAGTATCAGAATGTCAAGTTGGATATGCTAGGTCAATAACATCCATCAAGCTCCTAAATTGCCTTGGAAAGGAAGTGGCGAAGAAATGAGATAATTTGTACTGAAATCTGTTTTGTAAGTCAGCTTAGGGAAGGAAATATCGATTATGTCAAACCATTGTCACCCATGCCAAACGTAGGCTTTGTTTACCAAGAGTAAACTGGGAGATAGACTACATTACATTGTTCTCTCACGAACTATACCTACAATTGATGGTCGATTCGACATACATGTGGGTTGTTTTAAGTTTTCTTTGTGTGATACAGGGCCATCATGGAGTTGAATCACGCTAACACAATCAGGATGGGTGACACGTCTGGTGACATCTGTCTTGTGACAAACATCGCCGTATGGCAGCGATGAATTTAATACATGGTGCCAAACTATAATAGCTTATCTTTCCTTTTCCCGTTTTTATTATGGTGGATATTCGCCGTATACCAAGTTCTGCCGAATTTATCTTAACAAATGGCTCTTCAGTTGTTAAGTTATAATTGTCATCAATGTCTTCAGCAACGGTCGATATTTACAAAGAAGTGGTTGAGCGCTGAGCAACATTTATCAGGGTTAAGAAGCTATCGTATTACAATTCTGAAACAAGGATGGCGATGAAAAATGGCGATGAAAATCAAAGTACTAAAAGCCCTGAGAAACGTCAAGGTTTGACATAGAAAATTGGATGTTATAGACAGAGAGCTATCAGACATGTATATACAAATGTTATATATATATACAATAAGATTAAGAACGCCGATGTGGCGCAGCGGTATAAGCTGCGGGTATTTCTGGCTAGGCGATTGGGTGCCGTATATCGTGAGTTCGAGGCCCGGTCAGGGCACGAGTCAAAAAGTTGTCTTCCTTCGTCATTTGTGTTGCTAAGTTATATACAATATATATATATATATATATATATATAATGACAGTAAATGTGTTTGGTCCATAGGATAATCCTATTCAGTTACAGATGTGATTTTTTCTGTTAAAGAATCTAATTTTCACCATTACTGTTAAAATACAGATTTAAAAAAAACTCAAAAAATCCAACAAAACGGAACAGCTCATTGTTAATTAAATGAAAGCATTTTGAGCTGTACATGTAGCTATATAAACATAAGTCAGTCAGATTTACTTATCAGTTTGAAATTTATTTAAACGGGAAAGCCCCTCTATGTCGGTAAAATTGGCTGCAAAGATTGTCATTAAATGTCTTTCCAGTCATGACAGATTAGTCATTTAGATCTAAAATTTCTCCAAGATGTAGAACACCATATTTGTGGTACGCTTCCTGATCTACTTCAGCAAATCTTTAAATTGTCGTCACCGTCACGCGAGAGTACAGTCAGTTTAAACACATTATGAATACCACCAACAGATGCCTTACTAATGTAATTTTGAAAATTAATCATACTTTTACTGATTGATGACAGATACATGTACGTTTTATGTCAGGTAGAATTTAGCGGAAGTTTCGACTGCTCTCAGACCTGACAACGATATATGTCACAGATCGCAAACAAAATTTCTTTCTAAATTGATGTTTATTAAAATCTCGATAACACACAATGATGAAGTGTTTATATCTATTTACTTTATCTATATGTAAGAAAGAAACTTGTATACCTGCGCCAACCAAAACACATTCATGTACATGTATGGATTGTGTTGTCTCGTGGTTTGGCGCGTCAGATAATCGGTTAAAATATGTATATAACAAAAATTCTCCCGGACAGTATCAAGATATCTTTTATAAATTATTGTTGCGTAAACAGAAATTATATCTAACTCGGAAGGTTTCAACTATGAATGTAGTGAGAGGCCGGAAGTTATATGTAATATTGCCACTTCCGGTTTCAGACACAGTTTACACAAAACCCCTATATTAAACAGCAGGGCACAAAAAGATGGCGATGATGACCTTTATACAATTATTATAACAACGTGGTAAAAATGGTCATATTTGATATTTTCTACGAGTTCTACAACCATCTTCGTATTTCAGTCCTAAAAAAAGTCACGTGCGTGTTGTATGGTCTTTGATGATGGTGGCAGCGGTATATCAGTTATCAGCGGGATTTTTTTTAATGTTTGACAGATAATCAACGCATTCACGACAGGTGGCTCCGTTCGATGAGATGTCGGGTCATATTTCATGATCGATCGATGATGGAAGCGAGCGGCAGTATGACGAATCGCGAATAATTGTACATGGTTAATAAAAAAAATATATGAACGGTTACGGACAAAATGTTCCATTAAAACAAATATGATTAAAAGCAATGATTTCAGAATTTAATTCTGTGAAATCATATCAGATTGTTATAGCCGCTGAATTATGTAAGTGCGTGTATGGTATTTTGTCAGGGTAATTTTCGTTAATTGACATGGAGATACGTCACTCACAAATCATCCTCTGAATTGTTGGGTTTCCTAATGTTTATACGGAAGCCAGTTAGTATCACAAAGAAACAAATATTATGTCATAATAACGACTTAAAATACTACATTTTTGTGTGTAATAACACGAAATTTCACGTGACATCGCATAACTAACGCGATTTTGTATAACGGTGGGGAATCAAGTGGTCTGAATATACGAATTCAAAATGGCGGCCGCCAGTACAGAAAGCATAAAATGAAAAGGAACACATGGAACGGTTAGTTAAATAAAATGAATAAAGGGGAAGAAAACGTCGTACCATTGGGCATCCAATGACTAATCATGTCAGATTCCATTGCTTTTTAAATATGAAGAATAGACAAAATAGGGTGTATCGTCGTGTACACTGATAACAATATCACTTGGATAATTCGCGCATTTCATAACAAAAAAGGGTTTACATTAGAATCATCAACAGTAGAAAATGAACAGACAATATCATTTAGTACTTGAGCTTTTAATTTATCGCTTTCATCAAACCAGGAATTAATTTTTTGAGTATTTGACAGTAACTTTTTAAGTAATCCCCAAAAGAATCGATGGTTAGAATTCCTTGATCTATAAAAAAAATTAACTTGAGATTACTATAAAAAGAGTATCTTTGCTTTTTTCATATTATTCACTTTATTTCTAGATTTTTGATAGTTTTCCAATCCATAAGGTTTCCTGAATTGAGAGCCCTTTTTTCAGACTTTTGCGAATTTAACAGTGTCACATGAAGTTAAGCCAAACAACATATTAAGTCGTTATTACGAGATACATGTATTAAGTCGTTATAACGAGATACATGTACTAAGTCGTTATAACCAGATACATGTACTAAGTCGTTATAACGAGATACCTGAACTAAGTCGTTATAACGAGATACCTGTACTAAGTCGTTATAACGAGATACATGTAGTAAGTCGTTATAACTAGATTCATGTACTAAGTCGTTATTACGAGATACATGTACTAAGTCGTTATAACGAGATGCATGTACTAAGTCGTTATAACGAGATGCATGTACTTAGTCGTTATAACGAGATACATGTACTAAGTCGTTATTACGAGATACATGTACTAAGTCGTTATAACGAGATACATGTACTAAGTCGTTATTACGAGATACATGTACTAAGTCGTTATTACGAGATACATGTACTAAGTCGTTATAACGAGATACATGTACTAAGTCGTTATAACGAGATACATGTAATAAGTCGTTATAACGAGATACATGTAATAAGTCGTTATTACGAGATACATGTAATAAGTCGTTATTACGAGATACATGTAATAAGTCGTTATAACGAGATACATGTACTAAGTCGTTATATCGAGATACCTGTACTAAGTCGTTATAACGAGATACATGAACTAAGTCGTTATAACGAGATACATGTAATAAGTCGTTATAACGAGATACATGTACTAAGTCGTTATTACGAGATACATGTTATAAGTCGTTATAACGAGATACATGTACTAAGTCGTTATTACGAGATACATGTATTAAGTCGTTATAACGAGATACATGTACTAAGTCGTTATAACGAGATACATGTACTAAGTCGTTATAACGAGATACCTGTACTAAGTCGTTATAACGAGATACATGTACTAAGTCGTTATCACGAGATACATGTACTAAGTCGTTATAACGAGATACATGTACTAAGTCGTTATAACGAGATTTATCATATGACTACCGTTATATACGGTGTCATAAACCCATCACATAAATTTTCTTTATGACACTAGTGTAATAACACCTTTCGCTACGCTGATTGGCTGGTTCCATGAGAACTGTATTCATACGCGTGGGAACGACCTACTTCTTTTTACTACGACTCGTAAAAATGGCGACTAGTGCTTGTAAACTTTGAAAAAAATCAACTGAACGACAAATTGGTCTATTAACATAACATATTGTACAATCAAAGATAAAATCCAAGATGTAAACATCCTAAGTTTTTTAATTATATTTATACTATAAGATGTTAAATTAGGCCTGGCAAACATCTATTTTATGACCCCTAGTAACATATTTCAACTCCGATAGAAAATTGCGGTTGCGTTGTCCGATGAGACATATCTAGTCTAGATTCTTTTCAAATAAACAAATAATAACATTATTTAATAAAATCCTCATGAAAAACGGCAATGTAGTTTGTTACAACTTGCCTTCAATGGTTACTCAGAATAACATGCTGACACTGTCGTCGACAAACACGTGTAATGTCAAAACAAACAACACTGCCAACAAATCGGCATCCAAAGTCGCTTTTCACGGCAGTCTGAACACAGTGTTCAGTGGGAATATTCACGGTGGAACATTTCACATCTCCATAAACTCCCGCGAGGACGAGGATAAACACAAAGCAGTGAAAAGGCGCCGTACAATGGTTCTGTACGACAGCGACAGCGAATAGACATTTGTACAACGAAGCCTCCATTATCGCGCCAAGTGACGTCACGGCTTCGTCACATCAAAAACAGTCGCTCATGAACTTTCAAACTAAAATATTTTCCTCATTGTTTCAAACACCAAGGACAATTTATCTATTATAGATTAAATGAAAAAATGCTGAAATTTTGTTTTGAGACGTGTATTTAATAAAATGAATCCTTTTCAAGAGTTAGTTGTGTTAGAACTATTTCTTCTCTCGTCGGTATAATTGACCTACTTCGAAGGTTCGGGTGATTTGGTTGAGATGTGACGATTCAAGGCAAAAGAGAGAATCAGTTTTTGATGGGGAACGATGAAAGAAAACGTCATATGATAAAAAGAATCTGTCATTCGTTTCCCTTCATATTAGATTTATGATACTCGTTTAGAATTTTTTATTTTTGCTCGCCAGAGGCTCGCAAAAATAAAAAATTCAAAACTCGTATCATAAATCTAATATGAAGGGAAACTCATGACAGATCCTCTATACATGTACTAAGTCGTTATAAAGAGATGCATGTACTTAGTCGTTATAACGAGATACATGTACTAAGTCGTTATAACGAGATACATGTACTAAGTCGTTATAACGAGATACATGTACTAAGTCGTTATAACGAGATACATGTACTAAGTGGTTATAACGAGATACATGTACTAAGTCGTTATTACGAGATACATGTACTAAGTCGTTATTACGAGATACATGTACTAAGTCGTTATAACGAGATACATGTACTAAGTCGTTATTACGAGATACATGTAATAAGTCGTTATAACGAGATACATGTACTAAGTCGTTATTACGAGATACATGTACTAAGTCGTTATTACGAGATACATGTACTAAGTCGTTATTACGAGATACATGTACTAAGTCGTTATAACGAGATACATGTACTAAGTCGTTATAACGAGATACATGTACTAAGTCGTTATTACGAGATACATGTACTAAGTCGTTATAACGAGATACATGTACTAAGTCGTTATTACGAGATACATGTACTAAGTCGTTATAACGAGATACATGTAATAAGTCGTTATAACGAGATACATGTACTAAGTGGTTATAACGAGATACATGTACTAAGTCGTTATTACGAGATACATGTACTAAGTCGTTATTACGAGATACATGTACTAAGTCGTTATAACGAGATACATGTACTAAGTCGTTATTACGAGATACATGTAATAAGTCGTTATAACGAGATACATGTACTAAGTCGTTATTACGAGATACATGTACTAAGTCGTTATTACGAGATACATGTACTAAGTCGTTATTACGAGATACATGTACTAAGTCGTTATAACGAGATACATGTACAAAGTCGTTATAACGAGATACATGTACTAAGTCGTTATTACGAGATACATGTACTAAGTCGTTATAACGAGATACATGTACTAAGTCGTTATTACGAGATACATGTACTAAGTCGTTATAACGAGATACATGTAATAAGTCGTTATAACGAGATACATGTACTAAGTCGTTATAACGAGATACATGTACTAAGTCGTTATAACGAGATACATGTAATAAGTCGTTATAACGAGATACATGTACTAAGTCGTTATAACGAGATACATGTACTAAGTGGTTATAACGAGATACATGTAATAAGTCGTTATAACGAGATACATGTACTAAGTCGTTATTACGAGATACATGTATTAAGTCGTTATAACGAGATACATGTAATAAGTCGTTATAACGAGATACATGTACTAAGTCGTTATTACGAGATACATGTATTAAGTCGTTATAACGATATACATGTACTAAGTCGTTATAACGATATACATGTAATAAGTCGTTATAACGATATACATGTAATAAGTCGTTATAACGATATACATGTAATAAGTCGTTATAACGAGATACATGTACTAAGTCGTTATAACGATATACATGTAATAAGTCGTTATAACGATATACATGTAATAAGTCGTTATAACGAGATACATGTACTAAGTCGTTATAACGAGATACATGTACTAAGTCGTTATAACGAGATACATGTACTAAGTCGTTATAACGAGATACATGTACTAAGTCGTTATAACGAGATACATGTACTAAGTCGTTATAACGAGATACATGTACTAAGTCGTTATTACGAGATACATGTACTAAGTCGTTATTACGAGATACATGTACTAAGTCGTTATAACGAGATACATGTATTAAGTCGTTATAACGAGATACATGTACTAAGTCGTTATAACGATATACATGTAATAAGTCGTTATAACGAGATACATGTACTAAGTCGTTATAACGAGATACATGTACTAAGTCGTTATAACGATATACATGTAATAAGTCGTTATAACGAGATACATGTACTAAGTCGTTATAACGAGATACATGTACTAAGTCGTTATAACGATATACATGTAATAAGTCGTTATAACGAGATACATGTAATAAGTCGTTATAACGAGATACATGTACTAAGTCGTTATAACGAGATACATGTACTAAGTCGTTATAACGAGATACATGTATTAAGTGGTTATAACGATATACATGTAATAAGTCGTTATAACGAGATACATGTACTAAGTCGTTATAACGAGATACATGTACTAAGTCGTTATAACGAGATACATGTAATAAGTCGTTATAACGAGATACATGTAATAAGTCGTTATAACGAGATACATGTACTAAGACCTTGAGTCCAATAATCTTGAACTTATCTGGACTGAAATAGCTGCTAATAACAAATCTATTATTATTGGTTGTATATATAGACCCCCTAATTCCTTAGTTAATTACTGGGATATTCTCGATGATAATCTCAACAATGTAGCTGATTTACAAAGAGACATTATTCTTGTGGGCGATATAAATCAAGATATGATTAATCTTAATCCAAATTCTCATTTTCAAAGAATTTTATTAAAGTATGGATTAGAAAATACCGTTTCGGAACCTACAAGAATTACTTCTTCTTCTTCAAAACTAATAGACGTAATAATAACTAATAATACTAATCTTATAGCTAATACTTAGCTAATACATAGTCCCTCTTATAGTGATCACTGTCCAGTAACTACAGAGCTGAATTTTAAATCTCTTAAAAAGCATGCTTATAAAAAAACACTCCTATACTTTAATAATACAGACTACGACGGTGCTAACAACTGTCTTAATGCTATCGATTGGAATGAACGCTTACAAGGTGATACCAATAACATGAATGCTATCCTCACTGATACAATTCTTACAGCTATTGACCAATATGTTCCAAAAAATACTGTAACTATTAGGCCCAACGATAAAATCTGGATGACGAATGACATTAGAATAAAAATTCGTCAGAGAAATCGTCAGCATTCGAAAGCTAAATTAACCAATACTCCTGCCTCTTGGAACAAATTTAGAACTATCCGGAACGAAGTGATTTCTTCTATCCGAGAGGCAAAAGAAAAATACCTTTCTAAACTCCAATCATCCTTAGTTAATAAGTCTATTCCGCCCGGTAAATGGTGGCGTATTGCCAAATCAGTTATGAATCTAAAAAAACAAAAATGAAACAGATGCCCCTTTGGTTATAAACGGAGAGTTAAAATTACACCCTATTGACAAAGCTGAATCTTTCAACGACTATTTTACGTCTATATCTGTTTCCAACAAGAATGCTGACGATTTACCACCTGATTGTCCCCAACCTCAACAGACCTTCTCTACTATCAATATTACCGAACAAGACATTATAGATCAATTACGTCTTCTCAACGCAAGTAAACCTGCAGGTCCGGATACTATTCCCCCTAAATTTATTAAAGGTATTTCTAATTCGCTTATTAAACCACTGCATGTAATATTTAACAAGTCTATTTCTACTGGTATTCTTCCGACTGTATGGAAACATTCTAATGTCACTCCAATTTATAAAGGCAAAGGTTCACGATCTGATCCATCGAATTTTCGACCAATCTCTGTTACTCCTATTTTTAGTAAAATATTAGAAAAAATTGTCTTCAAGTACATGTTTAATTTTCTATCAGAGAATAATATCATTTCCAGAAATCAATCGGGGTTTTTACCTAAAGATTCAACTACTTTTCAACTATTGAATATATATGACACAATTGTAAAACATTTGGATAAGGGTAAAGAGGCAAGAATGGTTTTCTGCGATATAAGTAAAGCTTTTGACCGAGTTTGGCATGAGGGTCTAATATATAAATTGAAAAAATATGGTATCAGCGGAAATATGATTAAGTGGTTTTCATCTTATTTAAACGGTAGGATGCAGAGAGTGGTCGTCGATGGATTCAGATCTTCTTGGAAAACCATTCAGGCAGGTGTGCCCCAAGGTTCCGTGTTGGGTCCATATCTATTTTTATTATATATAAATGATATATGTGAAAATTTAACTTCAGATTTGAAACTGTTTGCTGATGACACATCTTTGTATACACTTATAGAGGGAGACCGACAGGAATCTGCAAATATTTTAAATTCTGATCTCAGGAAAATTCAACTTGATGCAATACGTATAATTACTGGCTTAAGAAAAGGAACTAGTCATTCAGTATTATATTATGAAACTGGTATTGTACCTCTCATTGCTAGAAGACATCTACATCAAAATATTACTTTTTATAATATTTTTAACAATAACACCAACGACGTCTATAATTTTCGCCATGCTAGATTGTTTAATATTCCTGCCTTGAGAACTCAACTATACAGCAATAGTTTGTTTCCGTCCTTGATGTCTGAATGGAACAGTCCGTCCTGTCCGTTTCCCTCTATGTCTTCCGTACGTGAAATAAAAAAGGAATGCTTACAAGCTGGTATTACAGATAATTTCCCACTGTGTTCTGAAACATTTAAATATTCTGGCGAAAGAAAAATCAATATTATAATATGTCAGTTAAGAAATTCCGCTAGTAATCTAAACTCTGATTTATTTTATTCTCACTTATGTGATAGTCCTGCCTGCCGGTGTGGTTTTCCGATTGAAGATTCCTATCACTATTTTCTTTATTGTCCTCTCTATACTAATCAAAGAATTCGCCTAAGTAACTCCATTGCTGTATTAGATGTTAACATTCCTCTTTCTATCGAAACTTTCCTCTATGGATATAATAGTCATGTTTTTAATTCAAATGATATGTTATTGAAGATCGTACAGGAATACATTAGAGATACCAAACGCTTTATATAAGATATTAATAACTAATTATAATTAATTGAGTTGATTTTAGATTTATTAATTAAGATGTGAAAAATTATTAATCTAAGAGGCATTTTGACATGTCTAACATACGCTTCATGATTTATTTATATTCAACTTGCGAGACTCTCCGAAATTGTCTGTTTAATCACTATTATCTTTGCTTTACTACATATATTTTCTAGTTGTGGATTTTATGTATTGTACTGTTATCAATGTAATTATCGGGAGAGGGCTAATATAGGCATTGCCTGTTGCCCAATTCCCTTTGAATTAACATCTTCAATAAAATATTCTGAAATGAAAAAAATGTACTAAGTCGTTATAACGAGATACATGTACTAAGTCGTTTTTAAACTGATGAACACTTGTTGAGGCGTGAACTTGGCTGACCATTGTATAGCATGCCAAACCCCGGACATTGACTCCAGATCCGTTACTAGATCAGTGTCATCCCACCGAGAACACCAGTGGAGGACGACAACATGTCTGCCTACTCTTAGCCCATTGCATAACGTACCTAGTGACAAGGCTATCTGGATAGTTTCTCAGATGTCTTCTGCTTAGGAGAATTGAGGAACTCGAGAATAAAGCTTGGTACACTTACATCCCCACAATGATCTCAATAGTTTCACTAATGTTAATTACTCTTAAGTATGCTGGCCGGTTAGGGCCACCTCGTAATATCGCGACCTCGCAAACTCGACCTAAGGTCGAGATCGCGAAATCGCGAGATTACGAGGCGAGAGACGAGGTCGCGAGATGCGAGATCGCGAGATTGCGAGGCGAGGCACGAAATTGCGAAGCGATGAACTTCGCGACCTCGCCTCGAATTACGTTTTATAAGCTTCTTCGGGTTTATCAGATATAATGATATCTAGAGGTGGGTGAAATTGGGGCGATCTTTCGAGATGGCAATCCCTTTTAAACTGATGAACACGTGCTGAGACGTGAACTTGGCTGACCATTACTATAACATGCCAGACCCTGGACATTGACTCCAGATCCGTAACTAGATCATTGTCATCTCACCGAGAACACCAGTGGAGGTGACCACATGTCTGCCTACTCTTACCCCATTACATAACATACCTAGTGAAAAGGCTACCTTGGTGAGTGGTTAACCCGTTGGCTTCTGCTTAGGAGAATTGAGGAACTCGAGAATAAGGCCTGTCTTAACCCTACCAGGATCTGGGCAGTTCCACTAATATTAATTAATGTTAAGGGATATCGGGGGACCTCGAGAAAAAGGCCTTTTGTATATCCCCCCCCCCCCCCCCCCCCCCCCCCCAGCCCCCTAAGAAAATAAGCAGAATCTGGGTAGTTTTCAGGGGAACTCGAGAATGAGGAAGTAAGAATGAGGCAGAACTCGAGAATGAGGCATGTTGCATCCTAATGTATGTTGATCGTAAGAGGCGTCTAAAAGCCCTCACATACAGAATCGTGAGCTTTCAAATGTTTTCTACTAGAAGGATATCGAAGATCATATTATTCTTTCTGTCCTGTCAACTCTTTTGATGGGTTTTTCCTCTATGACAATCTAGACACCTGTAATCGGCATGCTTCAAATGACGGACCACAAAGAATCTGACTTACATATAATATTTTTTAAATTTCAGATATTATCAAAAGATATTGATTTAAAAAAAAAAGTCTTTCCAAATAATATGTGTTTATTTCTTCTGTCAGACTCCTGTCGTCTGTAAAATTGATCGTCTGTATTATACTTTTTGTGAAACTGTAACACAACAAGTTGTGAACCCCTGTACAATAGTTGTAAGCAGATATTGTTCCACGTTAGAGATACATGTACCATGTACAATAATCTAATGTCTATCACGACTGGACCCATGGTTTAGTTTTACACTACCAGGTGTACCAAGGGATTCTTCTACTGCCTCTGCCCTCAGAACAATAAAACTATTGTCCTCTCTGTCAACTTATCCAATCACTTACCACCCCGTGTACCGGATGCCTAATTGTCTTGTGCTAATGTTACCTAATTTCAATTTCAAAAATATTTTATTGTAAATACATTTTAACAAAGTACATTAATTACAGTCATTAAATGAGTATTTACAAAAGAATCAGACAACAGGCTATGCCTATATCAGTCTTCTTCTATTCTATTCCCATTGAGAATATTGTTAATATACAATTAACATATTTTTCATTATTAATATACAAATATCATATTATATCATATGTGTATTTTTCACGAGTAAGTACAGAAACGCTTTGATAATCTTATATAAGCATCAACATTTATAAGGATGGTATTATTTAAATGGTCAGAATCATTATTGATACCATATAATAGGCAGTGCAAATCTAAGTAGCCTAATAAGTCATGAATACTAAAAATGTAATGTCTAATATTATCATACAAAGGACATTGAAAGAAAAAATGAGTAAGATCTTCCCTAGGTGCACCACAATTACAAGAAGTATCATCAATTAGGTGATCTTGAAATTTATCAAAATTAAGATCACTTTTAGAATTTCTTAATTGACATAAAATGATATTAAGTTTTCTCGGAACACAATTGATAAACGTATTAGAGACAGGTGTATTAGGTATTTTTATAAGCTTCTTTTTAAATGTTGAAATTGACAGAGTCTCGTAAAGAGGGATCAAGTTCATTCCATTTAACCATTGTAGAAGGAAAGAAGCTATTCATATAATTAGTAGTTCTTGACTGCGGTATATTAAAAACTCTATTATTTCTGAAGTTATAAGTATTATTTACATTTATAAAAGGTTGGATAATGTTACCTAATCCTGTACAGACGTTTACTTGAGATCTTTATGTGACAGCGTTAATACGTTTGAAGACCGTCCGCCAAGCAATGCGAGAAAGCAAAGCTGTAACGTTAATCTAACCCAACGATAACATTGCCCTATTCCGGAACGTGACTATACAGGTCTCTAACACTAACTTATTTCTAAAACGAAGCATCAGCAATAATTCCTTATAAGACAATTTATCAATTACGAGCCAATGAGTTCGTTATAATAATCCAGGTGTTGATATCTTTTGTTTCCAATAAGTAATCATCAATTCTAGCTCCAAAGATAAGACAGATTCTGAATAGAAAGTTTTCAATGAAGATTTAAAAAAAAATCTTATACAGGATATCGTATATTGATCTGCCTTACGTTGAAAATGAGAAGAATGCAAAGATTTACCGGATACCATATATATGAAACAAATCCCATTAACAATGCTTGCATAAGAATAAAACAAGGAAAATAGGATCAAAATGGTATCTAGGAATAATTCATTTAATGGCACGTTTTCAAACTGAGAACTAGGTTAGTTCAACGAAACCCATTGGGTATATCGATAAACAACAGAACAAGATTTAAGGAAAGTTCCTTTACTTAATGTTTTCTATTTGTAATGCTTCCCTATGGGAAATGTTTAGTACAAGAATTTCTTTATGTTCAGGAATCTAGGGCCTCATCTAGTTTAATAGCGTGTCTATTATAAGGTTGATAGCTTGTGTATCACAAGGTTTAATGCCAATCCATCCCCAATTCATCTGTTCAGTGTTTCATATTTCAAACAAAAATCTACTGATAATTTAGACCGGGTTTTAGAGTAGAGTTTATATTTGATTATTTTTTATTTATTGCAGCAATTGCGAAACACTTGTAGTTAGTCCAGATTGAAGCTCACGGTGCGTTTTACAATGGGAGGAAACTCGAAGTACCCGGATAAATCTCACGTGACCATAAAGATGACCCAAATACCCTTTCACGTCTGATAGGACTTAGCCAGATGAAAGTTGAATGTGTTTTCACTGCGCACCACTGCGCCACCCGACCATCCAAATATTTACAATGATTTCCATACCAATTAAAACCAATATTATCACCCTTCTATAAACACATATACAAATTATAATCATGAAACCAATACATTTCCGTTTACCATTACTAAGGAATATGAAAGTCAGCGATGGGATTCTGGGAATTGTCTCAGATTTATTTTTAAAAAAAATATCAAAAGATGCAACAAGATCATCGACTGAAATTAATATTCAATTGTACACGTACATGAACGTATAAAACAATGGTGACTAATTAAAAAAATACAATAGGCTCCTATTCTAATCAAAGCAGCAACTATTATACCATGCAAGTTATAGAAGAGCATCATCGACTCTAACGCAAATTACATCGCAACAGGTTACCATGGCAACTGTCAACAATAATTTCAAGTATATGTTTCATTCTGTACAAAACGAATTAAACCGAATGGAAAGCATTATAATGATATTGTGTCGTGCACGAGGCGCTGTCAAGCTGTTGTACAATCCGTGACACCAAGACTCCGAATTAGCAGTGAAAGGATTCCAATACTTTATGATTTGATTAAACAATTACGACGGAACAATATGCCTATTTGTGTAAACAAATTGTATCGCATTATTTTAGTGTTTTCCGGTAGGAGTACACAGTAGGGTCAATGTCGAACTACAGTTGGAGGATAAATCAATGGTGTTTGGCGTCTGTAAATGACCTCTTACGGGAACAATGGCATTTTGTCCACGGACCAATTTGACCAAAACCGGATGGTATTTGTTAGCAAGCGTATACACAACCAATAAGGATTTTTTAAAACATAAGGTCGCAGGGGCCTGTGATATGGCCTACTTAGAGATGCCCACTTTATGTGTACGAGATGGATAGGGTTAAATTCTTATCCAAACAATTTTCAAAACAATGCCATATGCTGCCAGATGATCTTATATTCTCAAGAGTATGATTTTATGCAAAGTATGGGCTGAAATATGTAGGTACAATGTAAATATTGCACTATGGATAGGTAACACAATCTTAAAGATAAACAAGTTTTGAGGCACATTTTTAGCTATGTCAATATTTTACGAAGGTTAAACACCCACATCCCGTTCTTTTACACTAAAAGTATTTTGTAATCATTTGGAACACAATGTTGAGTAATGATGAACATTCCGAAATATCGGTAATCGGTAAATTTGTCACCTAATGGTGAAAATGCTGGAAGGTCTAATCAAATCAATAATTATAGGGATTATGTAAAGGTTTATTAATATGAACCAGTTTAGTGTTCAACACAATAACTGTTTCTTCAGCATTCTGATTATTATAGAGAATTGTGTACAAGACACGTGTAAGTCTATTTACATGTTTCAGTTTATCGGTTCTGATGTTAATGTACCATAGGATAAGCTTTGTTCAAGACTTCATGACAATATGGAGAATTAAGTTTAGGCCTAGTCAACTTACAGTCGATAAAGGCGACATTGCGAAGTCGTTCCATACAAAGGAATGAACAACGGTACACTACTTATCCTGTTAACTTGTCAGTGAAGATACTTCGGGAGGAACATGCTACGAAATTCGATCAATACGTGCCAGTATCAATAACCAAATAAAAGTTTAAGGGATTGTTTTTAGAAACGTCAGGCAGACGGCGGGAATCAGCAGGTCGCGTACTTCGACGGTCACCGGGAATTCGGACGTCTCGGAAACCTTGGCTTGTGACATTACTCGGCTTCTGACAGCAGTAGACAAATCACCTATTGTACGACAGAGAGTTAAGTGAAACAAACGCCTAGAAGTGCCTTGGAGAGACTGTCTACTGAGGCAATGTCAACAAGGCGTGGCAGTTCAGGACCACAGCGCTCCTAGATCGGCGAGTATTCAAACGCCAAACCAAAACAATGTATTCCCCACGTTGATTTAATTCCCGCGCACGCATACCAAAATTGAAGCCCAGTCACAATTAGCCGATAACGGAACCGGGGAAGGTAGCAATATTACGGGTACTTTGTATGAAACTGAAGACCACAGTCAAATCTTTAACGTTAGGAGAAACCTTTACGGCGTTTGGCATATTTAAATACACACTATGTACTTGACCGTTACGAGGCAAACATCATAAAGATAGTCAACGTTTATTGTCCACGTTTTTATGACTAACACTGCCAGTTCTCGGCAAGAGCGGTCGCCTCCTTAATCTAATTAAAGGGAAAAGGAAGGTGAATGCTTGGCAAATTTGTTTTGTCACCACGCATACTGCCCCTTTTTGCCCATTACAATGACATAAGAAGCATCAGAATTACAACAATGGGAACGGTCAACAATCCAAAACTAATAGTATCTAGCAACAGATTCACTTCAATGGAACGGAAGTATGCACTAATTTTAATTCTGAGAAGTGATCTAGAGGAGACAAGTGCTATTACGCGCACGTACGCTCAAAGCGCAAGTCACCAAGCCACGAAGCCGATTCATGTCGCCCCCAATAGCCCTACAGAAACAACATGCTAACGTTAAACAATGACAATAATATTGACGAGAGTAACAATGTATATATACCAGTAGTCTACTGTCTTCATATATCCAGTCGGTCATAACTCTGCAGGGGCCATTCTCCTCCCTACCTTTCAAACAGTATAGGGCCATCCCCATAGGTGTTGCGATAGGGGAGTATGATTGTGGATTTGGCAGCACCATGTACTGACAGTTACCACCCATGCTTGAATGAACTGAGATTCATGCTCGCGAAGTTATTTAAAATTCGACGACGCAAATAAAATAATACAACTGGAGAAAGGTTCTAGCATCTCTGATGTCTTTGAATTAATCCGAATTTCCCAGTCAGGTCTCCAAGACAACAGACGGTTTAGGAGTAGTGTACATCCTTCTCAAAATCGACCCCTAAGGCCCCGCTACTCAGATGAAGTGATAGATTAATATAATCTAGCATGGGTCTGTTCTGTGGACATGGATATCTCAACCCGAGTGTAAGAGTTTGGCCAGTCAGCACGAGGCTTGCCGAGTGCTGGCCAGCCAAACCCTTACACGAGAGTTGAGATATCCTTGTTCGCGGAACAGACCCATGATTGATTATGTTTCTCACATACTTACAACCAACCGTAAGGTTTTATGAAAGTTTGTCATCGCGCCATCTTCAATGCTCCTTGGAATGTGCGTCAAAATTATGACGTCATCATTTACGACTTGGTTACCCAAAAGAAAAGAAGAAAATCTCACCCCGGTAATACTGCGGATATCCTTGTCCAGAGTAAGAGAAAAAGTGTTCCTACTCAAGAAACTGCAAAACCTTCCTAGATCTCGACCAGTACAAAATGAAAGACAAGGTGTAAGACTCAAGAAATACACAAGCTAGGACTCCGCCATAGATATGTTGACATTGCAATGATGAGGGTCATGTAAGGAACAAATGCCCCCAACGGTGGAAGTCTATACAAAAATAACCAGTTAAACAAAAGTCCTCTTTCCATAAGGAAGCCAATGAAAGACGGAAACATAAGTATCAGAATCTCTACAGAAGGCGACCGCCACATCAACACAACACATCCGACCTTGAAGATGAAGTGACTTTGATATTTAAGAAAGTATTGTTGTGAATAAATTTCCTTGGTTTTAGGAAATCGAATTTCAAATGTTTAACCTGTAGATATTACGCAAATGTACTACTACTATACGGTGATGAAAATGCGTGTAATAAACTATAATCAATGTTGTCGCCAGGGATTGATTCTGAAACTTAAACTGTGAACATTGTTATGTGGATGAACTTTAAACCATGTTGATGTTGCGGTTGTGTCAATTATGAAATCTGCAAAACTGTGTATTCATGTGCTTATATGCGACACTTTTTGAATTATTAACAGTGTTGGGTTGAACTGGAATGTCGCTAATGCGTGTTTACGTTATGAATTCCTATGTATAAATTCCCCGCCATGGACATTATATAACAATGCTAACTGTGCCTGTATTATATACAACAGAGGACGCTATGGAATGTGAGTAAAATAAAACACCAAGAAAGGACCAAGTCTTCGTTTGTTACTTTATGGCCCGCGTCAAAAAGAGTCAGAGGGGGTTACGCCATTTCCGGCAGAACGATTTACCCCAAAACACTCAAAAACTACCCAAAAACTACCCCAAAACTACCCAAAACTACCCAAAAACATCTCGCAACATCAACACATTACATAAAAACGTCATTAGAAATAGATGTTTATATTAACATATAAAATAAAGCTATTGATACCTACATTTGTTGACTTATGGGCGAGTATGGTTTTGACGGCGAGGGAGATAACTCTGTATTGTGATCTTGACCGATTTCTACATACTAAAATAATTATGAGTAACTATATTTGTGACAATTCATTGGCAATTCACCTATATCATAATTGTTGTGGCATTTTATGTACTGAACAAACATGATATCAACTGGATACGTATAGTTCTTTCAACGTGGTCGGTTTTATTGTATGACTGTTTGTTAGAGTTATCTCCCTCGCCGTCAAAACCCTACTCGCCGATAAGTCAACAAACGAAGCTATCAATAGCTGTATTTGATATGTTAATATTTAAATATCAATTTCTAACGGTGTTTTCATGTAATGTGTTGATGTTGTGAGGTGTGTTTGGGTAGGTTTTGAGTGTTTTGGGTAGTTTTGGGGTGTTTTTGGGTAAATCGTTCGACCCGCCATTTCTAACTTTAGTATGGCAATTTACTCATTTTATATTATAAATTGTAGTGATTTGAATTCTTAATTTAGTTCTCCCCAAAATTGCTTAAAATAATATATTTCGGCTTCAATAATCTTCTTCCGGCTCTTGTACTTGACAGCTACACCGAGTTGAAGATACTATCTTCTTTAGATTGTTCCTCCTCCAGTTCTTGTGTGTAACCTACACAAGTCACTTAAGCAATAAACTGCCTAGATGCGGCAGACCTACTGGCTAGCGCACCATTCAGTTTGTCTGTGACACATGTGGCAGTTATACCAGTAGGTCTGCCGCATCTAGGCAGTTTATCGCTTATATTTACGTTCTATTAATGAATCGCAAAAATAATTTTTTTTTTACATTTTTTGCAAGTGAGATATTCATACGCCCTCAGGGCAACTTCAGTTATACTCTCATAGATGAAGCTGCTTTTGGTAGGGATTTACTAGTAATATATAAGGGCATTGCCACACCAAATGTAAATATAACACCATATACGGAAATCATATTTACCGCGGTTGACACCGGAATTAGCGGTAAATTACTTTCTCTGCCAGTCTGACCGCCAGGTGGCGGTACTTGAGGTACCTGTGGCACGTGCAGTGCCAGGTCAGTACAACAACGCACTCGGTGGTCTAGTCTAGGTCGAGCAGAAAATTCCTTTTTTTTGTAATTATAAAAATCATTTTGTGAACTATGTAATTATGATATGAAAGTCAATACATATACACATGTATATGCATTATAGATGTATGCATAGTAATGGTGTTATGTATATTGAATTGTAATGTTGATAACTAATGGTTATTAAATGGCATCGTTAGTGCGTTGTGGACAATCAATGATTGTTTGTTATTGCCACCGGGGGGTTGGGTGTGGCAGAGAAACGCTCTTCCGACACTTGTAGTTGCGTCAGCACACCGAGTCGAGGGATAGAACCATATTACAGTATTGGTCTTGACCCTCTTCCGGCTCTTGTAGCATTCTGCTCGCCTACACCGAGTTGGGTGTTCATGGCCAAGACTATGGTTTTAATCCTTCAAATAATTACAAATGGTTTACGTGTACAAGAACCGGAAGTGGATGTTTCACTTCCGTAAAATATTGACATAGGTAAAAATGTGTCTCAAAATTTAATCCTTTATGTCTTTAAGATTGTGTTACATTATCATTGTGCAATATTCACCAACATATTTGGAGCCAATAATTTGCAGCAAATCATACTCTTGAGAATACCATTTGGCAGCATATGGCATTGTTTTGATAACTATTTGATAATGTTAACCACGCCGTACACATCAGGTGGACAACACTTATATGGCCCTAGTACACTTTAGTAGACTTTTGAAGATTTTTTTAGCATACCTCCATGGGTTGTCTCGAAGGTTGCTACAACTACCACTTGGTTTGGGTCGAAATGGTTCAAAATTGCATTGTTCCTGAAAGAGTGCGTTTCATTAAGGTTTTTTTTTTGGTCATCGATGTGAAAGCAACGAATCACAAGAGGCACAAGATACAACAAAGAGTGACCGTTCTTTCGATATTGCGGTTTGCCAAAAAAGAAGCATTAATTTCAACAAATCTGACCCCTGTGAATAATGTCAAGGTGATTTATAAGTGGACAATTTATAAAACTCAATGCAAGGTACCTGCGTACAAAATATCGGACTCTGGGAATTGAGTATACGAAATTCAAATAGATTTTAACCAATTTGATCAAAGTAATCTTTAGAATATGCAAAGGTCTTTCATAAGGGGAAACTTTGTTATACTTAATCCCATGTACCTATCCAGCTTTCTAGATTTAAAAGTTGACGAACGACGGACGATGGGCCCTTAAGCTTACCATAAGCTCACTGGTTAGCTCACCTGGTCCGAAGGACCAAGGTGAGCTTATGCCATACCGTGGCGTCCGTCGTCCGTCTGTCGTCCGTACGTCAACAATCGACTTCTTCATAACCGCTCAACAGAATTTGACCAAATTTGGTCAGAAGCAACCTTATGAGGTGGGGATTAGAAGTTGTACAAATGGTTGGGCTGACCCCTCGGGGAACTGAGGGGCAGGGCCAAAAGGGGTCAATTTGGCTAAATTGATGTAAACAACTTCTTCTCTGAAACTTAACAGTGGATATCGCTCATATTTGACTGGTAGCATACTTATAGGGTAGGGATTCAAAATTGTACAAATGGTGCAGCGTTACAAGATCAATAATAGATCTGACTTAATTCTGTCAATGACAGGGTAGTTTTCAGGGGTTAAACGAGCAGATGAATGTATTGCGACCGACGCCTTTGACATACTTATAAAATACTACATAGATACATGTACTTACCGTGGAAACATAACCTTAATAACTTGATTGTTTCCGTTACATTTCAAGCCTTCTGTCATACCAGAAGCGATTGTTAAAACAGAACCGAAAGAAGAAGAATACTCTTAAGAGAAAATACATCAGGCAAACAAAGAAATTGCAAATTAAAACAATTCGTTACACTAATTGGACAGGAATTGGTTTTATTAGCACACTAAAACTTCAATGAATGTCATATAAAGTCACTTTATTGAAATAAGGATCAGACAAAGATGAAACTACCACCAACCGACAAACATTTCATTATGGGATTTTGGTGAAAATAATCGAAAATCTAATTAGGGTGAACTTAATCCTATGCTAAACAATTTAAATGCAAGGTCAGGCTTAAATAGAAATGATGGGCAAAAAAGTTCAGAACTTTATATTAATGTTCAATACGCATGCTTCTATAAAGATACAATATGACAGGTTTTTACACTAAAAGGGTATTGTTCTGAAGTTTTGGATTTGAAAAAATAAATAAATGAAAATATGAAAGAATAAAAAGTAAAATGAACTGGCCTTCAATATACAGTAACTTCAATATCTTAATTTGAACACAGTTTCCAGCTACTTTATCGTATTCAAAGCCAGTGACATAAAATCGTAAAAATAAAATATTCATAATGATATACAATTGTATTCAGGTTTGAGTAAATCACAGGACGAAACTACTGTATTGTTGTTAAATTTCACGGGGGCTAAAATTTTGCGGTTGTCCCAGATGGACCTAGTTCGTATGTATATAATTCTAATGACTGCTAATATAGCCAAATTATAAAACCCCAAATATTACAAATAAATATATATTATAAGATATATTACAAGTGCAATCAATGATTGCGAAAGCTCACCGGCGGCAGCAATCACACTTTTCATTCATTTTTTATGTATGTATAAGCATGTCATTTTGAAATTGTATGTCACATAATATCGCTCCTAGACCTCTAATGGATGTATAAACCAAATAAGAAGGGTGTGGACTTACAAGCTTTTCAAATTAAAGTAACCCCCAAAATCTTTAAAGTGAGTTTTTGTGTCAAAAAAAGTAAGTCCACTAAATAGTAAAATGCCAAAATGCCAATTTTTTTCTGCATGATTTGCCACAGCATCACTCCTGGATCTCTAATGAATGTATAAACCAAATTAGAAGGGTGATAGGTGTATACTTTTGGACTTACCCCCAAAACTTTAAAGTGACTTTTGGTGCAAAAAAAGTTAAGTCCACAAAATGGTGAAATGCGAAAAAATCACAATTTTTTTCTGCATGATTTTGCCATAACATCACTCCTAGACCTCTAATGAATGTATAAACCAATTTAGAAGGGCATGAGGTGTATACTTTTGGACTTACAAGCTTTCCAAAAACTTACTCCAAAAACTTTAAAGTTTTGGGGTGGGACGCGGACGCCGACGCGGACGCCGGGGTGACAACATTAGCTCTCGGTTACTCGTAACCAGTGAGCTAATAAATGGTTACTTTCATTCTACATTACCATTAGTAGGCATATAGCATAAACTCTTTAAAATCAAATATCTTTCAAAACACATGAAGACATCCACATACATTTGTGTTAGTGTACAAAATGACAATGTCTACAAATGTTGACATAATATGGTATTGCGTGTCTGCCATATACGATTAATTCTAATATTTTTTCTAAACTATCTTGATTAATTTTATCTATACACAGATAATGACACGTTTTCTCTCTGAACTGAATTGTTAACACACAATTGCGTAAGCCACTTATCAAAGGATTCGATTTTATTAGCACATTATTCCCTACAATAGTAATGATTGTTATGAACTCGCAACAAATATAATTATGTATACAAGTAAAGACATGGTATCACATGGGACAGATATACATGTATAAAAAGACAAAAATTCCAATTGTGTGCAAGTCCTCTTCCTTGGTTCTAATGACTGTTTAATGAATAGGTTTGTATCAGCTTAGCATCACCAGATACTAATACAATCAGCAGGAAAATCATGATAACTTGATGAACTTGTTTCTAGCAGCTTTGTTGAGGGAACACCGACAAAAAAATGAAATTCATCCTCCAATGAATTGTAAATAAAATCCACTTTTGAGACAATTATCAAATGACAAGTGGGCGTAACAGTAGAAAATTACACACTTGTGCGCCATAAAACATTTTTATCAGTTTATACATGACCACACAGTAAACAGTGCAATAACTCTTTGGCTAACCAATTACATCTTAAATGTTACTTTGAAATAGAAAGATAATTTTTATTATGTATAATGTAAAAAAGAACTAAATACAATACACACGAAAAATTTCATTATAAAAGTTTAGAATATCGACATTTAATATTCACTACAATCTATGTACTACGTAGTGTATAATACTAGTCTGTATTTCAATTGGATTACATTCAATAGACCTTCATCAATCACTAAAACACTACCAGATCATGTTGGTCTATAAACGACCCTTGCATCTAAATTTAGATCCGGTTATGAATCCTCACCTTGTATACATTACATTACATCTAAATATCATCACTTATGATATCATTCACAAGAAGTTATTTTGGTGAGAATCATTCACAGCTCGTCACCTGATTAAAAATTTACTTTTATAAATCATTTATTGTTCTCTCACTGGCAAAAAATTATGTTATAAAGTAAAAACACTGTTTCATCACCTGATTGAGATGATATATCGTATCACTACAAGAAACACTCTCTGTTTCATCACCTGTTTGAGATGGCACATTGTACTACTATATAACACCCTCTCTTCATCACCAGATAAAATTGTTATGTTGCTGTAATAAAATCCTATGTCACCTTATATTTGTATTACTGTTACAGTCCTTGTATTTGTTCAGACCAGGACAGACATTATGTCCAGAATGTTAGAATCCTCCTCGTGTGTTCTTAAAGGTCATCTTTCCAGAATCTGCTATATCCGTACGTGTGTCTTGGAAACAGGTGATATTTCATATATGTTTTCCCCATAATAAACCTTTCCGAGATTCCTTTGTTAGCCCTTGCCTCCCTCCTCGTCTGGTGGCTCATTGTAGTCGGGACATTGTTCACGCTCCTGTGTGGTGGTGTTTTCCACTCCAAATCTTTCATCCCGAGGGTCTTCTTGTTCATCCTGTCCATGGAAGTAGCGATAGGATGGGTAGGAATATCCTTGATCATCTTCCTCGTCTGTCCAAACTGGTTCCTGTTTGATATATGTTCCGTCATTACTATCATCTTGCATGGCTGCATTCCAGTACTCTGACGATTCCTTCAGGAGCTGACGCCTTGATCGTTTGTAATCCGCATCATGCTGTCGAACTTGTTGACGTTTCTGTTCACTCATCCTTGCGCGGTACTTTCGCTTTTCTTCACGCCAAAACTCCCGCTGTCGCTCCTTGAGTAAGGTCTCCATACCAGGTTGGTTGACAATTTCATTGGGGAGCATCTGCAACAAGTCTGAATGACTTCCTGGACTCTGCTGGTCACTAGATCCAAGCATTAGTGTACCCTTCCCTGTCTCACTACCTGGTGATTGTATTCCTGGGCTCGAACCTAGACCTTCGTATGACCTCATCCTTGCTATGTCATCCGCATATCCCTCGTGTGCGGGATTAATTGGTACCATATCCGCAGACTTGGCTAAACTAGATGTTTGGCCAGCAGCCTGTGCTCCGAGCCCTGCGAGAGCAAGGTTCAGAAGTCTTCTTTTCCGTCTTAGTTTAGCCATTTCACTTGCCCGTCTTCTTTGATCGTCAGTCATCTTTTTACGTGCTTCCCTCTTTCGTTCAGCCTCTTTTTTCTTGTAGTTGACCCACGCTTCCGGATCCTCCTTCAGCTTATCTCGGTAATGCTGAACCCGTGCATGTGGGGACAGACACTTCAGGGATGACTTTGAACCTTCTGCCTGCTGAGGATTGTAAGACATATTGCATGTCATCGAAATAGGAAACGTCTGTGATGTCGTGTTCTCGGAGCTTCCCATGCTGATTGTGAACTGGACCTGGGGAAGAAAGAAAACTGAACATCAGAAAAGTGTATAATAGATAATCAGTCTATATAAGGGCTTATGATATTGATATCAGGAAGAAAGCAACACAAAATCAGTATATGAAATGTTGGGATCTCTTAACAGCCGTTGTGACGTCACATACACATTCTACAAATGGATTATATTGATTATATTGGTATTCATTAAACCGCATGTGGTTCATCTTTTATTAAATAGATTTCAAAGAAATTATTCATATTGGTTCAAGTAGAGGGCTTGTGCTTCTTCTTTATTGAAACATTTGTCAAGGCCCAATTTATTTTCGTGATTTCCCTTATTGGTTTCCACACTTTGGGTCCCTAGCATCACTGATGAATCCTTGGACTTTTGGGCCCTATTATCACTCATTAGTCCTAGAAAGACTTTTGGCCAGTAGTATCACCTATGAGTCCTAGAGGGACTTTTAGCCCCTACACCACTGACAAGTCCTAGAAAGACAATGGGTCCCTAGCATCCCTCACGAGTCCTAGGACTTTTGACCCTAGTATCATAGATAAATCCTACATTGAGTTTTGGCCGATAGCATCACTGATGAGCTCTAGAAAGACTTAACAGCTGTAGAATCCTTTTTTTATGAAAAATATTATTCGACATTTAGCTTCTCTCCTATTTGTCTTCTGTACAGACCTGTAATACTTTCTTCATGGATCAACCTGTGATCTCAAAAAGAAATATTCAGCTGGATTTAACAATTTCGGAGAGAAACATTTTCTATAGTGAAAACATTATGTCTGTCAATTTGATTTGATCATTTGATCAAAATACATTATTTTTATTTGAGGTCTCACAGGATTTGGTGAATTAAATTCAGATATCTTTGTGATGAAACCTGTGATGAACAGTGTGTCCTGGTTATATTCTAGAGTAACAACCAGCGCTTACGGTAACTTCTTTTGTCACAGTAGCTTATCGGTCTATAAGTGCTTACCCTACAATATACAGTCAGCTTACAGAACACCTCAGCAACAATGCTGTCGTTAAAAGTACCATTTAGTTAAAAAGTGAAAACGAGAAAAAGTAAAAAGTAAATTTAAAATGTGACATCTCACATGAATTTCCTAAAGCTTGCTCATTATCTTGGAGAGTACGTCAACATCAGTCCCTAGGGTGAACGCTGACAAAGTCGTTAGTACGACTTAATAGTCGATAATTAGCTTCAGTTATTGCACTAAGTAGCTACTCGCCTACCATTAACATCTTTACCTCCCTTAATGGGTTCAACCTATACCATTTTGTATTTGTCTGCGTTTCTCGAAAACGACAATTTATCTACCAGGAATGACAAAAACAAGCAGACAATGGGTCTGAAGAGAGGCATCACACCTACATGGCCCTATAATCTTAACAATCTCCTACCACTGACTTTCGCTTTGATGCCATGCTATTCTTCTTTTTCTTGAAACTGATCTTTAATATAAAAAATCATATTATGCAGACCTTGAAGGTCACAACATTGAATTTGCAATGCGATTCTCTGTAGGAATGTATGAATCATACATGTTTATGTATGAAAAGTAACTACTGTTCGAAAGATAATTATCTCCCTCTTTATACTAAACATCAATCATATCATGATCTTGTATCACAATCCCGTATTACATTTCTGCATCAGGGTCCCATATCAGAATCCCGTACCACAATCCTACTAAATTGCCGGAGTATTAAGTGTCTTACTGAGTAACCCGAAGCTCCAACAAGTGCATGGTGTTATTGGGTTCTTTCCTCTTGATAATACTCCATTTTATCCATATAAGTATAATGTATGATATAGAGATAGACCACTTTAAGTGTACGAACAATGGTTGAGTGTTTCATTTAGAAGTTTTATTCCAAAATCAACAGGAATTCTCTCAAACTCTTGGTAGTCAAGAATCTTCACTTGGTTCTGAAAACCACACTCGTACACGATACCTTCACTGTGAACTTTTGACCCCAGAGTGAAGTTTTTGATATGCATAGTCATCTTGTTTGGTTTCAAGGCCCTAGGTAGATAGAGGTTTTACCTACAAAAACCCTATCATTTTTTTTACATAAGGCTCCAGAAGTGAAACCATCGATCAAGGTAGCATGATTGTTTTTGTTTCTTAAGTCCAAACATATTATGTTTACCGGGTGAAGTTTATATGGTATAAAGTTTACACTATGGAATCAATTTTAAAATTGCATTGTCTTCACTCTTCTCTTATCATACAATCATACAGATGTTTGGTTGCTTTATGTAACATAGTGTACTAATAGACCAGTCTTGATGAAGTAATTTAATTAATGTATTTACATTAGGGTAATTTGGAATAAAAACATAAAGGACAGAGTCATTATCAAATTTTTTAACTTTTGATAGTTATATATGAAAAGATGCAAAAGTAATGGAACAGCCATTGGTTAATCCCGCCAATGCGCTTGCCATCGTTAACTGTATACTTCCGCAGTTTCCAGTCCTTTTTTCGTTTTAGTTTTTTGCTGTTTTTTTTTTTATCAAAACAAAAAGATATCAAACGACATCAAATACAATGATTCTCATTACGTTACATTTAATTTATGTGAACAGATGGCAAAGAAAATACAATTTACAGAAATGAAACGGGGACTATTTTTCTAGCGTACTAATATTTAACGGATGTATTGTGAGGAAAATCAGCATGAGAAACGATGTTTTCCTACTGTATTCATAGTGTCCATTTCATGGTCAAATATTTTGTTTTCACTTGGTATGTTAATATAAAGAATCAGCACTCTTAATGTAAATATAATACTGTGTTCTCCATTATAGAAATTAAGCAGTCCCTTTATTTTGCCATCAGCAATATTGATCAGGCAATGAAATTATGTCCCTACAACACCTGTGGTTTGTTGTGCAATTACCCAACTGTATCAATATAATAGGTTATGTATTTTAATTGGATTAAATAGAGGTTACACAACGAGTGGTTGTTGGATATGGAATATATTATTTTTTAAAAGTTACAAAAGACACGAGCTTTAGCGAGTGTTTTTTGCAACTTTTAAAAAATAACTTACGAGTGTGAAATAAATTCCATATCCAACAATTTCGAGTCGTGTGACCTGTTTCTACCACAATAATATCGGCTTGAATCAAAGGGAAACGTGGCTAAGTAGAATGTCGCGTATGCAAATAAAGTGTACCGGTGACGTCCGGGACCCGGTGATGTGACGTCATTAGATTATTGATGACGTCAATAACAATTGCAGCTTGGGTCAAAGTTCACCGTGTTAGCCAATCGAAATGCGTACAGAGTTTATACCACGTGTGGTATAAATAGATTGTTAATCAACAGCTGTAATGATTAACTGATGGTCTGAGAGTTGAATAACACAGGGTATTGTGGTAGAAGATGACCTTATCATCAACATGCAATGTATCTGTTGAAGAAAATGATGGGCACTGATGTTGAGAATATACTGATAATATTATCTTAATTCTAATTCAACAACCTGTCGATAACAGTTTAATAAATGAACACTTTATTATCTTCATGTTAAGCAAACTTTAATACACATGAACATAAATGATAGTTTTAAAAAAATAAAAACGTCAACATTGAAAACAAGTAGCTGTATAAAACACGGAAAGACAACATAGCAATATCTAGTACTGACAGTATGACACTGGATATCTAGTATTGACAGTATGACACAGAATATCTAGTACTGACAGTAGGACACAGGATATCTAGTACTGACAGTATGACATAGGATATCTAGTACTGACAGTAGGACACAGGATATCTAGTACTGACAGGGCGATACAGGATATCTAGTACTTAATATATGACACAGAATATCTAGTACTGTCTATATGACACATGATATCTAGTACTGACAGGGAGATACAGGATATCTAGTACTGACAGTATGACACAGGATATCTACATGTAGTACTGACAGTATGACACAGGATATCTAGTACTGACAGGGAGATACAGGATATCTAGTACTGACAGTATGACACAGGATATCTAGTACTGACAGTATGACATATGATATCTAGTACTTAATATATGACACAGGATATCTACATGTAGTACTGACAGTAGGACACATGATATCTAGTACTGACAGTATGACACAGGATATCTAGTACTGACAGTATGAAACAGGATATCTAGTACTGACAGTTTGACACAGGATATCTAGTACTGACTGTATGACACAGAATATCTAGTACTGACAGTATGACATAGGATATCTAGTACTGACAGTATGACACACGATATCTAGTACTGACAGTATGACACACGATATCTAGTACTGACAGTATGACACAGGATATCTAGTACTGTCTGTATGACACAGGATATCTAGTACTGACAGTATGACACAGGATATCTAGAACTGACAGTTTGACACAGGATATCTAGTACTGACAGTATGACACAGGATATCTAGTACTGACAGGGCGATACAGGATATCTAGTACTGACAGTATGACACAGGATATCTAGTGCTGACAGTATGACACAGGATATCTAGTACTGACAGGGCGATACAGGATATCTAGTACTGACAGTATGACACAGGATATCTAGTACTGACAGTATGACACAGGATATCTAGTACTGACAGGGCGATACATGATATCTAGTACTGTCTGTATGACATAGGATATCTAGTAATGACAGTATGACACACGATATCTAGTACTGACAGGGCGATACAGGATATCTAGTACTGTCTGTATGACACAGGATATCTAGTAATGACAGTATGACACAGGATATCTAGAACTGACAGTATGACACAGGATATATAGTACTGTCTGTATGACACAGGATATCTAGTACTGACAGTATAACACAGGATATCTAGTACTGACAGTATGACACAGGATATCTAGTACTGACAGGGCGATACAGGATATCTAGTACTGACAGTATGACACACGATATCTAGTACTGAAAGTATGACACAGGATATCTAGTACTGACAGTATGACACAGGATATCTAGTACTAGCTGTATGACACATGATATCTAGTACTGTCTGTATGACACATGATATCTAATACTGACAGTTTGACACAGGATATCTAGTACTGGCAATATGACACAGGATATCTAGTACTGTCTGTATGACACAGGATATCTAGTACTGTCTGTATGACACAGGATATCTAGTACTGACAGTATAACACAGGATATCTAGTACTGACAGTATGACACAGGATATCTAGTACTGACAGGGCGATACAGGATATCTAGTACTGACAGTATGACACACGATATCTAGTACTGAAAGTATGATACAGGATATCTAGTACTGTCTGTATGACACAGGATATCTAGTACTGACAGTATGACACAGAATATCTAGTACTGACAGTATGACACAGGATATCTAGTACTGACAGGGAGATACAGGATATCTAGTACTGACAATATGACACAGGATATCTAGTACTGTCTGTATGACACAGGATATCTAGTACTGACAGTATGACACAGGATATCTAGTACTGACAGTATGACACAGGATATCTAGTACTGACAGGGCGATACAGGATATCTAGTACTGTCTGTATGACACAGGGTATCTAGTACTGACAGGGCAATACAGGATATCTAGTACTGACAGGGCGATACAGGATATCTAGTACTGACAGTATGACACACGATATCTAGTACTGTCTGTATGACATAGGATATCTAGTACTAATAGGATGACATAGGATATCTAGTATATACAGGATGACACAAGATATCTAGTACAGACAGGATATCTTAGAATGACAGGATGGCAACTGATATCTCAGAATTATAGTTAGCACAGGATATCTGAAAATGGCATGATATTTAATAGATACATTACTTGGTATATAATACTGACAGGTAAATACTGAGAAGTTAATGCATACATCTGGTACAAGAAAGATATCATTTATCCTATAGACTCACATTAATTTTACAAAATGTCCAACATCACAGCAGTACCTACCTACGTACAGAGTTATTTCTTTTTTATACACCACAGTTTATACATGTACAAAATAGCAATAGCAACCGGCAAAACTTCCTATTATAGAATAACAAGTGGTGGAATTTTCTATCTGTATGATATAACAACTCAAATTGAAATCAAAAGTTATCTACCTGTATCCAATATCAGGTAAACTATAGAAATAATTACAACTAAAGAACAAGTAAAATCTTATAAAGTGTAAAATGATATTACAGGCAATTAGAAATTAACATAGAAAATGAATAAATAAACAAAACCAAATCACAGGTACAATTAAATAAGTTAAAACATAGAACAGGTAAATTTCATACCTGTATATCGTAATAGCTGAAATTGAAATAGAAGGTTTTCTACCTGTATCAATTATCAGGTAAACCTTGAAAAAAATGCAAAGAAAATACTGAAGAACAGGTAAATTCTTATTAAGTGTACAATAAGCAAAATTGTATACCTGTGTGAAATGAAAACTAATACTTATTCATAAAACCTGTATCAAATTACAGGTAAAATTGAATAAGTTAATACAGAGAACAGGTAAATTTCATGCCCGTAAAATAACAGGTAAAAATTTATACCTGTTTGAAATTACAGGCAGAAATAAAAAAGAAATCTGTATCAAATAACAGGTACAACTTAAGAACAAGTGCTGTCATGCTCACCTGGACATTTCAGTGATCACCTTTGAAGCAGGTAAGCTTACAAGTAAAACTAAAGTGTATATACAACAAACAAAATCCAAATGTAAATATTACCCGTATCAGAAATAAAAACATGTGACAGGTAAGTTTTTTACCTGTATAAAAGAACGGGTAAAACTAAAATCCCATGTGAATCTAATTAAAAGTAAACTTTATACCTTTGTAAAATAACGGTAAATTAAATAACATGTAAAACATTATACCTGTGTAAAATAACAAGTGAAATCAATTTACAGGTAAAACGTTATACCTGTGAAAATAACAGGTGAAATTAATTAACAGGTAAAGCGTTCTACCTGTGAAAATAACAAGTGAAATTAATTAACAGGTAAAACTTTATACCTGTGAAAATAATAGGTGAAATTAAGTAACAGGTAAAACGTTATACCTGTGTAAAATAACAGGTGAAATCAATTTACAGGTAAATTTTATACCTGTGTAAAATAACAGGTGAAATCAATAACAATTAAAACGTTATACTTGTGTAAAATAACATGTGAAATTAATTAACAGGTAAAATGTTATACCTGTGTAAAATAACAGGTGAAATCAATTAACAGGTAAAATGTTATACCTGTGAAAATAACAGGTGAAATTAAGTAACAGGTAAAGCGTTATACCTGTGTAAAATAACAGATAAAACTGTATCTCTGTATAAAATAACAAGTGAACCTAATCGATATATGTGAAAATTTACATATTTGCAATAATGATACAGAAATGACTGATATGAGCAAAAGTATGGTTTACTAGATGAATGACTGGTCACATGACCAAATGTCAGGTAGACTCCATGAATGACTTGTCACATGACCAAATGTCAAGAAGACGCCATGAATGACTGGTCACATGACCAAAAGTCAGGTAGACTCCATGACTGGTCACATGACCAAATGTCAGGTAGACTCCATGAATGACTGGTCACATGACCAAAAGTCCGGTAGACTAGATGAAAGACTGGTCACATGACCAAAAGTCCGGTAGACTAGATGAAAGACTGGTCACATGACCAAACATCAGGTACTACAGTAACTACATGGTCACATGACTAAAAGTCAGGTAGAGTACATGAACTAGCTATATATATAGTTTATTATCTGGAAAATATAATACAAGTCAAACAACTATAAATATCACAACCTGACTAGATAAAATTGAAATTCAACACTTGAAAATTTCCAAAATCAGAGTATATCATCAGGAAATACATATATCATTGACTACTTGTAGCTGAATCAGACATCAGGTAGAGTCTAACTCCAACTTGATGATTGGAGTGTTTGATGGTGCTGTGATGGCAAACAGTTGTATGTGTGCTGGTTGGGCCTGAGACAGCTGTATGTGTGCTGGTTGGGCCTGAGACAGCTGTATGTGTGCTGGTTGGGCCTGAGACAGCTGTATGTGTGCTGGTTGGGCCTGAGACAGCTGTATGTGGGCTGGTTGGGCCTGAGACAGTTGTATGTGTGCTGGCTGCGGAAATTGTGATATACCACCATTTATAATGGTGGTCAGAGTTTCACTCATAGACTTCTGATATGCTGAGCCCTGTCTGCCATATTTCGGAACCAAACCCTCACTTCTGTGTCCAGACTTGAGCAAGTCTCGTCGTGTGTGGAATCCTGCCTCATTCAGTGCTTGTACAACTGTTACTCTCAGGCAGTGGGGAGTATAACGTTTGGAGCAATTAGCTCCCTGACAAATGTCTGGCATGAATGATATAAATGTCCTTTTGCTCAAGGACTTTCCCGAATACCAAAGGGAATGCAGTGAAGAGTCATACAAAGAGTCCTTTAACAATTGGTTGAACAGAGTTTTAGCCTTGGGGTCAGTTCTAGAGATTAAGATTTTCAACATTTTCACAGGGCAGTTAGCTTGATTTGTTGCGTACATGCGTTTGTCCATTAGCGAATCATTACCAGTTGCTGCGCAAGTTTGCATCATCTCCGGAGCCAGCGACACAAACTCATGACCATTGTCGTCCTTGTTGTATTGAAATGACTTCAGGTGAAGTTGATTGTGGAAGTCCAGACCTTTCGTTAGGAAATGTATGGACATATTGTACCAAACGCTCTGACGTAATACAATGGGCGAAGTGTCCGCATGATTAAAATATCGAGAGATTTTCAGGAGATCAAACATTTCTATGATTTCTTTGTGTGCTGTGGGCTGAGCTGAACCGGTTCTCATACGCTCCTTGATCATACCTTCCAAACATTTATTTGCTCTGTGAAATTCCTTATCATTAACTACATCTATACCCCTATCTAGATCTTGTAAATGGCGGTTTATGCCTGCACGGATATTTTTAAGAGTATTTTTGTGGTAATCCTGTTTTTCTGCCGATTCTCTGGCTTTTGGTTTTGCCTCAAGATAGAATTTCAAAAGTTTTTCTGAGAGTTCTCTTGGAAGCACTTGAGACATGTCAACTTTGCAGTGGAAATTTTCAACATGCCACTCTGAAAAGAATAATGAAAATATCTGTCAATATTGATAAATCATTTGAAAGAAAAATTTGATTACCAATTTTCTTGTCCAAGAAACTAAAAAAATAAATTTAAACCCTGTTACTGAAATCATGATTTATGAAAATGAAAACTGAATAGAAATTTGAAAAAAAAAAAATTTCAAAATTTGATTAAAAAGAAATAAGGAAATTGAGACAAAACTGATCAAAAGAAAAACAGGAAAACCAATAATTAACAAAAAAATAAATTTTAAAGACAAGGTTTTAAACTGGAGCATTACACTGTTTATATTTTAAAGAAAAAAAATAAAAAATATTAAGGAGAATTAATCATTTCACAACCTTGCAAAATTTTCACAGCCCATCTTGTATTTTTTCTGGTAGTGTCTTTCTGATTGGGAGCTTCGAACTGTTGAATATCCTCTATGGTGACAGATTTGAAGCGTTTGACAGGGACCTTTATTCCAGGGTTGAAAGAAGGGTCATGTGTGGTCTAAACAGAGAATAGTAATTCAAGTCAGACGCATTGTAAAAGGACCTAAATCAAAAGCTAACAACACTTAGATCTACTAGTAATTAACTTTTATAAACTTTTTTGGTTTCTTTTTGGGCTCGTCACCTAATGAAACGTTCGTTAATCCTGGCTATGGCTCGTCACCTAATGAAACGTTTGTTAATCCTGGCTATGCAGGTAACTAATTAAACATCTATTTCTTGCATTCATGAAGTTACAATTCCTTCGAATTACATTTTGTAGTAATTATCCCTGAATAAACAGTTGCATAATTTTCAAATATGTTTTTTCTTTTTAAATTTTCTCCCCTCTACATGATTGTCATTCACTAAAGTTTCTCCAATAAACTTTCTTTCTTTTTTATTCATTTGTTTATTTATTTATTTTACAGATTTTAGATACACTAATTTGGAATCAAAATTCAGTTCCAAGTACAATGTACTTCACTTAAAACCTGTGCTTTAAATCTGGCACATGACTCTCCTGCCCACATACATTCTGTACGTCATAGATGTCACAAACAGAGGCACATGACAGATGAACCGATTGTCACAGGATATGTTAGCTGAACAAATGATTACAGGAAACAGGAGCTGGACAGGATATCACACTTAAAGGACCAAACTGGAAAGTACACACAGGGAATGGCTGTTTGCACCAGAAATCACACTTGGAGCGAGGGTCAATTTCACAATGTCTGACCATTAGTGAAGGTCAAAGCCATGCCAGTACTTATAATTACATGTCATGTAATTGTAGATAGGTGGTTGATTGACAGGTGTCTCAAAACTGCTGGTCAGTAGGTAAAATGGGTATAAAGATTGATAGCTCTCCTCAATATTACAAAATCTGAATTATTGTCGGCATTTATAATTAAGGTGCCTATCGCTAACTTATACTGATAATAGGTAAATTACCAAACTAAAGCCACAGGAGGCGCTAATTGCATAATGGCAGTATTTTATGGTGTCAATATTTCAGGATATATATACACCAGTCAGAAACAATTCTTCTGTCTGGTAATCAATACATTCTCATTTGAGGTTACTCAAGTGAAATAGGTGGGGAAATCCCTACTCATACCATTTTGATAAACTGAGATACATGTATGGACATATATGGACATCAATAAATTAATCCTGATCCACACTGGGCCCCTCCCCTTTCTAATTTGGAGGGAAACTCACTATTTTGGAGGGAAACTTCTTGGAGGGAAACACATAATTTTGTAGGGAAACTCCATATTTAATTGGAGGGAAACTAAGTTTTTTAATAATTGTTATTTTTGTGGAAAATGCACTATTTGGGAGGGAAATTTCATATTTTGAAGCAAAACGTTTGGAGGAAAATTGTTATCTTGGAGGGAAACTCCATATTTTGGAGGGAAATTTTTATTTTGGAGGGAAGTTTATAACGCTCTATATTGGAATTATAAACCAGGCTGGGTGCTTCAGCAATAATTTATACATAATTCTCAAACATATAATATTCCATCTTGGTAGCCAATGTAGCCAATGTTTTTTACATTACGTGCTGATAACATAAATTTCAGCCAATGAAAATGCTTGTTACAAACAAGATTAAAATATATTAACTTATTGATTGAAGAAAACCTAATTACTGCACCTTATTTAAAAAGGAATATATATGAATCTCAGGGAAAAAAATACTGATACATTTTACACAGAAATGTTGAAATATTTCTTAGACGAGGCACTGAGTGGAAATACAAACTGTACTTTACTTGGTTTACAAGAGTAAGTAGGCTAGGAAAGTCTAAATGAAACAGCTGGGGAGTGATAGACATAACTGCCAGTATTTCTTCGCTAGATAAAATTTTCACGTCTCAGAAAACTCTTTTTTTTATCTTTACAGATTTCTTTTAGACCAATTTAAACATTATGATGGGCTTAATGGAGTCTTAAAATTTTAACTACAATTCATGCCTAAATTTAGGTCCAAAATCAAATGTCTCCCTCATGATCAAGATTCTAAATAGGGATGGTTGGCAATATATACACACTCCTAAACAAATAATGAGCATCTCAAGGGATACTTATCCCGAGGGCCCTCACATGTCAACATTGACCAATACACAACAATATATAATAACACTTGTCTAATTACAATGTCACTGGGAAACCTTGCTATATATCAGATGACAGTTGGGAGCAAGAGATAGATGTATCATTGTACAAAAATGGTTATTTTGATGATAAGCGATTTTTCAAATGTAGGGAATTAGTAGGAATATTTAACATTAGACTATAGAATTTATGTTGTTTATATTTTATCATTACACATTTGAATTACTTTGTATATTATTGTATTTTAGAAGATTTGATATTTTTATTAGTCAGCCAGGTAAACTGGATTAGACTTATTTGAGTTGACAGGGATCCACCTGTAAACCCTCCAGCTGACCGGTGGTCACTCAACAGGCATAATTTAAGTTATTGTAGTATAAACACTTTTAGACAGAATAGGAATTTTTCGGCATAGCCGTATATTCTTTTGGTCCCGGATATGACGTGACAGGATGCGTAACTGGTCAAAATGAAGTATTTGATTGGTCAATGTAGCGGTAGATGCAAAATGCTGATATGCAGTTAAAAACGAAACAAAGTTAAGATTGAATGCATGCAAGCTGAATAAGTGGATGTATCTTTTCAAATGACGCATTAATGAAATTATATTCCTGATTCAAATGCAGTCGTATTATAACCCAAAATGATTCAAACTGATATAATTTTGTTATCCGTGCTAAAACGCATTAGTTCGTTGATTATTTCACCAGCAGTTTTACATTATAACTACCAGCATTAAAACTATGCCGTTTATCTTTTTTAAAGATATTTCTTGTTATGTTTTATTACTGACCATGTTACTCTAAGCAAACATGCATTAACACCATCTTATAATTAAACTCCATCCCTTAACTTTTGATTGACCAATGGAATTGAATATTATAGACTGTACCGATTTTGTAAATAATTTTAGAGAGAGAGAGAGTCAGAAGGAGAGAGATCAGGACACAAGTGAGTGTGAGGGTGCTGACCTTTTACATTAGGACCCATGGACTCCCAATTTTGAAGAAGGGGCCAGCACCAGAGTGGACATGTTGAGGAACATGACATTGTATACCGTATATGTCATAAAGTTGTTTTCCTTCGTCAATTGTGTTACTATGTTATACATCAAATATCTAGCACAATGTTTAATATACACTATGTGTTGGTGATCCGAAGGTAAACATTTGAATTTCCTGTCATAGCTTTCTCAATGAATATGTGTAATATGTGGACAATTTGTATCCATGTATGTAAATACATTGTGATCCAGGTATTCATATCATCTACGTAATAGATGACTGCCACAATGATCATGTCAGGGTATACGTATCAGGCCGACGATCACTGCGCCATTGCAACGTTCTTTTTTAAGAACGCTGATGTGGCGCAGCGGTATAAGCTGTGGGTATTTCTGGCTAGGCGATTGGGTGCCGTAGATCCTGAGTTCGAGGTTCGGTCAGGGTACGAATCATAAAGTTGTCTTCCTTCGTCAATTGTGTTACTACGTTATGTATATACATTTGTATTTATATATATATAGTTGTGAGATAATAATGCAGACGATTGAAGCCAATATCAAGGAAGAAGTAACTGTCTTTCATTTTATTAGACTTATTAGGACTTACCATTCACCATGGGGTTTATATAAAAGGGGGTTTCATCAGGATGTGGCTTAATTTCTACCAACGCTTAGCAAATTCCCCAACCCAACAACTGTGTAGCCACATCCTGAAGGGCACAAACCCTATGGTAAACCTACTATATACATGCAGCAATAAAAGTGTGTTGTAGATTCTGTGTAGTATAAATAGTATATATGTATATGTAGTCACATATTTCAAATTTCACAAAAGTGACCTTGATAATAGGCCAAGGTCATTTGTATCATGAATCTTTTAATAATGGCAAACTAATATGTAGTCACATATTTCAAATGTCACAAAAGTGACCTTGATAATAGGCCAAGGTCATTTGTATCATGAATCTTTTAATGCTGGCAAAATGTTAGGCATGTGTGCTTCTGGAACTTGAAGGGAAAATCATTGAATTAATCTGACTCCACTGACTTTGAAAACAGGTCAAGGTCGTTGGTATGAGGAAACTTTATAGCACTAAGTAGCATGTACCTATATACTGGCTAAGGATCGAAACCATGATCTTTTTAGAACATAATCAGAAGATTAATTCTCAAAAGAACTCTTTGACCCCTGTGATGTTGAAAATAGGTCAAGGTCCTTTATGTGAGGAAACTTCACACCCCTCTGTCCCAGGTATCTGAATATCAGACCTTCTGGGACTTTTGGAACTTCATATTTGACCCAGTGACCTTGTATGAATTAAGAAACTTTTTAGCACTCAGTCCTAGAAGCCCAGTAGCATTATAAGGCCTGTCTTATGGACCCTGAGAAGATTCTGGAAGCTTTCAACATATTTGACCTATTTCCCTATTGTAAAAAGGTCAAAGGTCATTGGTGTGACAAAACTTAATAGTAATCCATTATAGGTATCTACTGACAAAAGATGAGCATTCTGGGTTTTCTAGACCATATTAGAAGATTTGCGAATTTTTTTTTGATATTTTGACTCTGACCTCAAAAATAGGTCAAGGTCATTTATATGAGGATAATTTATTCAAGGCTATTGATATGAGGAAGTTCATAGTACTCCATTTTAAGCAGGTACCCTCTGGCCAAAGATGAATACCCTGGGTCTTCCAGAACAGAGAATATTCAGAAAGGAATTGTTAACTTTTTGGCCCCTGTGACCTTGAATATAGGTCAAGGTCATTTATATGAGGAAACTTTACATCCTGTGTCCAATGTATTGGCAAAATATCATACCTCTGGGCCTTTTGGAACTTGAGAAGAAGAGTCTTTCCCATGTACCTCCTGGCCAAATATTATTACCCATGACTAGCTTATAGTTTTCCAGACGAGTTGATAGACAGACGCCCACTTCTGCACCATATAAAAACTGCTCACTGGTACTTAGTGCCATTATGAACTAAAAAGATAATAGCTGTACCTGGTAAGTGTATGAAGTTTCAGGACAATTGGATCACTAACGAAGTTGGATGAGCAAAAAATGTTTGGTTAACGTATGTACCTACAAGTTTATTCCTACATCTGGGGAATCCCTCACTGATCACAATCCACCATCTTTGGCAGAACAAATTCTGCTCCATAAATCACCTTCAGATTTAAATAACTAATTGATCATCAACCATTCCCAAATCACACGGAAACCAGACACATAACTTCTGCAATTGAATTTCTCCCTTTTTTTCCTTTTCTTTTGGAACAGCTTCCAGAACGAAATAAATAACAAGAGGCCCAGAGGGCCTGTATCGCTCACCTGGATTTCATGAGATAAGAAACAAGAATGATGATTAAGCATATTTGTCACTGGTATTTCTATGTCAATATATCATAGGCATTTTATATGGGTACGTGAGGTTTTTATGCCAAAAAATGCATTAATCCATGAAATGAAATTGACTTTTTGCGCAACCCCATAGGCATGCTACCACACAAATGGGAGTGATATCCATTGCTTATAGTTTCAGAAAAGAAGTTGTTTAAACCAATTGACCCCTTTTGACCCCTCCCTCTGCACCCTGGGGGGTCAGTTCTTTCCTTTATAAAATTTTGAATCCCTACCCAAAAGGATGCTACCAGTCAAATATGAGCTGTTTCAGAGAAGAAGTTGTTCATATCAATTTAGTTAAATTGACCCCTTTTGGCCCCACCCCTCAGCCCCCTATGGGTCAACCCCAAAATTTGTACAATTTTGAATCCCCACCCCATGACCATGCTACCATACAAATGTGAGTGATATCCATTGCTTAGTTTCAGAGAAGTTGTTTATATCAATTTAACCAAATTGACCCCTTTTGGCCCCGCCCCTCAGCCCCCAGGGGGTTGGCCCCATCATTTGTACAATTTTGAATCCTTAACCCAAGGGAATGCTACCAGTCAAATATTAGAGATATCCATTGCTTAGTTTCAGAAAAAAAGTTGTTTATATCAATTCTGCCAAAATGACCACTTTTGGTCCCGCCTCTTAGCTCCCCGGCGGTCAGCCTTGTCATTTGTACAATTTTGAATCCCTACCCCAGGGGGTTGCTACCAGGCAAATATGAGTGATATCTATTGCTTAGTTTCAGAGAAGAAGTTGTTTATATCAATTTAGCCAAATTGACCCCTTTTGGCCCCGCCCCTCAGGCCCCAGGGGGTCAGCCCCACCATTTGTACAATTTTGAATCCCCACCCAATAGTGATGCTACCAGGTAAATATGAGCAATATCCATTGCTCGGTTTCAGAGAAGAAGTCGTTTATATCAATAAAGCCCGATAGACCACATTTGGCCCCGCCCCTCAGGCCCCTGGGGGGTCAGCCCCACCATTTGTACAATTTTGAGTCCCCACCCCATAGGGATGCTTCTGACCAAATTTGGTTGAATTCTGATCTGCAGTTATGAAGAAGAAGTCAATTGTTGATGGACGGACGGACGGACGGATGGACGACGGACGCTACGGTATGGCATAAGCTCACCTTGGTCCTTCGGACCAGGTGAGCTAATAATTGATGACTGATGAAAGCGTTACCACACATTCTTATCATTAGTGTTACTGCTGTTCATTTGTGCTATGTGAAATCATTGTTATTCTGAGACTAGCAATTGAATTGATGAATATCTGTCTACTTCTAAAATTAACAAAATTTACTTTCACAAAATTTCTTTTTATTTCTTAGCATTATAATTTAGGAACCTTAGGTTGTAGAGCCTTCACTTACAGTTGATAAATCAGGTTTAAGAATTGATACGATATCATATCATTACCTCAATGGGTACTACAGAGTAGTGATATGGAGATATTTTACTGTTAAAAGAATGAATCACATGTAAACTAGAATCATACTTCACTTGTCAGTAACAAAAACTCTATCCAGATAAATGACTTCAATAGTCATAATTAATCTCTGTAGACTTTTATCTTAGAATTTCTACAGGGAGAACTTGTTCAAATTTCAAATCACAGAAAGTACATTTATTAACCTCTTAATGACAAACCAATATCCTACACTTACTAACCTCTTAATGACACACAAACCAATATCCTACATTTATTGACCTCTTAATGACAAACCAATATCCTACACTTATTAACCTCTTAATAACAAACCAATCTCTTAAACAACATGACAGAAAGTACACTTATCGACCTCTTAATGACAAACCAATATCCTACACTTATTAACCTCTTAATGACAAACCAATATCCTACACTTATTGACCTCTTAATAACAAACCAATATCCTACACTTATTGACCTCTTAATGCCAAACAAATATCCTACACTTATTGATCTCTTAATGACAAACAAATATCCTACACTTATTGACCTCTTAATGACAATCAAATATCCTACACTTATTAACCTCTTAATGACAAACCAATATCCTACACTTATTAACCTCCTAATGACCAACCAATCTCTTAAACAACATGACAGGAAGTACACTTATTGACCTCTTAATGACAAACCAATCTCTTAAAACAACATAATTTATCCTATGGTGCTCTTTTTTTCCTGGACTATTTCAAAATTTCAATATAAAATTATCAATATTACATTATTAATGTGTTAATTTTGGGTCCAAAATCAGGCATTCCTTCTAAAGAGGCTTGCAAATATTGCTGAAGTTTTTTTCAATGATTAGACATTGTTTAGTGAAAACAGTGAAGGAAGATTTAGCTGAAAATTTAAAGGAAGGTTTCTTCACTAAGAATTTTTCCTTAAATTCTGTAATGCTTTCTGATGGAAAATTTTAAGTAGGGATTTTCTTAAGTTGAGGAACATTGATAAAACCGGGGCTATGTAACTCTCGTTCACACTGTACTTGAATGTACAGTAAGTATCACATACATACGGGAAATCAGAGCAAAGCAATTACATAAATTACAGGTTTACAAGAATGGTTGCTAGCCATTTTCACTTACATTTTCTACTTCTTTTTTGTCTAACATACATAATTGACTGAAGATTTTCCCAGATCATCAGAGACCGTTACTGGAGCAATTTCCAATCTTTGTGTCTTGAAAGCCGGTGATAATGAGGTGTCGTCTGCATGGTAGAAGTTTGAAGTCTATGTAGGTTAATTAACACACCTAGTTTAGCTAGAATACTGTAACCAAGACATTCCATATTGTTGAGTGTCACAGTTCTACAGTCTTAAAAGTTGCAAACAGTACAGATCCTTTCATGACAGTTTTATAAATGTTACACAATGTATCTCTTGTGTGTCCAACCCTTTTCTATACATATCATTCTTTTGTAGTGGAACTGGACTGGGATGAGTGCCGTTGGCCAGGTAGCTGAAATGGTTAGAGCTTCCATCTGGAGTTCAGAGGTCACAGGTTCGAGTCCCACACAGGTCTAGTCGTTGCATTTTCCCACTCCTGTTACACTTGGCACCCGACTAAATACCCATGGAAGTCATATAAGGTCTTTCTATGTGTCTTCAGGGTCAAAAACTTTGTTGAAGGAAGGAGGAATGTAGCAGAACTGGACTGGGCTGAGCACCAGTGTGCCAGGTAGGTCAAATGGTTAGAACATCTGTCTAGAGTTCGGCTGTCCTGGGTTTGAATTTCAAATTTGCCCAGATGTTATATATCTATTGTTATAGAATAAATAAGAATTTCATCTCTATTGAAACAAGGAGCCGCAAAGCTTGGCATTATCCCCCGGCCCCGCAGTTGGTATGAAAACCCAAATACATGTATATATCAAGCTCAAAGTAAGAGTTATTAAAGTATACTTTAAATGTATGTATTTGAGTTTGGCATCGTCCTTGAATGAAATAAAAACAATAAATAACACAGAATTGATGCAATATATATACAAAATGATGATATTTATGTATCAAAACAGGAAATTTAATAATCACTTTTTATGACCAAAGATAGTCCATGTATAATGTTGATATACAATAGTTATCTGAATTTTTTAGAGGTATATAATCGATTCTGAATTCTGATAGGCAGTTGTTGTCACAACAAAACATAACAAAAGCTCTAATACCTAAATATGTACATTGTATAATTTGTATCTCCTATGTTGATAAGTACGACATCAACGCAGTTGTCCAAATTCACAAGTATCAATATGTGAGTATTGTAAAACTGAAAAAAAAAATGACAGCAGGTGACTGACATCCTGGATAACACTTCTTGGAGTATTTGGAGAAACAAAGGAAACAGTAATTTGGTATTTTTGACTAAGTTTCCATGGTGACAGAAAAAATACCGAAAATGGAAGGTCCGCAATAGCAAAAGGCACAACTAGGGCACTAGTCTGATATATACAGAAAGTTTCAAGGAGCTGTGTTGAACGGTTTTGGAGTTATAGCCCGGAAACAAAAGGAAACAGTAATTTGGTATTTTTGACTAAGTTTCCATGGTGACAGAAAAAATACCGAAAATGGAAGGTCCGCGACAGCACTAGTCTGATATATACAGAAAGTTTCAAGGAGCTGCGTTGAATGGTTATGGAGTTATAGCCCGGAAAAGAATCTCGGACGGACACACGGACGGAGCCCAATTTAATATCCCCCGCAAACGCATTTTGCGGAGGATAAAAAAATGTAAAAATGTTAACCTAGAAATTGTTTTGAATAAAAACACATGTCTCCCCTTCTCCTATACTATGCATTGCTTTTTTTGCACTCCATTGACCTTTGACCTGGAGGGGCCGTTGTGGTCAAGTGGTAAAGTTGTTCCAACATTTTATCAGTAGCCCTCCACCTCTGGGTTGCAAGTTCAAAGCCGATGTGGGGCAGTTGCCTGGTACTGACTGTAGACCGGTGTTTTTCTCCGGGTACTTCCGGCTTTCCTCCACCTCCAAAACCTGGCACGTCCTTTAATGACCATGGCTGTTAATAGGACGTTAAACAAAACAAAACCTTTGACCTCAGTGAGGTGTACAGCAACTATAAGTGTTTTATAAAAGTTGGTAGATAGATCTAATTAAATAATTATGCCCAGTACTGTTAGGTGAACACCCAGATAAGCATGATATGAAGTATTAGTGTAGTCAACATTGGATTAGAACTGGTGGGTGTTATACAGTAAAATTATCACCGATGTAATTGACATCTAGTGCCATCCCCGAGAGGGCTGTATAGTATATCTAACTGGGTTAACAGTGTAGAATCTCTTCTCCCCAGCCAGCCATTACTATAGCCTACTGCTAAACTCATCTGTCGCCATGGAGACCTTCACTTCCCATAATTCAAGTATTTTTTTTGTTTGTTTTTTATTTTTGTTTTAAGAAATCGCCTGTTAATGACAGCTAAATATAAATTTCATAATTTGCAAATGCTATGAAACCAGTAACCAATCAAAATGGTGATTAAAACTTCAGATAAAATACTGTTCGTCATTGCAAAAAGAAAAGCTTCCTTATATTAATGAGGTGTCATTTTTTATTTTTCCAAGTGACATTCATCTTCAAAACACTAGGGAAACATATTCTTGATTATCGATCTCCTGATGAAATCATAGGTGACACAAATCCTGGAATTCCGAGAATGATTGACATTTAATGATATGTAAAAGTGGACAGGCTCAGTCTAGTGGGGATTTCCCTTTCAGCCCAATAGTAGGACTTCCTATGGACAGATAAACATAATGTTTTCAATAAGATGTAGTCCTGGTGCCCAACATCATTAATCTTTATTTTTTTTTTGACGAATGTTTGATATTTCTCTTCTTCTATAAGTTCGGAATGTAACAGTAAAATAAAAAAAAAGTATTCTTGTGAAGGCACACTCCCTTGTTATTTTGAATGTGATTGGAGTTGTTGCCCCTTTTTGGGACCATGTGTGATGGGAAGTATATATATATTACGTGTTCTTTCTGAATAAATGGTGGACATTAAAACAATATGTGTTAATTGTGCTCATTCCTTCCACAGGAACTGAAACCTGTCCTTTGCAGTCCCTAGGGCATCTCTTTACATGGTGTCAGAAGTGGGAACATGTTGAACATCTTAATCATTCAATTAGAACAAATGACATATCTGTGATGCATCAAGAATATTTCATAAGTAGTTACTGAAAATAAGGGTAACAACCATCATGCAGCAGAATCCACAAGTGCAATCAATTATTGCGAAAGCTCACCGGCGGCAGCAATCACACTATGCATTCATTTTTTATGTATGTATAAGCATGTCATTTTGAAATTGTACGTCACATAATATCGCTCCTAGACCTCTAATGGATGTATAAACCAAATAAGAAGGGACTTACAAGCTTTCCAAAACTTACCCCCAAAATCTTTAAATAAAATTTCCGTGGTTTGAGCGGAGCGAATTAGACGGAAATTATTGATGGTTTTTGTGCCAAAAAAATAAGTCCAATAAATGGTAAAATGCCAAAAAAAATCACATTTTTTTTTTTGTATGATTTTGATATAACATCACTCCTGGACATCTAATGAATGCATAAACCAAATTAGAAGGGTGTGAGAGCATAATTTTGGAATTACCCCAAAAACTTTAAAGTGGATTTTGGTGCTAAAAAAGTTAAGTTCACAAAATGGTAAAATGCGAAAAAAATCACAAATTTTTTCTGCATGATTTTGCCATAACATCACTCCTAGACCTCTAATGAATGTATAAATCAAATTAGAAGGGTGTGAGGTGTATACTTTTGGACTTAGAAGCTTTCCAAAAACTGATCCCAAAAACTTTTAAGTGGATTTTGGTGCTAAAAAAGTTCAGTTCACAAAATGGTAAAATGCGAAAAAATCACAATTTTTTTCTGCATGATTTTGCCATAACATTACTCCTAGACCTCTAATGAATGTATAAACCATATTAGAAGGGCATAAGGTGTATACTTTTGGACTTAGAAGCTTTCCAAAAACTGATCCCAAAAACTTTAAAGTTTTGGGGTGGGACGCCGACGCCGGGTTACTTGTAACCGGTGAACTAAAAATGGCTGCAGAAAGGCATCCTGAATATTGAATTAGGCTCAAAATGACTGGCATTCAAAACTAGACCCCAAGGAGATTGGTCCTGTCTATCAGTTTAGGAATATCCCATCAGCAATTCATGAGAGAAAAAAAAAGAAGACCAACGACCATTAAACAAGCCCACCATCTGATGGTGGTGAGATTGGAAAAAGTTTATACTGAATTAACATTTAACAAGGAATTCCAGAGGGACACTGTTTCTTTCCATGGAAAGGTCATAGAAAATGGCTCTGACTTTTAGGTTGTTTTCTTTTTATTTCCTTTCTCTTCAACATAAACTCGTGTTGAGCTACAAATGTATATTAAAAGAATCATGAACTGAAGTTACAGACTTTTTTGTTCTAGCTAGATTTAATATTGTTTTATTTCTCCACTTGGAGCACTGAAAACTATTCAGTATTTTTGCAATGTAGAGTTATCTGCTCTTTTGAGTAGGTGTTGATTGTTTCACAATTTGTTTGTGAGAGAGAAATGTCATAATTTCTTAGAAAACGACCCCCTCTAATAACATAATAATCAATACCTGCTCACAAGAGCAGATAATTCTGCACTGCGAAAAGATGGAATTTATGACAAAGAGGACATTCCTACAGAATAATGTGATTTGTACCATTTTTTTTTATTTGAATATATCCCATAATACAATTTAATACTAGGACAAACAATGAAAACAAACTTATAATATTTCATCATTACAAAAGCCAAGGTAACTTTGTAGTCATTTCAATATTTTTTCATTCTTGCAGATTTTGACGCGGACATAAAGAGGGGTTCAACAAGTATCCTGTATACCATGTATCTTCCTGATTCCATAGTAGTGTTGAGAAATAGCAGAGACCGAAGTTGTTTACTGATGGACTGACTGATGTCCTGTTGAGAGATTGAAGCATCTGGCCATGGCTTTCATCAAAGTTCCTTAATTAACGTAAAATTGTCTGTAGGAAAGCATTATTAGACTCGAGGTAAAAATCTCAGTCAAGGAATTAATCCTTAAATTCTGTAATGCTTTCCTAAGGAACATTTAAAGTTTAAGAATTTTCTTAAGTGGGTGGTCTGGTGGCACAGTGGTAATTAATGCACTTGTCTTTCACCTAGGTGGCTGGGGTTTGATTCCGATCATACACGTCTGACCACATGGATTTTCTCAGATAACCCCGTTTCCTCCTACACTAAGACCAATCCCGCACTTTCGTCCGGGCCAACAAGCATGGTTTATATAAGTTGATATAACCTGTTTCGCAATTGTTGTAAAAATAAATTTATTTATTTCAAATTTTGATGAAACTGGAGCTTGATGATGTTTAGCTAACATCAAGAAAAAATGTTTCAAATTATTTCTATGTACTAACAAGAGTCCCAAAGAGCCTGTATCATTCCAATTCATCTATTACACAATAACAATGCAAAGTGGCCGGACCAAGGACACAATTTGTTACAATTAAAAAGCAAGCTCAAAATCACCACATTAACATAATGTAGTTAAATCCTAACATACAGTCTGATTTCAAATTCCGTGAAAAACTGCTTTTAATAAATTTAAAAAAATGAAAGACAATTATTTTCTAGAAATTGATCATGTTAGCAAAAATTTAAAAAAATAAAAAAAAAAACATTACTTCTTTAAAAATGTTAACAAAGAAGAAATATGTCTCTTGGCTAAGTGTCAACACCCCCTGGATTAATCATTGACATTTTCATAGACTTAAACCAGCTAATTCCTCTCATTACTTTTTGGTTGTTTCTGGATAATTCCTGAGGCTCTAATTTGTATTATATTAGCAGAATTCCTATCTTGACAACTGATCAAATTAGCTTGTGTAAATGTTGGGTGTTATTTACACCAACGTTACAGACATTATATGCAATTTTTTTTTGCAAGCAAGCAATCTAAATGAAGACACCAACCATGAGATTCTGCCAAATGTTCTTTTAGCAATTTACCTGCATGACCAGGAAATGACATGTCATGAGGGGCACATCTGGAATGTTCCATTACAAGTACAATATTTCCCTTAGGGAAGCATCAGGTTTTTTCATTACACAGTGTTTGCTAACAAATGGCAATTAGGAAGTGGAGCAGGTGATATATAGGGAGTTCAGTTTCGCACATTGGAGTTGACAGATTTATCTGTCGAGTGTAACAGTGTTTAACACTCAATAGTAGTTACACAGCTGCTTTTGTCTTTAATGTTCATCTGGTTGAAATCATAAAGAAAGGACTGCCATAGATCTGGATCAAGTCATTGAAACTAGAAAGAAAGGACTGGTGTAGATCTGGATCAAGTCATAAATTGAAATCATAAAGAAAGGACTGGCCAAGATCTGGATCAAGTCATTGAAATCATAAAGAAAGGACTGGCGTCGATCTGGATGAAGTCAGACTTCAGTGAAATTTTGCTTGCCTAAACCAGTTTTGCATTACCTCGAAAGAAACAAGATCCCAAAGGGCTCTAACTTACGAAGATTATTTGATTCTACCATAATTGGATCCTAAGAAGAAGATTTTTGAAATTTTTGTTGACTTTTTGGCCCTGCTCAACAGGCCCTTTGGGGTTGGGGACCATATATACATGTACATGTAATTCACAAATTTAGTTGCCCTTTGGCAATGGAAGGCTTTAGCAAAATTTCATTTAAATTAGTTCAGTGGTTTATGATAAGGCGAAGATGTGAAAATGTCAACTGATGGCGGACAGCAGATGGCAGATGGCAGATGGCTGATGACAATGGATGGAACATGATAGGCTATAGGTCATTCTGACCCTTTGGATCAGATGACCTAAAATCTTCTCATTTCTTCTTTGACTATTTTTTTCCCCCTTTATTTCTGCCTTTCCTGTATCCTTTCATTATATATCATTCCCCGTAATACATAATGATATTCATTATATGCTACACTTAATTGTCTCATTAAATCACAACTTTGGAGCGAAACAATAGGTTCGAAAAATAAATGCTGTATATCTTTAACAGGACAACACTGAAATCTGAACAGATTATCAAATTTCTATGGATGAATCAGGACAGTAACCATATATTTATAGTATGATAAAATTGATCTGATAATGCAAAGGCATACCTCGAACTTAAAGGTATAAGCACATTATCACTTTGATACATATTGCTGGCTATATATAGGAACAATAAAACTTAAGGGTATAATTAAATTTATAATCTAAGCTTATTAATTAAGTTACGCACTTACAGCACGCATGTCATATAAAGTCTGCAATGCAGTGCAATTATATAATTAAGCAAAATATCTAAAGCAAAAAAAGCCCTCAGCCAACATTACCCAGCATGCAAGCGAATTCACTTTACAGTTTTTGTGCTTTTCTACAGTACAATACTGATATACTGAAGCTACTGGTGACATGGGCGTTCTCATTATTAGACCTTTGTATATTTACTGTATATCAAAAGAGAATGATATCTTCTATCATTCACATATTGGTCTCCCATTCTACCTTATCAATGTTTCTCTGTCAGCCCCTAGGGTGTGATTTCTTCCTCAGTCCCCTAGGGTGTGATTTCTCCTTCAGTCCCTAGGGTGTGATTTCTCTGTCAGCCCCTAGGGTGTGATTTCTTTTTCAGTCCCCTTGGGTGTGATTTCTCCCTCAGCCCCTAGGGTGTGATTTCTTTTTCAGCCCCTTGGGTGTGATTTCTCCCTCAGCCCCTAGGGTGTGATTTCTCTGTCAACCCCTAGGGTTTGATTTCTCTGTTAGTCCCTAGGGGTTCGATTTCCCTGTCAGCCCCTAGGGTTTGATTTCTCTGTCAGCCCCTAGGGTTTGATTTCTCTGTCAACCCCTAGGGTTTGATTTCTCTGTCAGCCCCTAGGGTTTGATATCTCTGTCAGCCCCTAGGGTTTGATTTCTCTGTCAACCCTTAGGATGTGATTTCTCTGTCAACCCCTAGAGTGTGATTTCTCTTTCAGCCCCTATGGTGTGATTTCTCCCTCAGCCCCTAGGGTGTGATTTCTCTGTCAACCCCTAGGGTTTGATTTCTCTGTCAACCCCTAGGGTGTGATTTCCCTGTCAGTCCCTAGGGTTTGATTTCCCTGTCATCCCCTAGGGTTTGATTTCTCTGTCAGCCCATAGGGTTTGATTTATCTGTCAAGCCTTAGGATGTGATTTCTCTGTCAACCCCTGGACTGTGATTTCTCTTTCAGCCCCTATGGTGTGATTTCTCTGTCAGCCCCTAGGGTTTGATTTCTCTGTCAGCCCCTAGGGTTTTATTTCTCTGTCACTCCATAGGATGTGATTTCCCTGTCAGTCCCTAGGGTTTGATTTCTCTGTCAGCCCCTAGGGTTTTATTTCTCTGTCAACCCTTAGGATGTGATTTCTCAATCAGTCCCTAGGGTTTGATTTCTCTGTCCGCCCCTGGGGTGTGATTTCTCTGACAGCCCCTCGGGTGTGATTTCTCTGTCAGCCCCTAGGGTGTGATTTCTCTGTCAGCCCCTAGGGTTTTATTTCTCTGTCAACCCTTAGGATGTGATTTCCCTGTCAGTCCCTAGGGTTTGATTTCTCTGTCAGCCCCTAGGGTTTGATTTCCCTGTCAGTCCCTAGGGTTTGATTTCTCTGTCAGCCCCTAGGGTTTGATTTATCTGTCAACCCTTAGGATGTGATTTCTCAATCAGTCCCTAGGGTTTGATTTCACTGTCCGCCCCTGGGGTGTGATTTCTCTGACAGCCCCTCGGGTGTGATTTCTCTGTCAGCCCCTAGGGTGTGATTTCTCATGACCTGGTCATATTGCGATAAACCCAGCAAACAAACAAACAATGCTTCTGACAGGAACAACAGAAAAATAGTCTAAAAGACTGATGGACACAATGCAAGCCTATAGTAACTTCCCTTACCCCTCCCTCAGTTCCCAGTATTTAGAAAACCTTGTTCTATATATAGCTTCTATCCATTCCATAGACAAGAAGAGATGCCATTTTAATCCATGGTGGGTTCTCCATTTCCCCACTTTTTGGAGAACAAAGAAATATGTTGGTTGTGTACAAACTGAAACTGTACAGCAGGTAATACAGGTAAAATACAGGTAAAACTACAGGCAAATACAGGTAAATACAGGTAAAACTACAGGTAAATACAGGTAATTATAGGTAAACTCTTCTAAAATAGAATATAATTCTTGAAACAACACTCCTCTCACTATGTTTCCCAGAGTATAAATGTATAAAAAATTGGGAAAAGAGATACAGCTGAATTAGGTATCGAAACTGTATTATTCCTCAGTTTAGTTTCATATTTATCCTCAAATAATCCCCTCCCCTAATGTTCAAGTTTAGTATTATATTTATCCTCAAATAAGCCCCCTCCCCTAATGCTCAAGTTTAGTATTTTATTTATCCTCAAATAAGCCCCCTCCCCTAATGTTCAAGTTTAGTATCATATTTATCCTCAAATAAGCCCCGTCCCCTATTAATGCTCAAGTTTAGTATTATATTTATCCTCAAATAAGCCCCCTCCCCTAATGTTCAAGTTTAGTATCATATTTATCCTCAAATAAGCCCCGTCCCCTATTAATGCTCAAGTTTAGTATTATATTTATCCTCAAATAAGCCCCCTCCCCTAATGTTCAAGTTTAGTATCATATGTATCCTCAAATAAGCCCCCTCCCCTAATGTTAAACTTTAGTATCATATTTATCCTAAAGTAACCCCCCCCCTCCCTATCAAAGTTCAAGTTTATGTATAACATATATTTTCAAATAAGCCCACTCCCCTAATGTTAAACTTTAGTACCATATTTATCCTGAAATAAGCCCCCTCCCCTCATGTTAAGTTTAGTACCATATTAATCCTCAAATAAGCCCCTTCCCCTAATGTTAAACTTTAGTATTAAAGCTTAAGGAGGGCTTATTTACGAACCACTTTTTATAGTTAACTGTTCTAAAATTGATGATTTTGCAAAATTGAAGAAGAGGGCTTATTTGTGGGAGGGGGTTTATTTGTGGGCATGGCCTAATTTTCAATAAATACAGTATTTTTTCATGTCGGTCGGATAAACCATTAGAGACAACACATATCTACAGAACTTTATGGTTTTATAAATGTAACATAAATCTTTACGACAAAAGCAACTTGTCTTTTAATCTCTGGCTGATCCTGTTGAGAGGGTGTTAAGGTACATCCAGGAAATGACAAATGATGGCCAGGATTGTCATGGGAGGGAATTGATAGCTGTGTCATCGGAATATGTCAGTGTTTGGTCGGTGTCTTTTATCATTTGAGATAACAATACATGTTATAGAGGTGACTTTTATACACAGATTTTTGTTATTTATAGAGGTGACCTTTCAGGTAGGTCTGACTCTATGTAGTTTTTAAGATTTACATATGTGATCTTAAATTTTTATAACTTTTAAAATTGCTTCTTCTGGAATTATGAATTGCAAAGATTCTTCAAACTGAAATGATGAATTCAATATTTTCATTTTCATCATTTATATTGCTTTTATGAAATTTAGTGTTGCAAATATTCCAAAAAGGCTATAAAAGATCAACCTGGAGGAAATTAAAGATAATATTTACAGAGGAACAGGACTGGCAAGGAAACTTTTATGATGGCTAGGGGAAAATCTATCCCTGCAGATACTAGTATATGGGACATGAAAAATTAATATATGACACCTGGTATGGTTGTTTCCCTTTTCCTACCTGATGTGTTAAATGAAACAGAACTTGAGAAGCCAATTAATAGTTAGATTTAAGATGTATATAGTGTAAGTAATTGGTTTAATCCTGTTTCTCCCAAAACTGAAAATCCAGCTAAAAACATCTTGGGACAAACAGGATTTGTTTACACAGGGGTCTAAATATTATGTAAACAAAGAAGGCCATTATCTCTCTCATTCATTGATTGCAATGTATTACTTGAATATACCTGGGTTTTGCAATACAACAAGGGACGGAAAAGCAAACTTAAGAAGAAGATCCCATACGAACACCCAAACATCTAAACATCCATGTAACCTAAAACCATTACATCAAACAGAGTTAAAACTACAAAGAATATTGACATATTAAAGAAACCATAATTCAAACTTAAAATAGTTTAAATGATCGAGTGCAAAATATAAACAAAAATATAGAATTGCATGGGGACTCCTGAAAAAGTACAAGGAGACTATATTAAAGACCAGGTGTTCCGGAAGGGTAAACGTCCTCTGCTTCATTGCCGACATGTACACCGGTACCATCCATACAAATCTAGGTCAAACTGGGTTAAATCATGATCTCAATTTAAATGAGATTAAGGAAGGGTTGATAACGGAACCACTAGGCACTATAACATCAATTTTCAGTTGTGAAAAGAGTAGATGTTCAAGACAATAAATTTTACTTTGTGTAAATGAAGACAAGCTAGAACTGTAATTCATATATAGTCAACTGCCTGGAACGTTTCTACAACACATGCTAGTAACTGACAGGAACATTATATATCATATCTTGTAATGTACCTCTCGATAAATATAAAAGACTGCACTAAATTGATTTTTTTGTCAGTCTTGGTGCATTAGAACCCAATGCAGTTATTCCAGTTTTTAAGCACATATATTCTTGTTAGGTTTAATAGAAATATACATTTGTATTTGAAATGACAATACCATTATGTTAATTAAGCTTCAAGCTTTCACAGCGCTCAGTGAAATGACAAAGTTCATTGTCTTCACTTTTTTAATTTCTCAAGGGTTGTCCATTATACTTCCATTCAACACCTGAGAAAACACATTAAAACTGAACTGTGTTCTAGCTATAAATTATGGACGTAATCAAGTTTGTCATAAAGGAAAAGTGAAATTCTCACATACTTCACAGGGTTATGCCGCGTTTGCTAAGGAAAAGATAAATTGATCTCACACAGGGGCTAAAGACAGCTGGCATGTGCTGTATGATGCTGATCACAATAATGTAACGTAATCATTTTACGTGGAGTAATTTCTTTAATGATGACATCATCAATTTTGACGCACATTCCAAGGAGCATTGAAGATGGCGTGATGAAAACTTTCATAAGAGCTTACATTTGCTTGCAAGTATGTGAGTAAAATAATCAAACATGGGTCTGTTTTGTGAACAAGGATATCTCAACACTCGTGTCGAAGTTAGGCTGGCCAACACTCTGCAAGCCTCGTGCTGACTGGACAAACTCTTACACTTGTGTTGAGATATCCTTATCCATGTAACAGACCCACACTTAAGATTCTATTATACTTGCACCGCTGTGAAATCATAAAAACACAATGACAAGCTCCTGAACTATAGTCATAGTTTCTAGGTTTTTATTATCTCAATCACTGGTAGTGTTGGTCCTAAGACATGGCCAATTGTGCTTTTCATGTTGAAGGCAAAAAAAGACAAAAAAAAAATATACCAGCGTCATGTTCTTCATCAATTATCTGCTCATTACATTGTATAATAAAAACAATCCCAATAGTTTTGAGGATGTGGGCTTTTTATACATTAGAAGACAACATTCACACCATTTCACACCATTTTCACTCAACACTAGATGAATGCTTTTTAATGAAAACACTTTCTTAAATACTGTACATGACAAAACAAAAAAGAAAAAAAAAAGAAAGAAACAGCAGAATTAATGATAAGACTTTTTACAATCTTTTTTTTTCTCACTGGGAATCAAGATTCATAGCAACTTCAGCACTAGACACATGTCTAAAACGAAAAAAGCAGAATGCCTAGACTATCCTATTCATTTAAGTACTTTTTGCCGTGATTTCTTTTTTTTCTTCACATTTGTCACACTGATGGATTTCACTGGATGTGTTTTCCTTACAAATTGTTAAATCTTCTTTTAACGACAGAAAACACTTTACATGAACAACATCTGCTCTTCATGCTAAACAGACTTCCATGGAGCCTCCTCCTCTAATCCTAATAGTCTCTAAAGGACACATTATTGGTAAAAAAAACTTCACCTGGTAATCATTTTGTGGACAGATGCTTTAAGGTTTCTTAAAACTGCTCCAAAAAGCCATTGTCTAATTACATTTGTCCGATATAATTTTCTGGGGTTTCATTTACTTTTTCATCCCATTTCAACCGAAATTTTTGTTTCATAAGATTTTCTTGATTATGGACATTCATATTTGTGTTTAACCCGAGAGGGACAGCATACCGGGTATGTCTTTGAAGCGTTTACTTTGACCTGAGTCCTTTGACAAATAACATGTATATGCATATACCTTGATAATAAGGTCACATCGACCTCTTTTCCCCCGACATGACCTATATCAGCCATGGTAATCTGAAATTTATTACTGATTATCATTTTTATCATCAATTTCATTTCTTAAAAATTATTTTCTAGAGATGGAGTAGCATTTATAACAGTCAGTACATGAGGTGTTGTTGTAAAGGGAGAAAACTTCCATGGTTACCATGGTTACTTTCAGACAGTCTGTGGTAATTATTCACCTAGAGTGCAGGTTCTCTACATGAGGTCTGGAGTGGAAGCCGATGAACTGCAAATTTTTTTCTCAAAAGGGTGGCTAGTCGATTTGATGATAAATTTTACTAGGATTTTTAGCCATGTTGATTTTGGGAGGAATATTGAAACTCCCTGGAATCAAAGTATCAGATCCCACACAGTAGTTGTACTGTAAGATGTTCAGTGTCTCCTCCGTTAAGTCTCCTACTGAGAATTGACCTCTATCACTATTATATTATATACTTGTACATAAAGTTTATGGTAAGATATTATCTGGATAGGAAATTTAATACTGATACCATCAAATACACCTCATCACATACATGTAACTCCTGGAGTATCAATGATGACAATAATCGGAATATTGAGAACTGGTACCGAGATTTGAATATCTTTTTTTTATTTGACTTGAAGCCATGAAGGTAGGCGAAAAAAACACACACAAAAAACCCTGAAAAAACCTTACATCAATAAAAAAAAGAGTATTTAATAGGTGCAATGATTTCTCAGGAGAAATTTCTTAAGTTTATTGTGTAATGAGATCTTAATTTAGTAATCATGACTCGTTTTATGATTGCATTGAGGGATTCGACAGTACAAAACAGAACGGTAAATTCTTAATATCAATTGTATTACAAGTACCCTTCATATACACTGGAGGAAGGCGTCGTAATGAAATAGCTCCCTACTATGGCAACACTATCCGTGTAAATGATACAGTGTATATAAATTTTGGTTTCTCCTTGATCGACAGAAAACCTGACGATGACTCAAATCAATGATTATCTCAACACAAAGAAAAGTTTCACTTACAACACTATACCCCCCGACACATTTCAATGGAACCCAAACATATAAACAAGATGTAAAATAAAATCAGAAGAGAAAATTCTCCCTAAGGAGAAATTCTCCAAGAACCAACGTCCTGCAGAGTTAAAAAAAATGCTTTGTTTCATCGCTTGGTTCCAGGAGGATCCATAGTAGATACAGAGGCCTCTTAAACAATCCAGGTAAATAACAAAATAAAAAGAAGAGTGCCAACTCCTGAATCCAAGTATCTAAATGGTGTATTGAAAAGGAATGCTGGTTGCCGACATTTACCAAGATGTAAAATACTCATTTGGGGTGCCGCATCCTGATTCAGTTGCAGATGTCCCCTATAAGTCTGTTTTGTCCTTATATAGGTCAGTCTGAATTGTTCACATGGCTTGTAAAGAACAAGAGGCCAAATGGGCCTGCATCACTTACCTGGTATTCACTTATTTAATGATTATCTGTCATTCATTTAATAAAGAGAACTTCATTCTAGGCCTTTCAGGTAATTAGAAGAAGTCTTTCATCTGTTTGAACTAATTTAATCTCTGAATATTCAAGTTCATTTCTTTTCCCAAGCTTTGTAAAGTTCCATCATTGGAACATACCCACCAAATTTCATGGTTCTAGGAATTTTGGTTTGTGAGGAGATGTTTGAAAGTTTTAACAGATTTGACCCCTTGGACCTTGAATATGGGTCGAAGTAAATTTTTTTTTTTTTTGTCAAGCTTTGTCAAGCCTCATCCAAGGAACCTATTAGCCAAATATCATGTCTTTAGGAGTCTTTGTTAGTGAGAAGTTGTTAAAAGGTTTTAAGGAATTTTCGCCCTCTATCTAACCTTGAATATGGGTCAAGGCAATTTCTTTTCACAAACTTTGTCAAGCCTCATGCAAGGAACCTATCAGCCAAATGTCATGCCTCTGGGAGTCTTTGTAAGGGAGAAGAAGATGTTTAAATGTAAAAAGGAATTTGACCCATGTGACCTTCAATATGGGTCAATGTCATTTCTTTTCGCAAACTTTGTCGGGCCTCATCCAAGGAACCTATCAGCTAAATATCATGACTCCAGGAGTTTTGGTTAGTGAGAAGAAGTTGTTTTAATTTGAAAGTTGACGACAGACACCATGCCATAAGCTCACTTGGTGCTTTGGGCCAGGTGAGTTAATAATGACAAGATGACTATTTCCAGTTTTCATGTTGACTTTATAAAAGTGATGTTTATGAAATGATATACAATATTTCTAATAGAAGTGATTTCATTCACTGATGCGTTGGTGAATCATAATGTAGGGTTTTGTATCATCAGCTATTTAGAAGTATTGAAATACCAAAAATCATCTCCATTGTCGTTTCTGAGAAATCACCCATAACCCATATGAACATAGTGCTGTAGCTTCAGTTGTGCTGCAAAAAAAATATGTTTGGATCGTTCAAAGATGGCGGCTGATCAAGTGACTCGAAGGTGAGCTCTCGGATATCTTGGGTTATTTTCTTTTTACTGCTATTTTGTCGTTAAAAGAAGAACAGAATCGTTGTAAGACATCAGATTGGTGCAGAATGCCGAAATTTGACCATAAAATGTAATGTTTTTACAGAATGATATCTTAAACCTGATGAAAATTGTGATCGGAAATAGAAGCAACGTTGGCTGTTAATATTGCCTTGAACAAGCTAAAAATGGAAATAAGATTAGTTCACATATAAGTAGCTTAGCTCCTCAATATCAATTTAGAACTTAATGCTGGCTTTAATATATGGTTTAAATATGCAGAAATATGTGATGTCATAACAGGACCTTAATTTGAATCTGTCTGGATGGGACGCTTTATGATTTACGACCGTGAACGGTTGGGTTTCCATTGTATTTTCTCAATGATTGCAGTATAAAGGACAAAAACCATACTATACAGGTTCGTAGCTTGCAGCCTGACAACTTCAACATTATACATGTACAACACCAACCAGAAGACTTATTATATATATATATAAATTATCAACCAGTTGACTACACAGTGTTTTCTCTAAGTATTCTGACAGCAGCCATCACCATGTTAAAGATTCCACTGACTATGGCAGTGTGTTAAAATATCACACCATAAAGGTAAAGATTTTATGCAATGAAGTATGTATACATGTGATACTACTCTCCCGAGTGTAGTTTTTATTTCATTTTCTAAGCAGGGGACATTGGTACATTTATGCTTATGAAGATAATTGGATGGAATGTCCCGACAAATAGACAAAACTCTGTCTTGTCTCGTTATTACTTCATTGATCATTTTAAACATAACTCTGAAATGACGCATCTTGTTCAAAATGCAGAGAAGGGACAAATATTTCATTTTCCTAAACATACAAATTATCATTTATCTCTTCTAGTGTCCCAATTATCTTTGTTACATCAGCTACACAACCATTTCTATTGAGTATTCCATCTTAATGCAGAGCAAGATGTGATTCTCCAAAAGTAAAACTATATATATATACAAGAGGCCCAGGGGCCTTAACGGTCATCTGACTCTAAATTAAAGACCCTTATATTATTGTAGTATGCATTCACTGTAGCAGGTTTAGAGGCACTGTTGGCTATGGTGGCCATCTTGGGTTTCTGACTGACCAAATAAATAACAACACTTGGCCAGGACCATCTCAGGATCATTTCTGGCACCGTTGCTGCTATGTCAAACTTTCTACGATGCCGAAAAATATCAACACTTTGTTGGCTCTCCTTCCTTAACATCCTCACCAATTTCCAGCTCAATGGCACCAGTGAAACCGGAGCAGAAGTTTAAAATGTGTTTTTCATGATGGCTGCCATCTTGGATTTCTGACTGACCAGATAAATAACAACACTTGGTCAGGACCATCTTAGAATCATTTTTGGTAAGTTAAAACTAAATCCCACTGGTGGAATTTGAGAAGAAGTTTGAAATGGGTGTTGATCAGAAGAACCATGATTGCGCAATCATGTTACAAAATGGCCGCCATGGCTGTCATGTCCAAGTTTTACAAGGCCAAAAAATAACAACAATTTGTTGGCTTTCCTTCCTTAACATCCTCACAAATTTCTAGTTCAATGGCACTTGTGGAACTGGAAAGAAGTACAAAATGGTTGCCATGGCAGCCATCTTGGATTTCTGACTGACCCAACAAATAATAAAACTTGGTCAGGACCATCCAAGGATCATTTCAGGCAAGTTTCAGTTCAATCTCACCAGTTGAACTTGAGAAGAAGTTTTAAATGTGTTTTCAAAATGCTGGCTGTGGCGGCCATCTTGGATTTCTGACTGATCCGAAAAATAACAAGCCTTGGTCAGAACCACCTCAGGATCATTTTTGGTAAGTAAGAACTGAATCCCAATGGTGGAATTTGAGAAGAAGTTTGAATTAGGTGTTGTTCAGGAAAACCATGATTGCGCAATCATGTTACAAAATGGCCGCCATGGCTGCCATGTCGAAGTTTTTACGAAGCTGAAAAATAACAACACTTTGTTGGCTCTCCTTCCTTAACATCCTCACCAATTTCCAGCTCAATGGCACCAGTGGAACATGAGAAGAAGTTTAAAATGTGTTTTTTTAAGATGGTTGCCATGGTGGCCATCTTGGATTACTGACAGGCCTGAAAAATAACAACACTTCCTCAGGACCATCCTAGGATCATTTCAGGCAAGTTTCAGCTCAATCTCAACAGTGGAACTTGAGAAGGAGTTTCAAATGTGTTTTCAAAATGGCGGCTGTGGCGGCCATCTTGGATTTCAGACTGACCCGAAAAAATAACAACACCTGGTCAGGATCCTATTAGGATCATTTCAGGCAAGTTTCAGCTCAATAGCACTGGTGGAACTTGAGAAGAAGTTTAAAATGTGTTTTTCAAGATGGCGGCTATGGCGGCCATCTTGGATTTCGGACCGACCCGAAAAATAACAACACATGGTCAGGACCATCTCAGGATCATTTCAGGCAAGTTTCAGCTCAATCCCACTGTTGGAACTTGAGAAGAAGTTTAAAATGTGTTTTTCAAGATGGCGGCTATGGCGGCCATCTTGGATTTCAGACCGACCCGAAAAATAACAACACTTGGTCAGGACCATCTCAAGATCATTTCTGGCAAGTTTCAGCTCAATAGCACTGGTGGAACATGAGAAGTTTAAAGTGTGTTTTCAAAATGGCGGCTATGGCGGCCATCTTGGATTTCGGACCGACCCGAAAAATAACAACACTTGGTCAGGACCATCTCAGGATCATTTCAGGCAAGTTTCAGCTCAATCCCACTGGTGGAACTTGAGAAGAAGTGTAAAATGTGTTTTTCAAGATGGCGGCTATGGCGGCCATCTTGGATTTCGGACCGACCCGAAAAATAACAACACTTGGTAAGGACCATCTCAGAATCATTTCAGGCAAGTTTCAGCTCAGTAACACTGGTGGAACTTGAGAAGAAGTTTAAAATGTGTTTTTCAAGATGGCGGCTATGGCGGCCATCTTGGATTTCAGACCGACCCGAAAAATAACAACACTTGGTCAGGACCATCTCCAGACCATTTCTGGCAAGTTTCAGCTCAATAGCACTGGTGGAACATGAGAAGAAGTTTAAAGTGTGTTTTCAAAATGGCGGCTATGGCGGCCATCTTGGATTTCGGACCGACCCGAAAAATAACAACACTTGGTCAGGACCATCTCAGGATCATTTCAGGCAAGTTTCAGCTCAATCCCACTGGTTGAACTTGAGAAGAAGTTTGAAATGTGAAAAGTTTACGCACGACGCACGGCGGACGGCGGACGACGGACGAAGCATGATGACTATAGGTCATCCTGACCTAATAAAGCTATTTTGAATGAGTAACCGATGATTTTGACATAATATGTCTATTATTTGCATGTCAAATGTAGCTATTTCTACAGGATCCCATTGGTTACATATTTTGCCCAAACCAAACCAAACCAAACCAAACCTTTAGTGGGGATATAGGTATGGAAGACAAGTTTACCTGTACAGTGGCGAGACTTAAACAAATTCAGAGAACTTAAATTATGTGCCATTTTCACCTCATCGCTAATTTCTATTCTATATATATCAAGGTGTTAAAACTTGACAATTTGATTTTTTGGTTCTGGTGATTCCATGTACCAAAGCTCTATTTCAAAAGTTGTATGGTATTACTTTGAACCTAAACAAGTGTAGATTTTGATATTTTTATAATAAAGTGTACATAAGCAAAGATAAAAAATGCAAATATTTACAATGTCACAGGTCAGTCAAATAGGAAAAATCACTCTGAGAATCTTATCAAGTTCTAGGAGGCGAATTAAGAGGCCTGAAATTTACCAGCACTCAGTGTCTGGTACATGTACTTTGGATGGAGTGTCATAAAGTTTTTTTCATATAATCGTGGATGGAGTGTCATAAAGTTTCTTCACATAAGTGATGTCGACCTTTGGTAATTTTCTCATGCTCTAGAAGATTAAGGTTAACTACTCGTTGGTTATTTTTAGGTACCTGTACTTAGGGCATAAAAGAAGTAACTCAGATACAATTTGGGGCCCCCTCTGATGTATCATCAATTATTCTGTATTAAATTCTGCTCCTACTTCATTACACACTAAACATATTTCTTTATGTCATGACAATTTCCAGAGCTGTAAAAATGTTAATACCAGAAGCCGTCAGGATTTTATTTGAAAATATTTAATGCTTTTCATATCATAACCATCACTTGCAAAGGAAAATATCAGGATAGTTCAGATATGGTAACCATAGAAACAAGAGAACCCAGATGTAAAAACAAAATAATGTTTTGCCCTATATAACAAGGGAAAAGATAGATTTCCTTGGAAACCATTGAAAACTTGAAAAGAGAGAGAGATTGAAAACTTGAAAAGAGAGAGAGAGAGAGAGAGAGAGAGAGAGAGAGAGAGAGAGAGAGAGAGAGATCAGAAGGTCTGGAAGAATAACTGTCTTCTGCTCCAACAAGACTGCCAACCATGTAAATCTAGGTCAATTCCAGATTATGTCATGTTCTCAAAACAAGAGCCGGGGCAGTGTCAATAGAACCACCAGACTCCGACCGCTGTACACACAATTGAATTGAATACTTATTTATATCAAATAACGATATTTTTATACAAATTCACAATTTTACCAACAGGCTTCAGCAAAAATCATGGGTTTTTTCACAAAACTTTTAAATGGATGATAATTTTACATTCTATTCTCAAAAGATATAAAAAATGAACCCCTAAAAAACTATTCCCTCTACAGAAGGCATGTCTATAAACTGAAAGTATTGTATTAGTTCCACGAGAGTAACATCACAGCTCACAATCTCACCCAATCAGCAGCCATTTGGACACTAAATCTCATGATTCCTACAAAGTGTAACATACCAAGCCATACATGTATAAAACTATAGATCAAATTGTCCTAAATGCCTTATTTAATCAGACCAATAATGCTTGACATCTTTAAAATGAAAAATGTTGATCACTTATCGATCGACATACTCCTGTCAGATCCTGTAAGGTTTCATTGGAATCTGGTCGTTGGTTTTAAGGGAAATGTCAGAAAAGTTAACAGAAGAAGAAGAAAGAAAAGCAACATGATGTAACAAGAGGCCCATGGGGCCTGTATCGCTCACCTGGTTGGATTAGACCAAATGTCAAAATAATGTTCATATTCAATTTGTTTTATTTGTAAATCTCTAACAATGCTATATATGGTTATAGTGTGGGAATCCGAACTGCTTTAAAGATTAATGAAGTCCAGACTCTCTTAGGTCTCAAAGACCTCAAGAATTGTTTTTAGAACATGCATGCATTCATCACTTTATGACTAGTAGCAATTTAAAGGAATTACCTCTATTTCCCATATTAGGCCCCGCTCCTTTGGCCCCTCGAGGGTCAGAGTCACCAATTATGCAAAATCTGTTCGCCTTACCCCAAGGATGTTTCTGACCAAATTGGGTTCAAATCCATTCATAACTTTATGACTAGTAGTGATTTAAAGGAATTACCTCCATTTCCCCTATTAGGCCCCGCTCCTTTGGCCCCTCGAGGGTCAGAGTCACCATTTATGCAAAATCTGTTCCACTTCCCCCAAGGACATTTCTGACTAAATTTGGTTCAAATCCATTCATAACTTTATGACTAGTAGCGACTCAAAGGAATTACCTCTATTTCCCCTATTGGGCCCCGCCCCTTTGCTCCCTCGGGGGTCAGAGTCACCATTTATGCAAAATCTGTTCCCCTTCCCCAAAGGAAGTTTCTGACCAAATTGGGTTCAAATCCATTCATAACTTAATAACTAGTAGCGATTTAAATGAATTACCTCCATTTTCCATATTGGGCCCCGCCCCTTTGGCCCCTCGGGGGTCAGAGCCACCATTTATGTAAAATCTTTTCCCCTTCCCCCAAGGATGTTTCTGACCAAATTGGGTTCAAATCCATTCATAACTTTATGACAAGTAGCGATTTAAAGGAATTACCTCTATTTCCCCTATTGGGCCCCGCCCCTTTGGCCCCTCGAGGGTCAGAGTCACCATTTATGCAAAATCTGTTCCCCTCCCCCCCCAAGGACATTTCTGACTAAATTTGGTTCAAATCCATTCATAACTTTATGACTAGTAGCGATTTAAAGGAATTACCTCTATTTCCCCTATTGGGCCCAGCCCCTTTGGCCCCTAGAGGGTCAGAGTCACCATTTATGCAAAATCTGTTCCCCTTCCCCCAAGGATGTTTCAGACCAAATTAGGTTCAAATCCATTCATAACTTTATGACTAGTAGCGATTTAAAGGAATTACCTCTATTTCCCATATTGGGCCCCGCTCCTTTGGCCCCTCGGGGGTCAGAGTCACCATTTATGCAAAATCTGTTCCCCTTCCCCCAAGGACATTTCTGACTAAATTTGGTTCAAATCCATTCATAACTTTATGACTAGTAGCGATTCAAAGGAATTACCTCTATTTCCTGTATTGGGCCCCGCCCCTTTGGCCCCTCGGGGGTCAGAGTCACCATTTATGCAAAATCTGTTCCACTTCCCCCAAGGATGTTTCTGACCAAATTGGGTTCAAATCCATTCATATCTTTATGACTAGTAGCGATTTAAAGGAATTACCTCTATTTCCCCTATTGGGCCCTGCTCCTTTGGCCCCTCGAGGGTCAGAGTCACCATTTATGCAAAATCTGTTCCCCTTCTCCCAAGGATGTTTCAGACCAAATTAGGTTCAAATCCATTCATAACTTTATGACTAGTAGCGATTTAAAGATATTACCTCTATTTCCCCTATTGGGCCCAGCCCCTTTGGCCCCTCGGGGGTCAGAGCCACCATTTATGCAAAATCTGTTCCACTTCCCCCAAGGATGTTTCTGACCAAATTGGGTTCAAATCCATTCATAACTTTATGACTAGTAGCGATTTAAAGGAATTACCTCTATTTCCCCTATTGGGCCCCACTCCTTTGGCCCCTCGGGGGTCAGAGTCACCATTTATGCAAAATCTGTTCCCCTTCCCCCAAGGACATTTCTGACTAAATTTGGTTCAAATCCATTCATAACTTTATGACTAGTAGCGATTCAAAGGAATTACCTCTATTTCCCCTATTGGGCCCCGCCCCTTTGGCCCCTCGGGGGTCAGAGTCACCATTTATGCAAAATCTGTTCCCCTTCCCCCAAGGATGTTTCAGACCAAATTGGGTTCAAATCCATTCATAACTTTATGACTAGTAGTGATTTAAAGGAATTACCTCTATTTCCCCTATTGGGCCCAGCCCCTTTGGCCCCTCGGGGGTCAGAGTCACCATTTATGCAAAATCTGTTCCCCTTCCCCCAAGGATGTTTCTGACTAAATTGGGTTCAAATCCATTCATAACTTTATGACTAGTAGCGATTTAAAGGAATTACCTCTATTTCCCCTATTGGGCCCCGCCCCTTTGGCCCCTCGGGGGTCAGAGTCACCATTTATGCAAAATCTGTTCCCCTTCCCCCAAGGATGTTTCAGACCAAATTGGGTTCAAATCCATTCATAACTTTATGACTAGTAGTGATTTAAAGGAATTACCTCTATTTCCCCTATTGGGCCCAGCCCCTTTGGCCCCTCGGGGGTCAGAGTCACCATTTATGCAAAATCTGTTCCCCTTCCCCCAAGGATGTTTCTGACTAAATTGGGTTCAAATCCATTCATAACTTTATGACTAGTAGCGATTTAAAGGAATTACCTCTATTTCCCCTATTGGGCCCCGCCCCTTTGGCCCCTCGGGGGTCAGAGTCACCATTTATGCAAAATCTGTTCCCCTTCCCCCAAGGATGTTTCAGACCAAATTGGGTTCAAATCCATTCATAACTTTATGACTAGTAGTGATTTAAAGGAATTACCTCTATTTCCCCTATTGGGCCCAGCCCCTTTGGCCCCTCGGGGGTCAGAGTCACCATTTATGCAAAATCTGTTTCCCTTCCCCCAAGGATGTTTCTGACTAAATTGGGTTCAAATCCATTCATAACTTTATGACTAGTAGCGATTTAAAGGAATTACCTCTATTTCCTGTATTGGGCCCTGCCCCTTTGGCCCCTTGGGGGTCAGAGTCACCATTTATGCAAAATCTGTTCCCCTTCTGCCAAGGATGTTTCTGGCCAAATTTGGTCAAAATCCAATAAGAACTTTTTGACTAGTAGCGATTTGAAGCAAATGTTGACGGACGACGGACGGACGGACGGACGGACGACGGACGCTGCGCCATGACATAAGCTCACCGGACCTTCGGTCCAGGTGAGCTAAAAAATGGCTTCCATTTTAACTTCATTCAGCTGATATGATATAATCTTTTAACTTTCACTTTTTTGTGTCAAAGCCGTCAATTTTAAACAACCTACATATCATACACCAATTTACTGCAGCACAAAATGAAGTATGATTTAGGGAATGTATGGTTTAAAAATATATTTAAGCTCTAGATATTACATCATTAAAATTCATGTGGAAATTTCACACAATGACCAGAACTCTCTGTCCAATTTGATCATCAGGTGCATATAGCTGCTGCTAAACAGCTTGTTAGAATATCTTATTACAAGTTTTAAATTTGCAATTTACAATTACATGTATGTCAACTTTGCTGGTTAAGGGACTGTGATAGCTCAGTCAGTTAGAGTGTCGTAACATCGTAACATCGGTTGAAGATCTGAGGTGAGTGGGTCGATGCTCCCTACCCATGGCGGCTTGTGTTTCCCAGAAAGCCGAGAAACAGACCTGTCTGTCCTGTCATGGTTGTGCCCCTTGAGCAAGACATTTTACGGATACCCTAAGTGCTCTGGTTTGTATGTGACAGGCCTCCTGTATGTTTTTCACTGAGGTAGCCACCAGCTACTACAAGGAGACCCCATCTCAAAATAAACAAACTTATCTTTTTGGAAGATATTTCTTTTTTACATAAGCATACATTATTCCAGTTCATTGCACTGTAACAAATGCTTATGATCAGAATGAGATGTTTTTGTTCTTCTGTTACTTACACATATTTTTTCCTTACTCATTTCTATTGCAGTATTAAACGATAAAAAAAATATAAGTACCATTAAAAAGGACACAAAGGAACATAGCTTCCTTGATTTATCTGTACAAACACTGCCATCTAGAAGTCTGACCACAGGTTTTAAGAGGATAAACATCTTGATTTCTGTCATAAGATAAGTGACCATTATCTTACGTTCAGTGTTGACCAACACATAGCAATAAGGTCTTTATCCGGTATCAGTAAAACAACAAAGAATCGTTAATTAGGAGTTAAACACAAAATAATGGCAGCTTAAATACTGAGTCCTGCTCAATATCTCTTTTGGGCAAGTTACTGAGGTCAGAAAATGTTGACACAACTGTCAGTAATATTAAAATGTATATTATAGACCCAGGGAGTCAGACAGAATTTGTGCGTTGTGTAGCGGTTTGAATGTCTCGGTATTTGACAAATCATATGGGAATATATATATAACTGTCAGTAAAAGATATCTAAGGTGCACGTGGCAGGCTTAGAAATAGAGGTTACAGAATGAGTGATTGTTGTATATATCATATTTCTTTCACAAAAGTTAGTTATTTTTCAAAAGTTAAAAGTTTTAGAGAGTGGTTTTTGTAACTTTTGAAAAATAACTAACAAGAGTGTAAGAAATACCATAAAAAACAACCAGGAGTTTGTGTGACCTGTTTCTACCACCACAGAAAAGATATTCTGAGGATCAACTGACTTCTTTTGTGTAAATGTCGTGTTTCAATTAGCAGTAAAAATAAGGGCGTAAGGATATGACCTGTAGTGAAATGCCGCTAATTAATATGCTAAACTGAAATTTTCAGAAATATATCAAAATATTACAATTTATTACAAATCATAATAAGGAAATAACAAATTCATTACTTTCAAAGCATTACATTGATATAAATCTTTCAAAAAATAAGAAAAACAAATGGGAACTATTTCTTGTGTGTTATCCTGCGACCACGTGAAGTGACCTTCACCTGTCAGCCAATCAAAAACACCCTGAATCATGTGATTAAAAGGTTCACTGTGTCAGCCAATAGAAATGCATTTACAGTTTATACAACAGTTGTAATGATTTATTGATGCCTAAATTGGGAGTTGAAAAACGCCCACCAGTTGTGGTAGAAATAGGGGTATGTACATGTAACACATTTCTGCCAACATTATCACTATTGAGGCAATATCTATAGGTGAACTCAAGAAAGTTAAAGAGTGACAATGAAAGATGCCAAACCAAAATTTAGCTTGTGGCACTCAGCCTTGCATATCGAATAACCAGTTTAGCAATTTCAGGTGAAATACATTGAGTAGTTGCGTATGCTCTGGACAAACTTTGATATCAAAACAGAACGAAGGGACATAACTATGAATAAAAGGGAGCACTCAACCCAACTTTGAAATATTGACATTTCCATTCTTTAATTACTGTAATATTAGTAAATGTAGGTGAAATAGCAAGGAAGTAATGGGCCTCAGGGTAAATATATCAATTCAGGTGATAGGAACTAGTCAATTAAATCATTTCAATTGATTGGGTCAAGTTAAGAATTTCCATGTTGAATCTTAACTTGGTTGCCTTTGTACATACCATTCTCCATCAGAAGTTGATTCTGTGTTTGATTTACAGTGATGTATGTTACCTGTGTTTGAGTTACAGTGATGTATGTTACCTGTGTTTGATTGACAGTGAGGTATGTTACCTGTGTTTGATTGACAGTGATGTATGTTACCTGCGTTTGATTGACAGTGATGTATGTTACCTGTGTATGATTTACAGTGACGTACATTACCTGTGTTTGATTGACAGTGACGTACATTACCTGTGTATGATTTACAGTGACGTATGTTACCTGTGTTTGATTGACAGTGACGTACATTACCTGTGTATGATTTACAGTGACGTATGTTACCTGTGTATGATTTACAGTGACGTATGTTACCTGTGTTTGATTGACAGTGAGGTATGTTACCTGTGTTTGATTGACAGTGATGTATGTAACCTGTGTTTGAGTTACAGTGATGTATGTTACCTGCATTTAATTTACAGTGACGTATGTTACCTGTGTTTGATTGACAGTGACGTTTGTTACCTGTGTTTGATTGACAGTGATGTATGTTACCTGTGTTTGATTGACAGTGACGTACGTTACCTGTGTTTGATTGACAGTGACGTACATTACCTGTGTATGATTTACAGTGATGTATGTTACCTGTGTTTGATTTACAGTGACATATGTTACCTGTGTTTGATTGACAGTGATGTATGTTACCTGTGTTTGATTGACAGTGAGGTATGTTACCTGTGTTTGATTTACAGTGACATACATTACCTGTGTTTGATTGACAGTGACGTATGTTACCTGTGTTTGATTGACAGTGAGGTATGTTACCTGTGTTTGATTTACAGTGACATACGTTACCTGTGTTTGATTGACAGTGACGTACATTACCTGTGTATGATTTACAGTGACATACGTTACCTGTGTTTGATTGACAGTGACGTACATTACCTGTGTATGATTTACAGTGACGTATGTTACCTGTGTATGATTTACAGTGACGTATGTTACCTGTGTTTGATTGACAGTGACGTATGTTACCTGTGTTTGATTGACAGTGACGTACATTACCTGTGTATGATTTACAGTGACGTACATTACCTGTGTATGATTTACAGTGATGTATGTTACCTGTGTTTGATTTACAGTGACGTACATTACCTGTGTATGATTTACAGTGACGTATGTTACCTGTGTTTGTTTGACAGTGATGTATGTTACCTGTGTTTGATTGACAGTGATGTATGTTACCTGTGTTTGATTGACAGTGATGTATGTTACCTGTGTTTGATTGACAGTGATGTATGTTACCTGTGATTGATTGACAGTGATGTATGTTACCTGTGTTTGATTGACAGTGATGTATGTTACCTGTGTTTGATTGACAGTGATGTATGTTACCTGTGTTTGATTGACAGTGACGTACATTACCTGTGTATGATTTACAATGACGTACATTACCTTTGTTCGATTTACAGTGACATATGTTACCTGTGTTTGATTGACAGTGACGTATGTTACCTGTGTATGATTTACAGTGAGGTATGTTACCTGTGTTTGATTGACAGTGAGGTATGTTACCTGTGTTTGATTGACAGTGACGTATGTTACCTGTGTTTGATTGACAGTGACATATGTTACCTGTGTTTGATTGACAATGACGTACATTACCTTTGTTCGATTTACAGTGACATATGTTACCTGTGTTTGATTGACAGTGACGTATGTTACCTGTGTATGATTTACAGTGAGGTATGTTACCTGTGTTTGATTGACAGTGAGGTATGTTACCTGTGTTTGATTGACAGTGACGTATGTTACCTGTGTTTGATTGACAGTGACATATGTTACCTGTGTTTGATTGACAGTGATGTATGTTACCTGTGTTTGATTGACAGTGACATACGTTACCTGTGTTTGATTGACAGTGACGTACATTACCTGTGTATGATTTACAGTGACGTATGTTACCTGTGTTTGATTGACAGTGACGTACATTACCTGTGTATGATTTACAGTGACATATGTTACCTGTGTATGATTGACAGTGATGTATGTTACCTGTGTTTGATTGACAGTGACGTATGTTACCTGTGTTTGATTCACAGTGACATATGTTATCTGTGTTTGATTGACAGTGACGTATGTTACCTGTGTATGATTTACAGTGACAAATGTTACCTGTGTTTGATTGACAGTGACGTATGTTACCTGTGTTTGATTGACAGTGATGTATGTTACCTGTGTTTGATTGACAGTGACGTACATTACCTGTGTATGATTTACAGTGACATACGTTACCTGTGTTTGATTGACAGTGACGTATGTAACCTGTGTTTGATTTACAGTGACATATGTTACCTGTGTTTGTTTGACAGTGATGTATGTTACCTGTGTTTGATTGACAGTGATGTATGTTACCTGTGTTTGATTGACAGTGATGTATGTTACCTGTGTTTGATTGACAGTGATGTATGTTACCTGTGTTTGATTGACAGTGATGTATGTTACCTGTGTTTGATTGACAGTGATGTATGTTACCTGTGTTTGATTGACAGTGATGTATGTTACCTGTGTTTGATTGACAGTGACGTACATTACCTGTGTATGATTTACAATGACGTACATTACCTATGTTCGATTTACAGTGACGTATGTTACCTGTGTTTGATTGACAGTGACGTATGTTAACTGTGTTTGATTTACAGTGACATATGTTACCTGTGTTTGATTGACAATGACGTACATTACCTTTGTTCGATTTACAGTGACATATGTTACCTGTGTTTGATTGACAGTGACGTATGTTACCTGTGTATGATTTACAGTGAGGTATGTTACCTGTGTTTGATTGACAGTGAGGTATGTTACCTGTGTTTGATTGACAGTGACGTATGTTACCTGTGTTTGATTGACAGTGACATATGTTACCTGTGTTTGATTGACAGTGATGTATGTTACCTGTGTTTGATTGACAGTGACATACGTTACCTGTGTTTGATTGACAGTGACGTACATTACCTGTGTATGATTTACAGTGACATATGTTACCTGTGTATGATTGACAGTGATGTATGTTACCTGTGTTTGATTGACAGTGACGTATGTTACCTGTGTTTGATTCACAGTGACATATGTTATCTGTGTTTGATTGACAGTGACGTATGTTACCTGTGTATGATTTACAGTGACAAATGTTACCTGTGTTTGATTGACAGTGACGTATGTTACCTGTGTTTGATTGACAGTGATGTATGTTACCTGTGTTTGATTGACAGTGACGTACATTACCTGTGTATGATTTACAGTGACATACGTTACCTGTGTTTGATTGACAGTGACGTATGTAACCTGTGTTTGATTGACAGTGATGTATGTTACCTGTGTTTGATTGACAGTGACAAATGTTACCTGTGTTTGATTGACAGTGACGTATGTTACCTGTGTTTGATTGACAGTGACGTATGTTACCTGTGTTTGATTGACAGTGACGTACATTACCTGTGTATGATTTACAGTGATGTATGTTACCTGTGTTTGATTTACAGCGACGTATGTTACCTGTGTTTGATTGACAGTGACGTACATTACCTGTGTATGATTTACAGTGACATATGTTACCTGTGTATGATTTACAGTGACGTATGTTACCTGTGTTTGATTTACAGTGACGTATGTTACCTGTGTTTGATTGACAGTGATGTATGTTACCTGTGTTTGATTGACAGTGACGTACGTTACCTGTGTTTGATTGACAGTGACATACATTACCTTTGTTCAATTTATAGTGACATATGTTACCTGTGTATGATTGACAGTGACGTTTGTTACCTGTGTTTGATTGACAGTGATGTATGTTACCTGTGTTTGATTTACAGTGACGTATGTTACCTGTGTTTGATTGACAGTGACGTATGTTACCTGTGTTTGATTGACAGTGACGTATGTTACCTGTGTTTGATTGACAGTGACGTACGTTACCTGTGTTTGATTGACAGTGACATACGTTACCTGTGTTTGATTGACAATGACGTACATTACCTGTGTATGATTTACAGTGACATACGTTACCTGTGTTTGATTGACAGTGACGTATGTAACCTGTGTTTGATTGACAGTGATGTATGTTACCTGTGTTTGATTGACAGTGACAAATGTTACCTGTGTTTGATTGACAGTGACGTATGTTACCTGTGTTTGATTGACAGTGACGTATGTTACCTGTGTTTGATTGACAGTGACGTACATTACCTGTGTATGATTTACAGTGATGTATGTTACCTGTGTTTGATTTACAGTGACGTATGTTACCTGTGTTTGATTGACAGTGACGTACATTACCTGTGTATGATTTACAGTGACATATGTTACCTGTGTATGATTTACAGTGACGTATGTTACCTGTGTTTGATTTACAGTGACGTATGTTACCTGTGTTTGATTGACAGTGATGTATGTTACCTGTGTTTGATTGACAGTGACGTACGTTACCTGTGTTTGATTGACAGTGACATACATTACCTTTGTTCAATTTATAGTGACATATGTTACCTGTGTATGATTGACAGTGACGTATGTTACCTGTGTTTGATTGACAGTGATGTATGTTACCTGTGTTTGATTTACAGTGATGTATGTTACCTGTGTTTGATTGACAGTGACGTATGTTACCTGTGTTTGATTGACAGTGACGTATGTTACCTGTGTTTGATTGACAGTGACGTACGTTACCTGTGTTTGATTGACAGTGACATACATTACCTTTGTTCGATTTACAGTGACGTATGTTACCTGTGTATGATTTACAGTGACGTATGTTACCTGTGTTTGATTGACAGTGACGTATGTTACCTGTGTTTGATTGACAGTGACGTACATTACCTGTGTATGATTTACAGTGACGTACATTACCTGTGTATGATTTACAGTGATGTATGTTACCTGTGTTTGATTTACAGTGACGTACATTACCTGTGTATGATTTACAGTGACGTATGTTACCTGTGTTTGATTGACAGTGATGTATGTTACCTGTGTTTGATTGACAGTGATGTATGTTACCTGTGTTTGATTGACAGTGATGTATGTTACCTGTGTTTGATTGACAGTGATGTATGTTACCTGTGTTTGATTGACAGTGATGTATGTTACCTGTGTTTGATTGACAGTGATGTATGTTACCTGTGTTTGATTGACAGTGACGTATGTTACCTGTGTTTGATAGACAGTAATGTATGTTTCTCCTCAGTTAAACCCTAGTGTTACTTTTCTTTCTGACCTTCAGTTTCATTTATTTGTCTAGATCAGACTTACATAACCTTGACCTCTCTGATTTCAGGTGTCACGCAATCTTGATGAAAATTGTTAGCATGAAGTTTTCTTTCCATGGTACATAAGCATGTGTTTTAATTCTAGGGGTAAACAATTCACATTAAAGTATTTTTGTTTCTTTTTTAGAAATGGGAGAATGAAATGTCTAAAACGAAATTTTTGGTGTATGTTTTTGGGGTGAAACTAAAAGATCAAGAGTTCTAGGGGTGGTGGGAGAGTTAACATGATGTGATCTGTGACAGCCTACTCAAGATGTACTAAAATGTAGTAAGCACATGCAATGCCAGGCTGGTAGGAGGTATAACCTTTGATTTTTACAGCTCTATACTAACGGCTGTTTTTTTTTAGTTAGGCTCCTTTCTGAAATGGGTCCACACGGTCAACACATAAACTTTTGTTCAATGTATGGGTGGATTTATTGTACGGCAATGAAATCAAATTGAGCATTTGTAAGCATTTTTAGAGAACTGCAACGGACACGGAAGTTGGGGGGGGGGGGGGGGGGGGGGGGGGGGGGGGGGATATGGAGATGTGGGTCGGGTTGGAAGATGTGAAGGTGTGGATGGGGGGGTGGGGGGGGGAAGATGTGTGTGGTGGGGGGGGGAGGGGATGATGTGGAGGTGTGGGTGGGTTATGGGTGGGGCTGGGGCTGGAGGTGGGAGATGTGGAGGTATGGGTGGGAGATTTAGAGGTGTGGGTGTGGGGGTCGCCGTGAGAGATGTGGAGGTGTGGGTGGGAGATTTAGAGGTGTGGGTGTTGTGGGGGGGTCACGTGTGAGAGATGTTGAGTGGGGGTGGGAGATTTAGAGGTGTGGGTTGTTGGGGGTCGCTAGTAGAGATGTGGAGGTGCGGCGTGAGGAGATTTAGAGGTGTGGGTGTGGGGGTCGCGTGTGGAGATGGGAGGGTATGGGTGGGGAGATTTAGAGGTGTGGGGGTGGGGGTCGCCGTGAGAGATGTGGAGGTGTGGGTGGGAGATTTAGAGGTGTGGGTGTGGGGGTCACCGTGAGAGATGTGGAGGTATGGGTGGGAGATTTAGAGGTGTGGGTGTGGGGTCGCGTGAGAGATGTGGAAGGTGTGGGGTGGGAGATTTAGAGGGTGGGAGTGGGGTCGCCGTGAGAGATGTGGAGGTATGGGTGGGAGATTTAGAGGTGTGGGTGTGGGGGTCACCGTGAGAGATGTGGAGGTGTGGGTGGGAGATTTAGAGGTGTGGTGTGGGGGTCGCCCGTGAGAGATGTGGAGGTGTGGGTGGGAGATTTAGAGGTGTGGGTGTGGGGGTCGCCGTGAGAGATGTGGAGGTGTGGGTGGGAGATTTAGAGGTGTGGGTGTGGGGGTCGCCGTGAGAGATGTGGAGGTGTGGGTTGGAGTTGTAGGTGGGAGATGTGGAGGTAGGGGGATATGAGGTGGGTGGAGGTGGGTGGAGGGTGGGGTCGTGGAAGGGATAAGTTCTTTCAATATTTTTTCACATCGACAGTCAAATGCCAGGGAAGAGACCATCATCTAAGCTGATGACAGCATGCAAGCTTGTAGCATGAAATCTGTTTAACAAATGAGTATGCTAAGTAGGTACAAAATACTAGCGCTAAACAAGGTTCCTTATCAACAAATTATCACCTCTGATTGTGAGCCGACTGACAACAGTCCTCAAGCCTAATATGTTACTGCATTAGACTAACTTTGTATCAATACAAAATACTGGAAATATTATGACGGAGATATTTTGAACTGGTATAAATTCACATAATGTGTACATTTTCAAAGCCTTTGAAATTGCAAACCTTAAGGAAGTGACTCACATGAGCAATCAATTATCATATAATGTATATTAAAAGAAAAACAAAAACAAACATGAACATTTTGTATATTTGTATATTCTCTGGTTATTCAATCAGGTAGGAACAGAAGTGTGTCCTCTACAGCAAGTATGTATGCAAGTTATATATACTTCACTGATGTTGAAGATGAATTTTATTTCTGTTAAATGTCAAGAGTATCATTTTCCTCGTCACAAACTGTTAAAATATCATTATCAGAATACTGATAAACAACTGACATTAAATGTTCGGGTATTATCATTGAATTATGACTGCCGGGGAAATACATATAATGCCAGGTCGTAACAGGATCTAGTCTCTTGCCCTTAAAATGTCGTAAATGAAACGGAATTAAAAACATAACAAGAGGTCCAATGGGCCTGTATCGCTCACCTGGTTCTACAGCAAATTTGAAGTTGATTGAGGTTATTTCTACAGATACTATGCTGATAACCAATTTATTCAATGCATATTATTGGTCTAATATCGGGTCTTGGTGACTCTTGGCTATCACAAGATCTAAAAATATTTCACTCCTGTGACCTTGAATGTAGATCAATGTCATTCATTTGAACACACTCGGTAGCCCTACACCCCAGCATGCTACAGACAGGCCCAACCTCAAGTACCTGAGCCTCTTGGTGTTTGAGAAGAAGTTGTTTGAAGATATTAGCCGATTTGACCCATGTGACCTTGAATGAAGGTCAAGGACATTCATTTGAACAAACTTGGTAGCCCTTCATGCCAGCATGCTACAGGCCAAATATCAAGTCCCCTGGCCTCTTGGTTATTGAGGAGAAGACGTTTTAAGATTTAAGCCTATTTGACCCATGTGACCTTGAATGAAGTTGTTTGAAGATTATAGCCTATTTGACCTATGTGACCTTGAATGAAGGTCAAGCTGATTTCTTTAAACAAACTTGGTAGCCCTTCACCCCAGCATGCTACAGGCCCAATATCAAGTCCCTGGACCTCTTGGTTATTGAGAAGAAGTTGTTTGAAGATTATAGCCTATTTGACCCCTGTGACCTTGAATGAAGGTCAAGGTCATTCACTTGAACAAACTTGGTAGCCCTTCACTCCAGCATGCTACAGGCCCAATATCAAGTCCCTAGGCATCTTGGTTATTGAGAAGAAGTTGTTTGAAGATTATAGCCTATTTGACCCATGCGACCTTGAATGAAGGTTAAGGTCATTCATTTGAACAAACTTTGTAGCCCTTCACACAAGCATGCTACAGACCTAATATCGAGTCCCTAGACATCTTGGTTATTGAGAAGAAGTTGTTTGAAGATTATAGCCTATTTGACCCATGCGACCTTGAATGAAGGTTAAGGTCATTCATTTGAACAAACTTGGTAGCCCTTCACCCCAGCATGCTACAGGCCTAATATCAAGTCCCTGGGCCTCTTGGTTATTGAGAAGAAGTCGTTTGAAGATTATAGCCTATTTGACCCATGTGACCTTGAATGAAGGTCAAGCTGATTTCTTTAAACAAACTTGGTAGCCCTTCACCCCAGCATGCTACAGGCCCAATATCACATCCCTCACGGGGCCTCTTGGTTATTGAGAAGAAGTCGTTTGAAGATTATAGCCTATTTGACCTATGTGACCTTGAATGAAGGTCAAGGTCATTTATTTGAATAAACTTGGTAGCCCTTCACCCCAGCATGCTACAGGCCCAATATCAAGTCCCTAGGCATCTTGGTTATTGAGAAGAAGTTGTTTGAAGATTATAGCCTATTTGACCCCTGTGACCTTGAATGAAGGTCAAGGTCATTCACTTGAACAAACTTGGTAGCCCTTCACTCCAGCATGCTACAGGCCCAATATCAAGTCCCTAGGCATCTTGGTTATTGAGAAGAAGTTGTTTGAAGATTATAGCCTATTTGACCCATGCGACCTTGAATGAAGGTTAAGGTCATTCATTTGAACAAACTTTGTAGCCCTTCACACAAGCATGCTACAGACCTAATATCGAGTCCCTAGACATCTTGGTTATTGAGAAGAAGTTGTTTGAAGATTATAGCCTATTTGACCCATGCGACCTTGAATGAAGGTTAAGGTCATTCATTTGAACAAACTTGGTAGCCCTTCACCCCAGCATGCTACAGGCCTAATATCAAGTCCCTGGGCCTCTTGGTTATTGAGAAGAAGTCGTTTGAAGATTATAGCCTATTTGACCCATGTGACCTTGAATGAAGTTGTTTGAAGATTATAGCCTATTTGACCTATGTGACCTTGAATGAAGGTCAAGCTGATTTCTTTAAACAAACTTGGTAGCCCTTCACCCCAGCATGCTACAGGCCCAATATCACATCCCTCACGGGGCCTCTTGGTTATTGAGAAGAAGTCGTTTGAAGATTATAGCCTATTTGACCCATGTGACCCATGTGACCTTGAATGAAAGTCAAGGTCATTTATTTGAATAAACCTGGTAGCCCTTCACCCCAGCATGCTACAGGCCCAATATCAAGTCCCTGGGCCTCTTGGTTATTGAGAAGAAGTTGTTTGAAGATTATAGCCTATTTGACCCCTGTGACCTTGAATGAAGATCAAGGTCATTCACTTGAACAAACTTGGTAGCCCTTCACACAAGCATGCTACAGGCCCAATATCAAGTCCCTGGGCCTCTTGGTTATTGAGAAGAAGTTGTTTGAATGAAAAAGTTGACGCCGGACGGCCGGACGACGGACGCCGCACCACGGCGCACCTTCGGGCAGGTGAGCTAAAACTGACAGTCACTCGATTGTGAATGTTACATGTGATTATCAACATCAGTGCTACAAGAATAGAATGTTAAATTTTATTACATAGCTGCATGGTAAGATATCATATGGCTGTTAAGATATCTTAGTTGGTAAGATATCATAGCTGTTAAGATCGCATGCATGTTGCTATTAAGATATCATAGCTGTGCAGATATCATGGCTGTTAAGATCTCATAGCTGTTAAGATCTCTTAGCTGTTAAGATCTCATAGCTGTTAAGATCTCATAGCTGTTAAGATCACTTCATAGCTGTCATGATCTCGATCATGCATGTTGCTATTAAGATCTCATAGCTCTGAAGATCTCAGGGCTATTAAGCTTAAAGTGTGTTCACAAATAAGCCTAATCTCCAAAAATTAAGAACTTTTACAGAGGAGGGGGCTTATTTCAGGATAAATACAGTACTAAACATTTCTACAAGGGGGGGGGGGGGGGGGGGGGGGCTTATTTGAGGATAAATACAGTACTAAACATTTCTACAAGGGGAGGAGGCTTATTTGAGGATAAATACAGTACTGAACATTTCCACTAGGGGAGGGGCTTATTTGAGGATAAATACAGTACTAAACATGTCCACTAGGGGAGAGGGCTTATTTGAGGATAAATACAGTACTAAACATTTCCACTAGGGGTGGGGGCTTATTTGAGGATAAATACAGTACTAAACATTTCCACTAGGGGAGGGGCTTATTTGAGGATAAATACAGTACTAAACATGTCCACTAGGGGAGAGGGCTTATTTGAGGATAAATACAGTACTAAACATTTCCACTAGGGGTGGGGGCTTATTTGAGGATAAATACAGTACTAAACATTTCCACTAGGGGAGGGGTTTATTTGAGGATAAATATAGTACTTAACATTTGTACTAGGGAGGGGCTTATTTCAGGATAAATACAGTATGCCCTTTGTCTTAAGACACATAAAATAATCTTTACTTGTATATAGTCTGTCTACTGTAAATAGCAACACATTCTTTTTTTCAGAAATATCAAGTCATTTTAGAATATACCTCTAGCTGAGCTGTCTTATATTATTAAATTCTAATTCCATCAGTAAATGGTGAAGATTAGCAAGAGGCCCATGGGGCCTGCATCGCTCACCTGGTTGGATTAGGCCAAATGTCAAAATAATGTTCATATTCACTTTGTTTTATTTGTTAATCTCTAACAATGCTATATATGGTTATAGTGTGGTAATCCGAACTGCTTTCAGATTAATGAAGTCCAGACTCTCTAAGGTCTGAAAGACCTCAAGTATTGCTTTTAGAACATGCATTCATCAGTTTATGACAAGTAGCGATTCAAAGGAATTACCTCTATTTCACCTATTGGGCCCTGCCCTTTTGGCCCCTCGGGGGTCAGAGTCACCATTTATGCAAAATCTGTTCCCCTTCCCCCAAGGATGTTTCTGACCAAATTGGGTTCAAATCCATTCATAACTTTATGACAAGTAGCGATTTAAAGGAATTACCTCTATTTCCCCTATTGGGCCCGCCCTTTTGGCCCCTCGGGGGTCAGAGTCACCATTTATGCAAAATCTGTTCCCCTTCTTCCAAGGATGTTTCTGACCAAATTGGGTTCAAATCCATTCATAACTTTATGACTAGTAGCGATTTAAAGGAATTACCTCTATTTCCCCTATTGGGCCCCGCCCCTTTGGCCCCTCGGGGGTCAGAGTCACCATTTATGCAAAATCTGTTCCCCTTCCCTCAAGCATGTTTCTGACCAAATTGGGTTCAAATCCATTCATAACTTTATGACTAGTAGCGTTTTAAAGGAATTACCTCTATTTCCCCTATTGGGCCCCGCCCCTTTGGCCCCTTTGGGGTCGGAGTCACCATTTATGCAAAATCTGTTCCCCTTCCCCAAAGGATGTTTCTGACCAAATTGGGTTCAAATCCATTCATAACTTTATGACAAGTAGCGATTCAAAGGAATTCCTCTATTTCCCCTATTGGGCCCCGCCCCTTTGGCCCCTCTAGGGTCAGAGCTAACATTTATGCAAAATCTGTTCCCCTTCCCCCAAGGCTGTTTCTGACCAAATTGGGTTCAAATCCATTCATAACTTTATGACAAGTAGTGATTTAAAGGAATTACCTCTATTTCCCCTATTGGGCCCTGTCCCTTTGGTCCCTCGGGGCTCAGAGTCACCATTTATGCAAAATCTGTTTCCCTTCCTCCAAGGATGTTTCAGACCAAATTGGGTTCAAATCCATTCATGACTTTATGACAAGTAGCGTTTTAAAGGAATTACCTCTATTTCCCCTATTGGGCCCCGCCCCTTTGGCCCCTTTGGGGTCGGAGTCACCATTTATGCAAAATCTGTTCCCCTTCCCCAAAGGATGTTTCTGAGTACAGACAGTTTACAGAGTGCAGACAGTTTATAGAATGCAGACAAAGACTTTAATTTGATATGATATTTGGAATTTTTGTACAGTAGTCATTGACATTTCGTATATGTTACAGAGATGCTTGACATTCATAATACCGACAAAACAACATTGCTTTGAACATATAAATGTACCTGTGGAGAACTGTAGCCTATGAAACCTCTGGTTACATATGATATGCACAGCTATTCATGCTACATTTGTTTTCATATATTGTTTTCTCCGTTTATTTCCATGAAGATCGTGTCTGCATCTAGGTTGATGTTTGATATACTTCTGAATGTAGCGATATAATACATACATATTTACCTTATATGACCTTACCAACATACAGCAGGTGGGCATTACCCGCTAATAACTACCAACTGGCGTATGAATACAGCCGTAGAAAATTAAATTTAACAAGAGGCCCATGGGCCTTAACGGTCATCTGGCAAACACTTACAGCAGGGACACACCCCTCAATCCAGCATCATTTCCATAAATTATTTATACGCAGGCAGTTATGTTTCAGATCAAATCTGGTTTTTATCCTTTTTGGCTTAAAGGAGGAGCTGCATCTTAAAGCAAAATGTCAGCCAAGTTCCCATTTTTGGGACATGTCCCTGTGTCCCAATGGGTCAGACAATTCAGCCTCATTTATATCAATTAGGGATTTCCCTTCCCCAATGATGTTTCATACTAAATATTGTTGTAATCAATTAAGGCATTAATGAGGAGTAGCATTTTAAAGCAATATTTAACCTAAGTGCTCCTTTTGGGCGTCCCACCCTTCTTTCCCCAAGGCTCAGACCTGTCTCATTTATATAAATTATGATTGCTATTCCCTTAAAATGTTTCAAACCAAATTTGGTTGTAATCATTAAAGGCATTAAGAAGGAGTACAATTTTAAAGCAAAAGTTTTGTTAAGTTCTCCTTTTAGGGCCTCACTCTTCTGTCCCCAGGGGCCCCACAAGCATCATTTATAAAAATTGTGATTGCCATCCCCCAATGATGTTTCAAACCAAATTTGGATGTAATCCAAACAAGGGTTAAAGAGTTGGGTTTTAAAGCAATAATTTACCAAAGTTCCGTTTTTGGGGCCCCGCCCCTCTGGCCCCAGGGCTCACACCAACCTCATTTATATAAAATATGACCGCCCTCACCCAATGATTTTTCACACCAAATTTGGATGAAATCCACCTAAGGGTTAAGGAGGAGTAGGATTTTAAAGCAAACTTTCAGCAAAGTTCCCCTTTTAGGGCCCCGCCCCTCTGTCCCTAGGGATCAGAACAGCCTCATTTATAAAAATTATGATTGCCCTCCCATAATGAAGTTTCACACAAAATTTGGATGAAATCCACCTAAGGGTTAAGGAGGAGTAGGATTTAAAAGCAAAAATTCACCAAAGTTCCCCTTTTGGGACCCCGCCCATCGGGCCCCAGGGCTCACGCCAGCCTCATTTATATGAGATATGGCCGCCCTCCCTCAATGATGTTTCACACCAAATTCAGTTGAAATCCACCAAAGGGTAGAGGAGAAGTAGGATTTTATAGCAAAAATTCACTGAAGTTCCCCTTTTGGGCTCCCGCCCCTCGGGTCCTAGGGGTCAGACCAGCCTCATTTATACAGATTATGATTGCCCTCCCCCAATGATGTTTTACAACAAATTTGGATGAAATCAGCTAAAGGGTTAAGGAGGAGTAGGATTTTAAAGCAAAAATTCACCAAAGTTCCCTTTATGGGGCCCTGCCCCTCAGGCCCCAGGGGTCAGACCAGCCTCATTTACATAAAATATGATTGCCCTGCCCCAATGATGCTTCAAACCAAATTTGGAAGTAATCCACCCAAGGGTTAAGGAGGAGTAGCATTTTGAAAGAAAAAGTCTTACGCACGGCGGACGGCGGACGGCGACGGACAGAACACGATGGCTATATAGGTCATCCTGACCCTTTGGGTCAGGTGACCTAACAAGTGTAATACGTATTATCGTCATGTTTATATGTATTAAATATTAGAATCTTATTTATTCTTGTCATGTATTCTATTGTTCCACGCACTATTTTTTCAAGTGGAAGAACACGGGTAGGCGGTTTACAGGACATGTCGACGAATATTTGAATTTCCTCAATAAGTAGAGAAAAGGGATTTGAAATCACAAGTGATAGATATAAGCATTGAATTGCTTTCAGTTGGCATTCATGGACTGATGAATGCTAACTGAAAGCAGATCAAAGCCTAAATAAACAACAGAAGGTACATCTTTTATTTCAACAACAGAGTGTAAAATAACATACCAGGCCTATCAATTTCATTGTAAGAGATTTCTAACATAAACATATTAACTTTGGTATTTTAGTACACTTGTAAGGTAATGTTTTATTAGAGTTCAAATAATCACACAGACATTTTTTCTTCGTCCTAAAATCTCTACGGTGTGTTATTAAGCTCATCTAATGTTGTGTCCTTGTCACTAATTATGTATTCTTTCTAGTGACAGTATGTTGTGTAATGAGATTTTTGCGTCGTCTGTCTTGAACATGCAATGTTGCAATATAATGGTGACAAAATTAACGGTTTGGATGCATGTTCATCTGGCATATAGAGTCCCATGTATCTGTACATCTAATGTAAGTGTTTAACAGAGCGCATGATTAATTAAATTGAAATCAATGTACCCTGTGATGTAATGTAAGAGTAATGTACCATGTGATGTAATGTAAGTGTAATGTACCCTGTGATGTAGTGATAGTGTACATGTACCATGAGATGTAAGTGTACATGTACCCTGTGATGTAATGTTAGTGTAAATGTACCCTGTGATGTAATGTAAGTGTACATGTACCCTGTGATGTAATGTAAGTGTACATGTACCATGAGATGTTATGTAAGTGTACATGTACCCTGTGATGTAATGTAAATGTAATGTTCCCTGTGATGTAATGTTAGTGTACATATACCCTGTTATGTAATGTAAGTATACATGTACCCTGTGATGTAATATAAGTGTACATGTACCCTGTGATGTAATGTAAGTGTACATGTACCCTGTGATGTAATGTTAGTGTAATGTACCCTGTGGTGTAATGTTAGTGTAATGTACCCTGTGAAGTAATGATAGTGTACATGTACCCTGTGATGTAATGTTAGTGTAATGTACCCTGTGATGTAATGTTAGTGTAATGTACCCTGTGGTGTAATGTAAGTGTAATGTACCCTGTGAAGTAATGATAGTGTAATGTACCCTGTGATGTAATGTTAGTGTACATGGACCCTGTTATGTAATATAAGTGTACATGTACCCTGTTATGTAATGTAAGTATACATGTACCCTGTGATGTAATATAAGTGTACATGTACCCTGTGATGTAATGTAAGTGTACATGTACCCTGTGATGTAATGTAAGTGTACATGTACCCTGTTATGTAATGTAAGTGTACATGTACCCTGTGATGTAATGTAAGTGTACATGTACCCTGTGATGTAATGTAAGTGTACATGTACCCTGTGATGTAATGTAAGTGTAATGTACCGTTATGTAATATAAGTGTACATGTATACCCTGTGATGTAATGTAAGTGTACATATACCCTGTTATGTAATGTAAGTGTACATGTACCCTGTGATGTAATGTAAGTGTACATGTACCCTGTTATGTAATGTAAGTGTACATGTACCCTGTTATGTAATGTAAGTGTACATGTACCCTGTTATGTAATGTAAGAGTAATGTACCCTGTGATGTAATATAAGTATACATGGACCCTGTGATGTAAGTGTACATGTACCCTGTTATGTAATGTAAGAGTAATGTACCCTGTGATGTAATATAAGTATACATGGACCCTGTGATGTAAGTGTACATGTACCTTGTGATGTAATGTAAGAGTAATGTACCCTGTGATGTAATATAAGTGTACATGTACCCTGTGATGTAATGTAATTGTAAATGTACCCTGTGATGTAATGTAAGTGTAATGTATCCTGTGATGTAATGTAAGTGTACATGTACCCTGTGATGTAATGTTCATGTAAATGTACCCTGTTATGTAATGTAAGTGTAAATGTACCCTGTGATGTAATGTAAGTGTAAATGTACCCCGTGATGTAAGGTAAGTGTAAATGTACCCTGTGATGTAATGTTAGTGTACATGTACCCTGTGATGTAAGTGTACATGTACCCTGTGATGTAATGTTAGTGTAAATGTACCCTGTGAAGTAATGATAGTGTAATGTACCCTGTGAAGTAATGATAGTGTAATGTACCATGTGATGTAATGTTAGTGTACATGTACCATGTGATGTAATGTTAGTGTACATGTACCCTGTGATGTAATGGAAATGTACATGTACCATGAGATGTAATGTAAGTGTAATGTACCGTTATGTAATATAAGTGTACATGTATACCCTGTGATGTAATGTAAGTGTACATATACCCTGTTATGTAATGTAAGTGTACATGTACCCTGTGATGTAATGTAAGTGTACATGTACCCTGTTATGTAATGTAAGTGTACATGTACCCTGTTATGTAATGTAAGTGTACATGTACCCTGTTATGTAATGTAAGAGTAATGTACCCTGTGATGTAATATAAGTATACATGGACCCTGTGATGTAAGTGTACATGTACCCTGTTATGTAATGTAAGAGTAATGTACCCTGTGATGTAATATAAGTATACATGGACCCTGTGATGTAAGTGTACATGTACCTTGTGATGTAATGTAAGAGTAATGTACCCTGTGATGTAATATAAGTGTACATGTACCCTGTGATGTAATGTAATTGTAAATGTACCCTGTGATGTAATGTAAGTGTAATGTATCCTGTGATGTAATGTAAGTGTACATGTACCCTGTGATGTAATGTTCATGTAAATGTACCCTGTTATGTAATGTAAGTGTAAATGTACCCTGTGATGTAATGTAAGTGTAAATGTACCCCGTGATGTAAGGTAAGTGTAAATGTACCCTGTGATGTAATGTTAGTGTACATGTACCCTGTGATGTAAGTGTACATGTACCCTGTGATGTAATGTTAGTGTAAATGTACCCTGTGAAGTAATGATAGTGTAATGTACCCTGTGAAGTAATGATAGTGTAATGTACCATGTGATGTAATGTTAGTGTACATGTACCATGTGATGTAATGTTAGTGTACATGTACCCTGTGATGTAATGTTAGTGTACATGTACCCTGTGATGTAATGGAAATGTAATGTTCTTTTTGAAGTAATGAAGTGTAATGTACCCTGTGAAGTTATGTTAGTGTAATGTAACCTGTGATGTAATGTAAGTGTAATGTTCTTTTTGAAGTAATGAAGTGTAATGTACCCTGTGATGTAATGTTCATGTAAATGTACCCTGTTATGTAATGTAAGTGTAAATGTACCCTGTGATGTAATGTAAGTGTAAATGTACCCCGTGATGTAAGGTAAGTGTAAATGTACCCTGTGATGTAATGTTAGTGTACATGTACCCTGTGATGTAAGTGTACATGTACCCTGTGATGTAATGTTAGTGTAAATGTACCCTGTGAAGTAATGATAGTGTAATGTACCCTGTGAAGTAATGATAGTGTAATGTACCATGTGATGTAATGTTAGTGTACATGTACCATGTGATGTAATGTTAGTGTACATGTACCCTGTGATGTAATGTTAGTGTACATGTACCCTGTGATGTAATGGAAATGTAATGTTCTTTTTGAAGTAATGAAGTGTAATGTACCCTGTGAAGTTATGTTAGTGTAATGTAACCTGTGATGTAATGTAAGTGTAATGTACCCTGTGATGTAATGTAAGAGTAATGTAACCTGTGATGTAATGTTAGTGTAATGTACCCTGTGAAGTAATGATAGTGTACATGTACCATGTGATGTAATGTTAGTGTACATGTACCCTGTGATGTAATGGAAATGTAATGTTCTTTTTGAAGTAATGAAGTGTAATGTACCCTGTGAAGTTATGTTAGTGTAATGTAACCTGTGATGTAATGTAAGTGTAATGTACCCTGTGATGTAATGTAAGAGTAATGTAACCTGTGATGTAATGTTAGTGTAATGTACCCTGTGAAGTAATGATAGTGTACATGTACCCTGTGATGTAATGTTAGTGTAATGTACCCTGTGGTGTAATGTTAGTGTAATGTACCCTGGGGTGTAATGTAAGTGTAATGTACCCTGTGAAGTAATGATAGTGTAATGTACCCTGTGATGTAATGTTAGTGTACATGGACCCTGTTATGTAATATAAGTGTACATGTACCCTGTGATGTAATGTAAGTGTAATGTACCCTGTGGTGTAATGTAAGTGTAATGTACCCTGTGGTGTAATGTAAGTGTAATGTACCCTGTTATGTAATATAAGTGTACATGTACCCTGTGATGTAATATAAGTGTACATGTACCCTGTGATGTAATATAAGTGTACATGTACCCTGTGATGTAATGTTAGTGTAATGTACCCTGTGAAGTAATGAAGTGTAATGTACCCTGTGGTGTAATGTAAGTGTAATGTACCCTGTGGTGTAATGTAAGTGTAATGTACCCTGTGGTGTAATGTAAGTGTAATGTACCCTGTGGTGTAATGTAAGTGTAATGTACCCTGTTATGTAATATAAGTGTACATGTACCCTGTGATGTAATATAAGTGTACATGTACCCTGTGATGTAATGTTAGTGTAATGTACCCTGTGGTGTAATGTTAGTGTAATGTACCCTGTGAAGTAATGAAGTGTAATGTACCCTGTGATGTAATGTTAGTGTAATGTACCCTGTGATGTAATGTAAGTGTACATGTACCCTGTGATGTAATGTAAATGTAATGTACCCTGTGAAGTAATGATAGTGTACATGTATACCCTGTGATGTAATGTAAGTGTATATGTACCCTGTGATGTGATATAAGTGTACATGTACCCTGTTATGTAATATAAGTGTACATGTACCCTGTGATGTGATATAAGTGTATATGTACCCTGTGATGTGATATAAGTGTACATGTACAATGTGATGTAATGTAAGTGTAATGTTCTCTGTGATGTAATGTTAGTGTACATGTACCCTGTGATGTAATGTAAGTGTACATGTACAATGTGATGTAATGTAAATGTAATGTACCCTGTGAAGTAATGATAGTGTACATGTATACCCTGTGATGTAATGTAAGTGTATATGTACCCTGTGATGTGATATAAGTGTACATGTACCCTGTTATGTAATATAAGTGTACATGTACCCTGTTATGTAATATAAGTGTATATGTACCCTGTGATGTGATATAAGTGTACATGTACAATGTGATGTAATGTAAGTGTAATGTACCCTGTGATGTAATGTAAGTGTAATGTTCCCTGTGATGTAGTGATAGTGTACATGTACCCTGTGATGTAATGTAAGTGTACATGTACCCTGTGATGTAATGTAAATGTAATGTTCTCTGTGAAGTAATGAAGTGTAATGTACCCTGTGAAGTATTGCAAGTGAATAAATAAAATGTGCTTTTCTCTATAATATAGAATTTGTCATCTCTCTATGATACGAAATTTGATTCCCTCTATAATATAAAATCTTTCACAAACTGAAAGTGGTAGCTGTGCTTTGCTACCCCAATGGAAGTTAAGCTCCGTCAATCCTTGTGGAAGCTATATAAGCGTCACTCTTTAACGATAACCAAGCTTTGTTACTTTCAGTTGAAGTAAAGCTCCAAGCCTCACCTTGTAATGATAACAGAGCTTAGTTGACAACCAAAGGAAGCTAAGCTCTACTGATCCTCTTGGAAGCTATGTAAGCCCCACACCTAAGGGATATAGAGCTTTGCTACCCCAGTAGAAGTTAAGCTCAAATTTTTATATCTCCTCCTCATGGAAGCTGTTAGCTTAATTGTTACTAATAATGACTGGACTCCAGTTATCACAGTAAAAGTTCAGTTCTGTAACTCCCCATGGAACCTAGCGGCTCCATTGCTGTCATTGAAATAAAGAACCTCAATGATGGTTTTATAATTAGGAGGTTCATTGAGCAGATGTGACAACATTCATTTGCAGTCTGGAGCTCTCTCACTTTAAGATATAGCTCAAAGCTTTGTTGATTTTATTTAAATATTGGGGCATACAACTTTCACTAGACAATCACATCTCTGTAAATTTCACTCAAATCTCGAAGGTTCGAGAGGTTACAATCACCCTGCTTTACTAGACTACTCTGTTTATACGCCTCAGTACTGTGCAATACCATATTCGCATAATAAGTTCATTTTGTGCTTAAAAAACACAAACGGAGTACGCTTAAAAAAACATGTACAGGGCAAGTTTTAATGTGAAATCTGTACAGAAAAATTCCACTTTTTTTTATGCATGCCTTTTACCATATTTGACCTAATAAGGGTGCCTGCCCTAATAAGGGCGCCCCTACCTTTTTTCAAGGAAATAAATCTTTGACCGAGTGTCAAAATGGTGTTCAAAAGTAATAATTCATGTGAAATGTTTTGCTACTTTATGTGTTCAGTTTTCTTCAGCAAATTAAGTAACTGGAACACAAGTTTTCGCCACATTTTGTCTATTCCTACAGATGACATGTCAGTGCAAAGAGCACCCGAAACTATATATATATAAACACGCATACAAATAATAACTTACCATCTTTATTTGAAGATAAAGTAAAAGACTTCATTCTTGTTGATAAATAACTTTTGTTCAGAACAGAAAGCTAGTAAAAGACATTGTAAATCAATTATTAGGTCAAAGAAAACGATGTCTGATATGATCTGGGAAATCACCTGTGTCTATAAATAGAACACAAAAGAGTTCCATTTGAACATAAATGGTGGAACACACGTTCTCTGGTCTAAAGATCAGCTGGCATGGACAGGAATATATGATAATGAATAGATATCTTCATCTGGAATATTTTTCTGACTGAATATCTTACTGTTTCCACAGCCTTGGGTATTCTACTATAAGGTATAGTCTGTTTCATAAAACTTCAGAATAACTAATCTTAATAAGGGCGCCCCAAATCTCAATTACCCGCGCCCTGCGCCCTTATTAGGTCAAATATGGTATGTAGTGAAAACAATCTTTGGTTAAAGACTGAAGATTATATTGGTAGATCAGTGAGGTAAGGAAATTTTTATATGTTTCAGTTAGCACACATCTCCTAAAACAAAAGGCCCATGGGTCGTAACAGTCACCTGAGTTCTGAAATATTTCAGTCAATTTGACTCCTTTTGGCCCAGCCCATCAGCCTCTAGGGGTCAACATATGCAGACCATCAAAATACCCTTCCATATTGATAATTCCACCCTAGTTTGTGTTATTACCAAAAGCAATGAATTAAAGAAGGTTTCTGCAAAATTTCATTGAAATTTGTTTAAGGGTTTCTGAGATGAAGTTGAATATGTAAATTGTTTATTGACAGACAATAGAAGACGGACGACACACAATGACTGTCAAAAGGCGACTAGTAAATTATAAAGGCCACTAGAGATTTTGTCTCAGGTGACCGTAAAATGATGGATGTGCACATATTGAGGCAGGTGCGCTTATTGGGTTGAATACGGTAGTCAAGATAGGGTAGCCATTAATTGTCATACAGACAACAGCTAGGCTTCCTACTTAAACACTGTATGCTTGATATAAAGGGGAGAAAACTCTTACCTGATTGGCTTGGCCAGAGAGAGAGGATGCAGATGGACCTGGTACATTGTCTTCATTTAGTCTCAGGTACATTCTGAAAATGAAAATGAAATAAAAAAATATTTCAAATCAAAGTAAATACAAAAAAATATATTTATCAATCATAATCAATCTTAGTAAGGTCAATATGGCATTATACTGACCTGGTAGGTTCAAATATTAACCCGAGGTCCTCCACATGATCATGTTTTAACCAATTAGAATTGAGGAAAGGTTTGGTTTGGTTTGGTTTATTTTGTTTAACGTCCTATTAACAGCTAAGGTCATTTAAGGACGGCCTCCCGTGCGTGCGAAATGTATGCGTGTGGTGAGTGCGTATGTGTGTAATGGGAGGCTGTGAACTGGATGATTTATTTTTGTTTGGTTGAAGTTGTCATTATTCTCAAACATAATGTAAAATACATGACACAGTGTACCTTCATTTTCCATATATGTTTGATATCATCTCTCATGTTCCATTTTCCTCTTTTTAATTTGGTCAAAATCTGCTCAGTGGTTCATGATTAGTAAAGATTTTTTTTTTTTTTCGCAAACATAAATTGACAGACCATGCACCATGACATAAGCTCACCTATTTTTTGGACTAGTTGATCTAAAAAATAATTAGATGAAATTAAGATGAGATTCCATAAATCAACAATTCCTAAATTGTATATCATCATAATTTCCTTTGTTAATTTCAAATTGTTCTCATGATCAAATAAGGTTAAAGTTTCATTTTGATTTTAATTAAAATGACCATTTACACAGTTGTTTCTCTTTTTATAATGATTTTTTTTAAATTTTAAAACAAAAAATTCTGAACAAATGTCTAAAGTTTGGTACTGATTCCATGGTATCAGGATTACATAAAGGCAGCTATTCAATAATGAAGCCATATGAAGTCCAGCACATCTATATATCCTATCTATTACAAACCATATTGAAAAATAAATAATACATCCTGTTGCTGGGCAATGTACTGTGTTATTGCTAAAGGCAATTTCAACACTTATAAAACAAAAGTGGTCCATTGGGCCTGTACAAATTCTTCTATTGTTATCTGAACAAGACAAGACGTTACCATGCATTATATTTTTTGTCTTGTAATTAAGTGGACAAAGGGCTTATTATAGGACAACAAAATACTGTATAATTAGTAATTTTTGTGAGGGATTTAATTTTACTATATTTGTGGTCATTGAATATAGCCCGAAAATAAATAAAACAAATATTTATATATAAAATTATGTAAGTGTTGTGGTGGTGTCCTGCAAAATTAAATTCACAAACTTACGTCCAACTGGGACACATGTGGGATATTCTCCCCATGAATTTTAACAACTATACAGTGATATTCTATAGTATTTTTATTTAACTTTGATATACCTTGTGGGCTTATTACCAGGCAATGGAAGAATTAATATAGAATCTACTGGGGACAATGACACGAAACTGGAATAAAATTTTATTTGACTGGTGGGTGGAAACTGAATTAAGGGTCTTATCCAATCATAAAAAAAAGTATTGCCATTTCTTATTTCATTTCCACCAATCAAATAGCAGCACCTGTTGAAAACCAGTAATTTATGATCCCAATCAAATTTAATTTTTCAACATCAGAAAGGCTTTAATTGTCTTAAAATGTGTTTATGAGTGTATACAATGTCTAATCACAATCGGCCATAAACCAGTATGAAGCATTAAGTTTTGAAGAAATGAAATTTTAGAATCAAGTTAATATTTGGTATCATATAAACTCAATATGATATATTTTCACATGATTTTACAATATTAATGTTGTTTCAATAGTCCTGTGTTACAGCAGAGATGTAGGTTTTGAGTTATAAACATCACCGCACTGAATTAAGAGACGGTCTTACGGTAGAATCTGTTCCATCATGACATTTGAGAGTGCTGACACAAAGGAAACAAGGGAAGGAGTGGCTCACAGATAGCATGTGACCATAATAAAACTCGAGGAGACTTCTGTATCAAAGGAAGTTATTAATATTTTTATAACAAACATCTTGACCTTGTAAAGAAGACGTGGTATAATAGGAATTCCTAATGTGTAAAATGTACCATGTTTATTTGCAATTTATGCAAAAAAAAAAAAAAAAAAAAGCAAAACATTACAATGTTTTAAAGTAATTAAGCGTTACAACTTTCCAGTAAAATGATATGTCAGGTCCCTAGCCCGTGTTGAAGAGGGTACGTATTACCAACTGACATCATCTAACCAGCATCTTCAGACCCAGATTAAATTTACTGATCTAGAGTTGCGAGAAAGGATTATAACTTAAACAGAGATTTTTAACCAAACAACAACCAAACCACACAACATTTCAGTTATGTTAAGATTGGTGCCTTGACAAAATGACAGCACATGGACAATTTAATAAGTTAATTTCGCGATTTCGATATGTAAACTATATGTGTGGAGGTAATTTTCATAATCGATCCACCCATTTGTAGTTCAAGATTTTGCAAATTGATATCCAAATACTACTCGTGGGGGAAATTTTCATGATCAAAAAGACTCCACATAATTAGTGTAAATTCCCCTCTCATGTAAATTTCCTCGTTCTCAAGTATATCAGGTCAATCTAATTCTTTAGTAATATCAAACTGCTGGCAATATGTCAAGAGATTTATTGTATACATACCTATAACATTCCCAGGTTTGTTTGCCTACATGGCTATTACATTGCTTGATTTTGACTGACTTACCTCCCTTGTTTAATTTAACTGAATTACCTCCCTTGATGGATTTGACTGACTTACCTCCCTTGTATGATTTGACTGACTTACCTCCCTCGTATGATTTGACTGAATTACCTCCCTTGATGGATTTGACTGACTTACCTCCCTTGTATGATTTGACTGAATTACCTCCCTCGCATGATTTGACTGACTTACCTCCCTCGTATGATTTGACTTAATTACCTACCTTGATGGATTTGACTGACTTACCTCCCTTGTATGATTTGACTGAATTACCTCCCTCGTATGATTTGACTGACTTACCTCCCTCATATGATTTGACTGAATTACCTCCCTTGTATGATATGACTGACTTACCTCCCTTGTATGATATGACTGACTTACCTCCCTCGTATGATTTGACTGAATTACCTCCCTTGTATGATATGACTGACTTACCTCCCTTGTATGATTTGACTGACTTACCTCCCTCGTATGATTTGACTGACTTACCTCCCTTGTATGATATGACTGAATTACCTCCCTTGTTCGATTCGACTGACTTACCTCCCTTGTATGATATGACTGGATTACCTCTCTTGATCGATTTGACTGAATTACCTCCCTTGTATGATATGACTGGATTACCTCTCTTGATCGATTTGACTGACTTATCTCCCTTGTATGATATGACTGGATTACCTCTCTTGATCGATTTGACTGACTTATCTCCCTTGTATGATATGAGTGAATTCCCTCCTTTGTGGGTTCTTGTATGATATGTGTGTTTAATAAACAATTGGACAAGATGTCATATCCCACTTTACACCACTCTAAATCTCACAATGAGGGACGAGACAGATCTGACAAAACAAAATATTCCATCAACTCATGAGTAAGAAGGTATCTTCAAATGTTGGTCGAATCTGTATTGCTATATACTATGTGTAGCTAGGAAGAGAATTTATACCAATGACAGGAGAAGGGAATCCTGTCAAAATTTCACCTCCATTCCATCTTTTTTCAAGACACAAATGTACAAGACAATATAATTACCTCTTACATACATGCATATAGGTCAACAGTAATGATAGGTCCAAAGTAGAGTTCCATAGAGTCAGTTCTACATCCAGATTATCTTTTTTTTTTCATTTAGGAAAGCATAATCGGGAATAATCAAATATCTCTTAAGTTCTTGAAACTCGATCAAATCTGCAATTCTTTCCTACAGAATTTTTTTTAATTAAGTAATATTGAAGTTACTGGGACCTGGTGTCCTCTTAGACACTATCATAGGATTATGGCCTATCATCAGGAGGGGGCTTAATTATTACTGAGCATCCCCAGGTATCAGGTAACTTTAGATCAGGTGTACTTCTGAATATCTTAAATAGCATGTGTTTATTGACAGTGTTTTGTGATGTTTTAATTTTGCAACACATTAACATGTCACATACATTATAAACTATAGCGCCCTCACCAGAATGTCTTGTTTTTGTTTTTAAAAATATTCCTTATTTACATGATATATCTTTACATACTAAATCAGAGCTGCAACATCTCGGACAAAAGAGTAATCATGATCGATTGAAAACAACAATAGGTATTGTATATTTCTATACAATACCAAAAGTCACATTATATTTTTATATGTACAACAATCCAGAAGGTTTTGCTTCTGTTTTTATTTCTTAAATTCAAAATTAATATATAATTTCATGGGACACTGTAACAAGCATGATTATTATTGCTTCATTTGTTGGGTGTTATTTGAGAGATATTTCTAAACCATTGGTGCCATTTTAGTGATAACTGTAAATTCAGTCAGCCTGTGGTATACCCAATACTCAGCCTACCATCTATATATATGTATTACATATGGATTGTTGGGTGGGAGTTTGTGCTAAGCCAAGCTATCAAATTTACAGTCGAAGGAAGATAACTCTTCTTTTTCTCAATTTGAGGGAAATTTCACTAAAGACATTCCCTTATACCTAGACCTAGTGATAGATCATTCATTTGCATGTAAATAACGATTGTCTAGGGAGAGAATTAATCTTTATCACCAACATTATTTTTTTTCTCGAAAGTTGTAGCAGCATACAGTATATCTGACACTTATAAAGGATCTGATTTATAAGTGAATTACCTCCCCTCTTTTAACTGCAGTAAAAATAGGTTTGCATAATTTTTTTGAATAATTTAGTTTAAATCTTCACCTGAATTTTAAATATTGTATTATTTTATTTAACTTTAAACATTGATTTTCATCATGAGTTTTATTTCTTCAATGTGTTTTGGTCAATCTGATTAAAAATTGATGTTTATAATTAAATTGAACATCAAATTTTACCCAGGCAATTGGATTGGGTTTTAAAATTTGTGAAGGATCCCTTTCATATAGTATGGTTTATATTTCAAATAATTAGCCATTTAGACTTTGAAATTTGTAAAATGAATTTGTTGTTCTGTGTGCAGAGTTTTAACATTTTCAGATCCAATCATTCATTTTCTTAGTATAATTTTCTCGAAATTTGTGAGACTTGTCCTGAATAATTTGCTATCTATATATTTATTATACAGTTACATCATGGCCTCTATTTGGAGAAACGAGGATGAATATCATGTTCATTAAGAAAACCTGTTGACCATGTTCATCACAAACTCCATACAACTTTCAGCTGATATCTTACTGTATCTATGGACTCAGCACAAAAAGAAAAACAACAATATCTGCTTTTAGACAATGAAAAATATTCTTTATTACATAATAATAACATAGATATTCCTTATTAGTAATACCTCTCGCACATCTCACCAAGTCTCCATATCATGCTATCCGGCTACACATAACACTGCCCAGTATCACACATCCTTGATTCTCCAGGGCTCACCATCAAATAAACATCTTGAAGAGAGTTTGTGATCATAACCCCTGGAGAATCGAGGGTGGGCGTCACAATCCAATACACATCTTGAAGAGAGTATGAGATCAAAATCTGTGGAGAATAGAGGATGGGGATCATGATCCAATACACTTTCTTGAAGAGAGAGAGTATATGTGATCGTGTCCCCTAGAGAATCATGATCGTGATCGTGTCCCCTAGAGAATCATGATCGTGATCGTGTCCCCTAGAGAATCATGATCGTGATCGTGTTCCCTAGAGAATCATGATCGTGATCGTGTCCCCTAGAGAATCATGATCGTGATCGTGTCCCCTAGAGAATCATGATCGTGATCGTGTCCCCTAGAGAATCATGATCGTGTCCCTAAAGAATCATGATCGTGATGAGTATGTTATAACTCTCAAAAAGATGACAACCATCAGAATTGTTGAACATTTTCATCTTTGAATTCTTGCAAAAATATTAGCATTACAATTGTTACCACCACACATTTGATAATGTTGGTGATAAGATTAATTTTCTATTTGTTTTGACCTTGACTTTGACCTTCTTGATCCAGGAGCTTCATCAACCAAAACTTAATGAAAATCCTTATTAACTTAAAATTTTCCAGAAGAAAGCATTACTGGATTTACTGAAAAAATCTTAGTTCAAATTGGTAAAAAGGTTGATATTGGGGGACGAATTTATAATCATATCGGTACATATTAGGTCATTTACGGTAACTGTGGAATGTACGACATTGTCATGGAATACGAAACACAGGAAGTAATAATTACATACTATGTAAACACCCTCTGTCACCGACTTAACATTGAAATACCCTCCAACTGTCACCGACTTAATATTGAAACCCTCTCCAACTGTTACTGACTTATCATTGAACTTCCTCTAACTGTCACCGACTTATCATTGAAACACCCTCTAACTGTCACTGACTTATCATTGAACTTCCTCTAACTGTCACCGACTTATCATTGAAACACCCTCTAACTGTCACCGACTTATCATTGAACTTCCTCTAACTGTCACCGACTTATCATTGAAATACCCTCTAACTGTCACCCACTTATCATTGAAACACCCTCTAACTGTCACCGACTTATCATTGAAACCCCCTCCAACTGTTACTGACTTATCATTGAAACACCCTCCAACTGTCACCGACTTAACATTGAAACACCCTCCAACTGTCACCGACTTAACATTGAAACACCCTCCAACTGTCACCGACTTATCATTGAACTCCCTTCAACTGTCACAGACTTATCCTTGAACTCCCTCTAACTGTCACCGACTTATCCTTGAACTCCCTCCAACTGTCACCGACTTATTATTGAAACACCCTCCAACTGTTACTGACTTATCCTTGAACTCCCTCCAACTGTCACTGACTTAACATTGAAACACCCTCCAACTGTCACCGACTTAACATTGAAATACCCTCTAACTGTCACCGACTTATCATTGAAACACACTCTAACTGTCACCGACTTAACATTGAACTTCCTCTAACTGTCACCGACTTATCATTGAAACCCCCTCCAACTGTCACCGACTTAACATTGAAATACCCTCTAACTGTCACCAACTTATCATTGAAACACACTCTAACTGTCATCGACTTATCATTGAAATACCCTCTGTCACCGACTTATCATTGAACTTCCTCTAACTGTCATCAACTTATCATTGAAACACACTCTAACTGTTACCGACTTATCATTGAACTTCCTCCAACTGTCACCGACTTATCATTGAAACACCCTCTAACTGTCACCGACTTATCATTGAAATACCCTCTAACTGTCACCGACTTATCATTGAACTTCCTCTAACTGTCACCGACTTATCATTGAACACCCTCTAACTGTTACCGACTTATCATTGAACTTCCTCTAACTGTCACCGACTTGTAATCATTGAAATACCCTCTAACTGTCACCCACTTATCATTGAAACACCCTCCAACTGTCACCGACTTATCCTTGAACACCCTCTGTCACCGACTTATCATTGAAATACCCTCTAACTGTCACCAACTTATCATTGAAACACCCTCTAACTGTCATCGACTTATCATTGAAATACCCTCTGTCACCGACTTATCCTTGAACACCCTCTAACTGTCACCGACTTATCCTTGAACACCCTCTAACTGTCACCGACTTATCATTGAAATACCCTCCAACTGTCACCAACTTATCATTGAAACACCCTCCAACTGTCACCGACTTATCATTGAAACCCCCTCCAACTGTCACCGACTTAACATTGAAATACCCTCTGTCACCGACTTATTATTGAAACACCCTCTAACTCTCACCGACTTATCATTGAACTTCCTCTAACTGTTACCGACTTATCCTTGAAACACCCTCTAACTCTAACCGACATATCATTGAAATACCCTCTGTCACCGACTTATTATTGAAACACCCTCCAACTCTCACCAACTTATCCTTGAACTTCCTCTAACTGTTACCGACTTATCCTTGAAACATCCTCTGTCACCGACTTATCATTGAACTTCCTCTAACTGTCACCGACTTATCATTGAAACCCCCTCTTACTCTCACCAACTTATCATTGAACTTCCTCTAACTGTTACCGACTTATCATTGAAACACCCTCTAACTCTCACCGACTTATCCTTGAAACACCCTCTAACTCTCACCAGCTTATCATTGAACTTCCTCTAACTCTCATCGACTTATCATTGAAACACCCTCTGTCACCGACTTATCATTGAAACACCCTCTGTCACCGACTTATCCTTGAACTCCCTCTAACAAAAAGCTAAAAAAATAATTTTCATTTCCTATTATTGTACATCCATGTCTATATTTGTAAACTACATCCGAATCAAAATGCCTCCAGTCTGAAAGTGAAGTTAATAAGCTATGTAGATACTTGTTTGTGATGCTCCGACACCTAGTAATTTATCACATTCTGGACAGGTTTGTGTAGTTTTGAAAATAAAATAAAATCTTATTACCAATACACACAAAATAGATCTCTCAATCTCTCCGACAATAATAAAACCTGCCACCATTTCCTCTAGACTGATCTATAACGTAGGAGTTTATTGTGTGTAGATGTGATGTCTGTTTTTTTGGGAGTCTGACTGAGATGGTATTGTATTAAAGTGTGAAGGAGAATTCAATGTCAAGTTAATAGTCAGCTAAACAACAACTGGGACTAGTAGATGGGAAAACCAGCTGCACCAACTGTAGTGATGAAGATATCTGAGCGTCTAGTGAAAAGGCCTTTTATTGTATTATTTTCATATTTGTATATAGAGATAACATTCTATGTTATATTATTTAAACATTATTTTAATTATTTTAACTTCCAAAAAGTATTTTTTATTTCTGATAGTATTAAAACAGCAGATATTTCCAGCATTTTTTCTATGACTTGAACAGATCATGGTAAGGACATTCTCAATTTGCCCTGACAAAATTAGATGAGTTCTATCTTCAGTAGATAAAATATTTTCAGCTTAACACAAATGCATCAAGCTCTTTCCTGAGTGATCACGATTCCTGTTGTTCATTTTGCACACTTTCGTAAACAGGACCTTCTTCCTGTAACATTGCTGTGGAGAGTTCTGTAGGATAGAGTTTGTGAATTGAGTCTCGATTCATTACCATTGTCGATGTAGGTTGCATTGTTTCTGAAAAAGATCTGCTAGACAAATCATCATCCATAGAAATGTCAGTCACTGGTGTGTCAAAGACTTTCTTTACTTTTGGCTGTCGTTTCCAACAGACCGAATTTCTGACCTTCCATCGAGACAACCAGCCTGATGAGGCACTGAAGTTTTCATAGTTAAGTTGTATGCTGATCTCTTTGGCTTTTTCCATCAGTAATGGTCCAGTTATAGGAACACCTCTAGACTTTGCATTGTTAAACCAAGTGGTAAGTGCATCCTCAATGTCTTTTGCCGATCCTGTCCGCTGTCGTTTACGTTGTGTGTTGAGGTTTGTCTTAAACAGTGTGCGGATCTCTTCTTTTCTAGAAGATATCCTGGAAATAGTTGAGGCAGAACATTTAAGTCGGATTGAGATTTCTGCCTGGGTAAGCTTTTGATCTAACAAGTTGACAATTTCATACTTCTGAGCTAGAGATAAGTCGTTTCTCTTTTTCCTCAGTGCCTGAATGGTCAGTGTTGGGCTGTAATGGAAGATCAAAACATTTCTGTTACCTACTTTTCCAAATATGCTGTAAAACCGACCTAATTCTATTTTTGGAAACATTTTTTAATATATATGAATATAATGCAATATCTATAGACACCTTTCGATAGAATACCACCAATCTTCCTTGGTCTAATGATATGGTAAGTGACTATAGTCAGCAGTCACATGTTTGTAGGTACAACTTTGTAGATCAATGGAATAAACTCTTTATGGGAAGGATCCTTATGCCCACTGATGCTGATGCAATTAACAAGGTCAGTGACTAGATGCCTTAATAAAATTTTAAACCTAGAATTGATTTTAAAGCTCAATCCAGCTTTACAGGAACATGAACAAAGTAATGTTGCAAAACCAAGATTTACAATGGAACCGAAGGGAGATAGCAAGATTTATAATCGAACTGAAGGGAGATAGCAAGATTTACAATGGAACTGAAGGGAGATAGCAAGATTTAACTGAAGGGAGATAGCAAGATTTACAATGGAACTGAAGGGAGATAGCAAGATTTAACTGAAGGGAGATAGCAAGATTTACAATGGAACTGAAGGGAGATAGCAAGATTTATAATGGAACTGAAGGGAGATAGCAAGATTTACAATGGAACTGAAGGAAGATAGCAAGATTTACAATGGAACTGAAGGGAGATAGCAAGATTTACAATGGAACTGAAGGGAGATAGCAAGATTTACAATGGAACTGAAGGAAGATAGCAAGATTTATAATGGAACTGAAGGGAGATAGCAAGATTTACAATGGAACTGAAGGGAGATAGCAAGATTTACAATGGAACTGAAGGGAGATAGCAAGATTTACAATGGAAGTGAAGGGAGATAGCAAGATTTACAATGGAACTGAAGGGAGATAGCAAGATTTAACTGAAGGGAGATAGCAAGATTTACAATGGAACTGAAGGGAGATAGCAAGATTTAACTGAAGGGAGATAGCAAGATTTACAATGGAACTGAAGGGAGATAGCAAGATTTAACTGAAGGGAGATAGCAAGATTTACAATGGAACTGAAGGGAGATAGCAAGATTTAACTGAAGGGAGATAGCAAGATTTACAATGGAACTGAAGGGAGATAGCAAGATTTAACTGAAGGGAGATAGCAAGATTTACAATGGAACTGAAGGGAGATAGCAAGATTTAACTGAAGGGAGATAGCAAGATTTATAATGGAACTAAAGGGAGATAGCAAGATTTACAATGGAACTGAAGGGAGATAGCAAGATTTACATATCCCTATATAAGAGTTAAGAAACATGACAAAAGATCTGTAGACAACAAAAACTTAACATATACAAGTATTCCAACAATGTTTGCCAGTTGTATGACAGAAGACTAATTCTATACAAAAAACAGTTTGATTTCCACATCCAGTGTGACGACTATAAGATTCTACACAAGGGAAACTACAAGACTGAAAGATACAAGATCAAAAGTATGCGATCCAATTAATCATATTGTTCCTTGACGGACCATTCCATCACCTTGGAGATAAGAACATACTGAGGAGGAGTAAGCCATGGAGATCGAAAACAAGAAACCGAGTCCAATCATGGATCCGGTAAGAAATTTCCATCAATCTACAATGTCTACTGTGACCACTGACAACTGTCACTCACTGTCCGACTGAGGAAGCCCGAGTCTGCTGAAATACATTTAGGTACAGCATTATATTTGTGTCTACGGCCTTACTTATTTGTTTTACTAAGTTTTATAATTTTAACAATACAGCTCAGCAGTATACAGTTGTGCAGACATAAGCTTACACACAGCTAGTGCATTATAAATCCAATTCATTTGGAAGTACATTTATGGTAACTTTGTGGTGCTGTAGTTATTAATACTGTACAGGAGTGCACTTTAAGTTTGCTTGGAGCCTAAGTAAAATTTTGGGGGCTCCTCACTCAGACTGTTATTGAAGGCTGTGTATGTATTGTACTTTCTGTTTCTGTCTATATTAATGTACACATTTGTACTTTGGGGTACTCTGTTTGACTGCATGTGAACTCTGTGGTGCTCTAGCTAATTACACTAGTTTACCTAGATTGAGCCCTGTGTCAATGCAAGTGCACTCTGAGATTACCTACAGCCCTGTGTCAAGTTCATTCTGAGATTACCTACAGCCCTATGTCAAGTTCACTCTGAGATTACCTACAGGCCTGTGTCAAGTTCACTCCGAGATTACCTACAGCCCTGTGCCAAGTTCACTCTGAGATTACCTACAGCCCCATGTCAAGTTCACTCTGAGATTACCTACAGCCCCATGTCAAGTTCACTCTGAGATTACCTACAGGCCTGTGTCAAGTTCACTCTGAGATTACCTACATCCCTATGTCAAGTTCACTCTGAGATTACCTACAGTCCCATATCAAGTTCACTCTGAGATTACCTACAGCCCTATGTCAAGTTCACTCTGAGATTACCTACATCCCTATGTCAAGTTCACTCTGAGATTACCTACAGCCCTATGTCAAGTTCACTCTGAGATTACCTACATCCCTATGTCAAGTTCACTCTGAGATTACCTAGTCCCATGTCAAGTTCACTCTGAGATTACCTACAGTCCCATATCAAGTTCACTCTGAGATTACCTACAGCCCTATGTCAAGTTCTCTTTGAGATTACCTACAGCCCTATGTCAAGTATACTTTTAGATTACCTACAGCCCTATGTCAAGTGCACTTTAAGATTACCTACAGCCCTGTGCCAAGTGCACTTTAAGATTACCTACAGCCCTGTGCCAAGTTCTCTTTGAGATTACCTACAGCCCTGTGTCAAGTTCACTATGAGATTACCTACAGCCCTGTGTCAAGTTCACTCTGAGATTACCTACAGTCCCATGTCAAGTGCACTCTGAGATTACCTACAGCCCCATATCAAGTATACTTTAAGGTTACCTACATCCCTATGTCAAGTTCTCTTTGAGATTACCTACAGCCCTGTGTCAAGTTCACTCTGAGATTACCTACAGCCCTGTGTCAAGGTCACTCTGAGATTACCTACAGCCATGTGTCAAGTTCACTCTGAGATTACCTACAGCCCTATGTCAAGTGCACTTTAAGATTACCTACAGCCCCATGCCAAGTGCACTCTGAGATTACCTAGATTAAACCCTGTCAAATTCACTCATAGATTACCTACTGTCCCATGCCAAGTGCACTATGAGATTACCTACAGCCCCATGTCAATTTACTGTAGCACTATACTAGGAAATTACCTTAAGTTCTATACCAAGTTTACTTCCCGTTGAACTTGACCAAGAGTCCTATTTCAAGTGTACTCAGAGTTGACCTACAGTTGTATGCCAGTGCACTTGAAGTTGATCTTGAGGCCTATATCAAGTTTACTCCAAGTTGATCTAGAGTCCAATGTCAAGCTTACTCTAAGGTGATATAGTCCTAAGTCAAATTTCCACTAAGTTGACCTTGAGTCCTATGTCAAGTTTACTCCAAGTTGACCTTGAGTCCTATGTCAAGCGCACATCAAATGGAAAGAGTCCTATGCCAAGTGCTCTCTGAGTTGATCTGGTGCCCTTTGCCAGGAGCAATCTGATGAGTTTAAGCAGAGCCTTGTGCCTGGTATTCGAATACCTAGAGCCCTATGCCAAGTGTATTACTGGTATTCGAATACCTAGAGCCCTATGCCAAGTGTATTACTGGTATGAGAATATCTAGAGCTCTATGCAAAGTGCATTACAGGTATGAGAATATATTGAGCCCTATGCCAAGTGTATTACTGGTATGAGAATATATTGAGCCCTATGCCAAGTGTATTACTGGTATGAGAATATATTGAGCCCTATGCCAAGTCTACTACTGGTATGAGAATACCTAGAGCCCTATGCCAAGTGTATTACTGGTATGAGAATATATTGAGCCCTATGCCAGGTGTATTACTGGTATGAGAATACCTAGAGCCCTATGCCAAGTGTATTACAGGTATGAGAATATCTAGAGCCCTATGCCAAGTGTATTACAGATATGAGAATATCTAGAGCTCTATGCCAAGTGTATTACTGGTATGGTAATATACTGAGCCCTATGCCAAGTGTATTACTGGTATGAGAATATATTGAGCCCTATGCCAGGTGTATTACTGGTATGAGAATACCTAGAGCCCTATGCCAAGTGTATTACAGGTATGAGAATATCTAGAGCCCTATGTTAAGTGTATTACGGATATGAGAATATCTAGAGCTCTATGCCAAGTGTATTACTGGTATGAGAATATATTGAGCCCTATGCCAAGTGTATTACTGGTAAGAGAATACCTAGAGCCCTATGCCAAGTGTATTACAGATATGAGAATATCTAGAGCTATATGCCAAGTGTATTACTGGTATGAGAATATATTGAGCCCTATGCCAAGTGTATTACTGGTAAGAGAATACCTAGAGCTCTATGCCAACTGTATTACTGGTATGAGAATATATTGAGCCCTATGCCAAGTGTATTACAGGTATGAGAATATCTAGAGCCCTATGCCAAGTGTATTACTGGTATGAGAATATATTGAGCCCTATGCCAAGTGTATTACTGGTATGAGAATATCTAGAGCTCTATGCCAAGTGTATTACTGGTATGAGAATATCTAGAGCCCTATGCCAAGTGTATTACTGGTATGAGAATATATTGAGCCCTATGCCAAGTGTATTACTGGTAAGAGATCTAGAATACCTAGAGCTCTATGCCAACTGTATTACTGGTATGAGAATATATTGAGCCCTATGCCAAGTGTATTACAGGTATGAGAATATCTAGAGCCCTATGCCAAGTGTATTACTGGTAAGAGAATACCTAGAGCCCTATGCCAAGTGTATTACAGATATGAGAATATCTAGAGCTATATGCCAAGTGTATTACTGGTATGAGAATATATTGAGCCCTATGCCAAGTGTATTACAGGTATGAGAATATCTAGAGCTCTATGCCAACTGTATTACTGGTATGAAAATATATTGAGCCCTATGCCAAGTGTATTACTGGTAAGAGAATACCTAGAGCTCTATGCCAAGTGTATAACTGGTATGAGAATACCTAGAGCCCTATATGCCAACTGTATTACTGGTATGAGAATATATTGAGCCCTATGCCAAGTGTATTACTGGTAAGAGAATACCTAGAGCTATATGCCAAGTGTATTACTGGTATAAGAATACTTAAGAGCCCTATGCCAAGTGTATTACTTGCATGAAAATTCTTAAAATTCAAGCTTTGCCAAGTTTATCCCAAGTTAAAGACTAGGCCAGGTCTACATATAAAATTTAGAAACAATACAAATAGTCTAGTGCGTCAACATATTATGTATCATATTATGGAAGTGGGATATCCGATCGGTTTATTTTTAGGTCAAACAAAATACATGTTATGTTTGCTTTTCTGACACTGCAAGTTTGAAAAGATGTAGGATATGTATAGGTATATTGTAGGTATAATTTTTTTTGTATTTTTAGAGCATTTTCATATAGTTATATTAAAGGTCATGGATTAAGATATAAGTTAAAAGTGATTCCTTGGAAACTGCTTTAGCCTATATCTTACTTACATTTATGGTAAGTATAATCATTTCCAGTCAGTTTGAAATCAAATTTGCCACTAAAATATGGTACAGTATCACTTCAATATGTCCACCAGCTGGCCACAAACAGCCCACCTGTCCTCATACGATATGTTCCAGGCTGATGTACATGTAAATACTGGCTAATGTAAGGACGTTGAGCTCCGTAAAAATCAGAAGAATCAATCTTTTGTCATGTCGTATTTGGATTAAGAAATCGATAATGAAGTCCTGAGAATCAAAACTAATTGGAGTCTACAAAAAAAACACCTTTCTAAATTATCCTTCTTTGTCTCAGAATATGGGAGTTTATTTTAGAATAAATTTGGAATTTAAAAAGACCTATATATTTCCTATTTATACATAGGGTTTTGCCATATACAATACAAATATGATGTTGTAGTTCACAATAACAAAAGCTGGCAGAAAACAGACATAAAACAGATATGACATTAAAAACCGAATCTTTAATTTCTGACTTTCTAACTATGAATTTTTACAGAAAATTCTGGTGACATTTTTTTTTCAATTACATTTTTTTTTTTCCACAAATTATATCAAAATCTCAGAGAGCTTCTTATTGGCAGGTTTACAGTACGTGCCTCCATGGACTGGCATTTTCATTGGACATTTATTTGATCATTTGGGAGTAAAAGAAATTAAAGAAAAGACTATTACTTGAACCCTATAAGAAACCATTATATTTCAATAACTTTATACAGATAGATTAAATCCATCTCTCACATCAATTTTTATTGTAAATTGGTTAAACCTCCAGTTTTAAGATGGACTTTATTTCAAAATAAGTCTAGAATTAATATCACACATATTATGATGAATTTACAGAACCTGCATGCTTGGCCCCAAGGGAAAATTGCGCTTTTTCTTATCAAGGATATTGAAACTGGCCCAATTTCTACATCAAGAACCACCTTAATTTGATTTAAAACATCACAGAACAGTTCACACAATCTAGGAAGCTTTAATGCACTTGTATTTGATACATATGTACTTTGAATATATGTGAAATTTAACATAAAATTACAATATCAGTTTATAATACAGACAAAACCAACAATTACTGGTCTAGAGATCAACTACATGACTAACACACCGTGCCCTAGGCCCGCTAGATTAATAGCTGGAGTGATCTCCCTTTGAATAATAACCAGTTCTAAACTGATTTGTTGCAATAGCAAACAAATTCATTACAAAATAGAATAGATAAATCAAAAATATCCAAAATTAATTTTCTTAAATCTGTCTAAAAAGAAACCTGAATAACATGAAAACTTGCATCAGCTTTATTTTCTTATCTGGAGTTAACATTTAGTTATAAGAGTTTACACTTCATTTTCCTGATTTAAAATCTAATATCTAATATAAGATATAATACAGAGAAAACTGCATGAATAAACAGCTTCCGAATAACAAGAGATCCCAGAGGGATCTTGGCGCCACCAAGGAGTGATCCATATATCAGTCAAATGAAAGACTGATCTTTTCTCTTCTTTTTCCTTCTTTTACTCTGACCCTACTTCAAAACATTTAATAACTTTATATAATACTATATAGCAGGAACAGCCTGCAATTTTCATAATCCAAGGTGTCCATATTCTTTGTCATCCATTTAATTCTTCCAATCAGATTTGCATGCACAACTCGAGATCAATTGGGGAACCTCAAATTTAAGAAAGACCCATAATGGCCATTTAGTACTTTAAGAAATTGTTATAACAATGAAGTTTCGATTGTCAAAATTCATGATGGTTGCCAGTTGGCCATGTTGTTGTCAGGTTGTCTTATACAAGAATATTAAAAACTAGGGATCAAGGGGAACCTACATATGAAATTTGAGAACTATATATATATATGTAAAGATAGCAGTAACAAACTTTAATTGTCAAAATCCAAGATGGCCGCCTCTTGGCCATGTTGTTTTCCACTTGGTACCGAAATGCAATATGCACAACTTACTTGAAACCAAGGGCAATAGTCCACTGTCTGGTGATGGTGGACTAAAAATGTATAGAACAGACCAAACTAAATGTCTGGTTTATACAGGTACAGTATTCTGATTACACAGGTTTTGTTTCTATAAAAAAATCTGCACACTGGGAAAAACTTAAATTCATATTACCCTTGGCATATACATCAACATGTTTAAATAAGTTGTACCATGGTAAGTTTGTACTGGATTTACAATATACTCAAAGGATACTGTAAATTACATGCTTTTGTTGAAACTCATAACAATGACCCCATTTTATCAATTAAATTATCATAACTCATGATCACATATACATGTTTATACCTGGCACATTGACCATGAAATGTACATCTCTGACATAGAATGATTATCATAGATCTAAAACACAATCAGTCTGCTGGATCATTTTAATTACACAATACCAAAGTTACATGCTTTACCATTTAACAACCTTTCAAAAGTTTGAGCTTCTCTTTTTGTAGTCCATAGATTTTCATATATTAATTTATTTTTGTCAAAAATAAAGATCAGCTCACTGGCAGTAAAATATGTCATTTATAGGTAATATTTTGCCAAAAAGAGATCTATAAATGTATTTTTCCTGTCCTTGAAACTTTCAAGACATATGTAACCTCCCCATGGCAATTCCAAGAAATTAGCAAGTATGAAATGTATGAAATGTATGAAATGTCTTAAACTTTCAGCTTGAAACCATTGCAAACAAAATTGACAAGAGTTTTACTGTACACTCATGATCATAACCTATCCTAAAGATACAGATGACAGGACGGAAGCTGGATGCAAAATGGAAGCAAGAAGTAACAGCTGGAGTAATATCACTGGATCAGATGAAAGTTACATCTGTTGTAAAGGTGACCTTGACCTTTGAACCTTCAATTCGAGCTATGTTTGTAATTGTCCTTTGGAATTTTGGAATTAAAAAAAAATAATTTCAACTTGAAAAAAGGAAGCCACTAGATTACAAACACTGAATCAGTTACCATAGTAACAATGTTCTATAAACAATAACAGTGACCTTGACCTTGAGGTAATATCATATCTGACATTTGCTTTCCTTTAAAGTTTGACCAAAACAGAAATGAAATTGAGTAACTATACAGGATAGCATTTGATGAGTACGAGTCACACCCCTTATATACAGCCCCAACAAATAAGGTAGGAAGTGTAAACACTTTTTATGGCTATTTATAGTACATTTTATGGCTATTTATAGTACAAAATCTTAAATTGTAAGAATTTGATAAAAATTATTTTTTTTGCATTTCGGAACCCAACCTTTTGTCAAAGATCTAAATCTGACTAGTCTGTGTTGTACTGTGACATTAATCATTTAAATACTACAAAGTGGAAAGCTTTCTACTTCTAAGTTTTGGGTAATGGATCTGAATAGACTTCTCCTTTATCACACAAGGAATATTCTTATACACAATTGGATGTCCAGGTTGAGACCCTGTATGAGCGAGACCATACCGCCCACTCAATACTTCGGTTTTCTGATATGCATTTTGTACATTTAGCATATTTCATGCACATTTTTGTGTCACAGGGTTTTGTAATTTCTATATTTGTATAATTTTGTACATTTGTATATTACAATTATATCACTGGGTCCTTAAATTGGTAATAGAGTGTATATTCCTTAACACCTAATATATCAGTGTTTATGCAGAAATTGCTTGGATCAATCACATGGGATCCTTTTGTTGAGATTCAAATTCTGTTGGCTGTAGACTGAAATGGTGAGATGATGCGTGAAAACTAGCAGGGTTGGGATCTAGGTAACCCGGCGTCAAGGAGCCAGATGGTTGGCTCGGATTGTCAAAATTAGACTGTACTTTGAAGTGCTGTGCATCTCTAGCAGTACCGAGGCTGTATGGCTTCCCTTGGGGATCGAATGATGATTGCAAATGACTGGCCGATTGAAAATGTTCACTCGGGGTATCTAAGTAATCTTTTGCATGTAAATCAAACTCTCTTGGAGAGATATGGTAGTCCGTGCTTGAACTTGTTTGGTATCCTGGATGGTAGGCTTTGACACTCTCCGATACATAGTTGCTGGAAACCTGTTGTGTGTGATAGCTAGCAGATGTTGGGGAGGGGTACTGGACCATTTGGGGAGTATCTGTAGTCTTTTCTGCAACACTGTATTGTTTCTCTGTCATATCTCCCTTTGTCACATTATCAGGACTTCTTGGTTCACTGTCATCTGTATCTGCATCGTTTGCGTCCTCCTCATCGTCTCCATCACTATCAGCTGCTGTTTGTGGTTTCCCAGGCAACATGTCATCTTGACTACCTGCTGTTCTGTTCTCTGCTTTGTCTGGTATTGCTACCGACTCGCTGTACATCAGATTGGATGGCATTAAGCCAATCTTACTACAGTCCTGTGCTCCTGGGCTCATACTGGAGGTAAAACCTGGTGGCATGGGTGGTGCCATACCTGTGGCTGGCATATCTAAAACATGTGGCACAACCTCTATCCTAGCACTGTCGTCTTGTGGATTGTTCGGTACATAGTCCACACGTGATCTGACTGTGTCGTTGTTGGCCACTTTGAAGGATTTTATAGAGTAGCGTGATTTCCAGCTCTGTAGCCATCCATTGGAAGCCTTAAAATCTGGCATCCTAAGCTCATGTGCGTACTTTAAAGAGCGTTCCTGTATTAATGTGCCAGACACAGGGATCCCCCTAGCACGAGCCTCAAGATACCAGCTCCACATGAAGCGATTTAGCTGCTCAAACTTACATGAGTTATGGAAGCGGCGTTTATTCAAGTCTGCATTTTCCTCAAATTGCTTCATGTAGAAATCAGACTTCTTTAGAATATCGGAAACTGTGGAACGTCCCAGTCCATATTTCATGGCGAAGGCCTTCTGGCGAGGTTTAGGTGATTTTTTATATTCTCGGATCAGCTCAATTTTCTTTTCCAACGGCAGCTCCATGCGACTTTTCTTCTTCTGGGCTTGCGGGCGCACCATGTACATTGCCCAGTCTTCATTTCCGAAACTAGAAAGGAAAGTAGACGGTCTCAGCATCAAATCACAACTACAGCCTCAATGTTTTTAACACTAGTACTAGAAAATGTGTTTAAGTGAAAATAAATCTAGTTTCAGTACTGTACAACATAACGTACAGTATTTATAAAAACCGTCATATATTACAATGCTCTAGATGAATTAACATTCAACAAAATTTATATTTTTTAAATTAAAAATTTATACATTGCATAATGTAACATGAAAATACAGAACAATTTGACCAAGAAATTTTTGTGTTTACGTATTATTGAAAATTTTGTTAGATTTTCAGGTAAGTGTGAAAATGTTTTGATGTACAAAAATGTATATGCTTACTATTCTGGGAAAAATAGTCGAACGAGAATGACAAGTCAGGTCAAACTATATGTGTAGAATATTTCTAATAGATTACTATCGTTTTAAGGTAGGATTGTTAGTTTTCAGGTATATAGAGTAGAGTTGAGTTTATAAACCAGTTTTTACCAGTAATAACTACCTAACTTAACCTCATTACCGTATATTGACTGATCAGTAATGAGTATGATAAGAACTGGGGCAATAGGACAGAAATTCTTATATCTTCACAATTACATGCAATGCCTATCTTTTTCATCTAATTATTCCAGGAAAAGTAAGTATTTGAACCTCAGTTATTTAGGGAAACTTTTTCTAATTTCCCAGTAAAGTAAACAAATTTAAATACATGCATAACAAAAGTTCTAACAGTTGAATATTTTGACAGAGGGTAAAGTTTCCCATAATTCACAGTATGGGGTAATTTTCTGATATATATTTCAAACCCTTTTATTAGTGCATTTATATTTCAATATATATCATTAAAACAAAACACATTTGTCCCATACAAGCCCTTGACAGAGAAGAAATGTCCAATGATTAAAAAATCTTACAGATAATTTTACAGTATACTGCATACAGCGCCTTTCAAGTGAATACCCAAATTGCATATCACCATAATTATCTACAAATAAGACCCTGACCACAAACAAGCACCATTCTTAATTTTTGTGGAAACCATCAATTTTAAAATAGGAACCTAAAAGAGGTTCACAAATAAGTCCTGCCCATATTTCATAATAAAGTTTTATACTGAAATAAAGACGAGAAAGCTAGATATTTGATTAAATATATTATATGCTTCCAAATTGCGATGCAAATGCAAATGAAGTCTAGATGCTCTAGTCGGACCTCAGGAATTCATTGGTTGAGCCATACAGTCGACTACCTATAGCTATAAGTATATGGAATAAGGGGATACATGGTCAGAAATAACAAGCCCATTGTCATAAAGACTACCACAAGAGAGAAGAGTGAGTCGGAAGGGAGATAACTGACAAGCTGCAAAATGTGGGTCTAATGTTCAATTGGAAATCTTTTTTGCAGGAGTTAATATTTTATGAGTGTACAATTTCCCAAGTCTTCATGACTCAATTTGCTGTTAACTTTGTTACTGTAAAATTAGCAGTAAGAATGTTCGACAAAAGTATCAATGAAATCAAACAAATAACATTTAAATATTACTGGTTATCAAACAAATAACATTTAAATATTACTTGTTATCATTCTTCTCTGATAATTCATCAACATAAAATCTAATAAAGTTAAAAATGAAGACATGCTTGTATTGGTCATGCAGTAGCTATCTAGTGGTCAAGCTCTGGTCAAGTCATAGGTCAATTGATTTAGTTCAATTAATATTGTGTTGATGGTAAAATCAAGTAATGGTCATGTTTATCAAATGTTGTGGACAAGTGGCTGGTCACAACAATGTTATTGATCTCATATCATGACTGTTTCAGAACAAGTACACTTGCTATTCATGCAAACCTGCAGACAAGTAAGATTTTAGGAAACAAACAATTCTCTATATCCTATATGGGCCCAGCCCCCCACTTTCTGCACTTGTGGTTGTGGCCCGACATGGGCAAAGAGCTTCCAACACATGTCAGGTCGTCGCCTTAGGATATGCTTGCCGACGACGCTCTCACCAACTGAGCAAACTTTTCGAAATCAGGAAACATGTATTCTTAAAATGAGAGTATGATATACATTTTATTCTATATCAAACTGATTCAACCATTTCTTTGTCTCAGCAATAAGCTGATATGCTTCATGCCTGCAGGTAGCTCCAATACATTTTCACCATATCTGAGGAAATTTTCTCCCAACATTCAGATTTATCTTCGATTTTAACAGTTCAAGATTACTCTGTCACCAAACTTTGTATACATGATAAGTATGATGTCTTGTTGTGCATGTTACATTTTTTTCATGGATCAAGTATACAAGATGGCCGCCTCAGCCACTGATTGGCTGAAATCATATGCAGTAATAACTTTTGTTCTATTTGATGGATCTCAATGAAATTTGATTGGAGGATGATAACCAGGTAGCCCTCATTTTAAAGTAAGAAATTCTGAATAATGATTCAAAATGGCTGCCAAATGGAGACTTCTGATTGGTTCAAATTTAGACAATGTCCCATTTTAATGAAAGTCGTAATGTGCTTGTGGTTGGGTAATATACTTAGATAATGCCATGCAGTGTTCATTTGATTAAAAAACAAAGTGGTTGCCATTTATTACCCTCTGGTTGGCTGAAATCATATCAAGTAATAACTTAAATGTTATGCTATCACCATATAATGGGAGCCATATAACATTACCCATGTCTGTGACCTCCCAATTCAATTTTAACACCTAACAATTTCATTCTTTGACAGATTTTTCATCAAACTTTATACAAAGGTCAAGTATTAGTATACAACTGACGTCGTTATGTTTCAGGATTCCAAGGTCATGGCCAAGGTCACTGTTGCTAAAATTGAAAGTCATTAACTCTTTCAATTTGAACACCTAGTAACAACATTCTATCCTAGATTTTCATCAAACTTCAAATATAGGTCAAGTATGAGTTTACTTCTGTCACTGTTGTGTTTCAAGGTCAAGGCTAAGGTCACTGTTGGGATTTAAGGTCAAGGCTAAGGTCACTGTTGGGATTTAAGGTCAAGGCTAAAGTCACTTGCTAAATATAGAGAATCATCAACTCTTCTAGTTTTAACACCTAGCAACAACATTTTTTCATATATTTTCATCAAACTTTATACAAAGGTCAATCATATATGCATGAGTATACTTCTGACATGTTTCGGGGTACCAAGTGGCAGGGAAGGCACATATGTCTCACAGACATTTTCTAGTTTTGGCTTTGTAAATAACTGGACCCTGAGTAAACAAAACAGTATGATGGGAGAAACATAATTATCCCCTATCTTGAGGATGTGACAGAGCAATTTCCAAACGAGGGGAGATATTCTTAGCTGTCTTTTATCCATGGAGTCAAAGGTTAGACACGTTCTCCCTTCAGCATGGAGATTTCACATCCTCAAGGTCAAGGGAAATCCTATAAGTCTTCTGTTGTATAAAATGTCTATCCACGACATTCCAGCCGGGAACAAACAGCAAGTATAATCATTTACCAATTTTTGGGCTTAGCTGTTCATTAGGGATTATGGCCCTCAAATTATATTAGGTAGCATCCGTCTTAAGACACCAGACTAGAAATTGTTAGGATTATGTTTACCACATCATCCCTGATGACGAGCCGAGTCTAGACAGGTTCGTATTGTTTAACGTCCTATCAACAGATAAATCTGAAAGTCAGGAACAGATTGAAAATGGGTTGTTGTCTTCAAATCTTGATGTGTTGGATGTCAATCAAAGCCACATCTACGCCCATATAGCTGCTCTTAAAGATATATTCTGCAGAGCCATGTTTGGTATCCTGCTTTCACTCAGGTCAATTTTGAATGTTATTTCTAACAGTGATTAAAAGGCCATAGCTGATGTCTTATACGTATACATTCCCTTTGGTGTCCATGTCAATATCTTCATCAGTTAAGTCATTTATTTACTTTAAATTAGCACATCAGCTTAGAGTAGTGTTTGTATAGCAGAGACATACGATCTCTGTATATACCATCTCAGGTGCCTCTGTTCAAGCCTAATTCCTCGTTCAACAAATAATCAAAATTTGATATCTTTAAGGACACACAATACATTTTTTTCATGTCTGGATTTCACTCGTACATGTTATATTACATGACTGTAAAGTTGGTTATATCATATCACAATGAACTTGTTCAAGCATGAAATAAGATTCCTGAACAGAGCCACTGGATGGAAAAACAACACCAGTAACATTTTCAAAATTCAAACTAGTTTTAATCATTTACTGAAATGATGTCAAACAAAATTAACAATAACAATATGTTCAATGTATTTTGATGGTGACTATAATCACCATCGTTTACATAGTAAATTACAGGTTAAACACCTATTATCATGTTAAGACATATTTATACTGAAGGAAAAAGAAACGCAATTAGAAATTGCTCAATTTACCATGGGAAATAAAAAGATGTTATAATGGATATGGTATCATTGAAAGATATGGAACCACTGTCACCTGTGAAAATTTCATCCATGAATGTTTAATTTCTCAAATTTCTGGTTGATCCGACCTCTCCCCGAAAGAACATTTATGGGATGAGTTGGACAGAAGGACAAGATGTAGGCCGAACTCTTCAATCAACGTAGCTCAGCTGACGTTGGCAATGGATGAGGAATGGAACTACAAATGTATACAAATGAGGGTAAATGCCCTGATAAAATCAATACATAACAGAAACAGAGGGGGGGGGGGGGGGGCATACACAATATTGATGGGGCAAGGTCGCTATTCATGTTGAGAGGGGTATCTTTAGATCAACCTGACGATAGTAATTAACATACAATGTTGAAATTTGCAGACGACACAAGCAATTTCTAAATGTGTTTCTTTTTCCTTTCAATAATTTTCTATTTTACTTGTTAAAATAGTAAGGCATTATTGGACAATACAATGGTTTATATCTCAGAAGTCGATGGGACCAAGAAAACAATTTTTGAGGTCACAGAGTATACAAGTTCTACTCTCGAAACCAAAGTTCAAGTTAAGTAGGGTTTTCAAATTATCAGAGTTTGAGACAATCAAGTTTGACTGTACCTCAATAAAATTATTTTTTAAGGTTTATCTATCCAAATAATATACCAGATCACGCTGTATAAACAGAATGACACAAATGTAACTTCTCATTAAAAATGTCTCGTTTTCCATTGAATTGTTACAACTTACATAGCAGAGTACCGTATTTATCCTGCAGTAATTAGCCCAGGGGTTCAAAAAAGGCTTTGATTCCTGAGATTTTTAAGGGGTTGGCTTATTGCAGGTCATGATCAATGATATAGCAGTTGTTAGTATTATGTTACTGAACCGCAATAGGCATGGATCTGGATAAGCATATTACCAGACAAGAGAAATACTGTATAATACAGTATAATACAGTATAATATAGTATAATACAGTATAATATAGTATAATACAGTATAATACAGTATAATACAGTATAATATAGTATAATACAGTATAATACAGCATAATACAGTATAATACAGCATAATAGAGTATAATACAGTATAACACAGTATAATACAGCATAATACAGTATAATACAGTATAATATAGTATAATACAGTATAATATAGTATAATACAGTATAATATAGTATAATACAGTATAATACAGCATAATATAGTATAATACAGTATAATATAGTATAATACAGTATAATACAGCATAATATAGTATAATACAGCATAATAGAGTATAATACAGCATAATACAGTATAATACAGCATAATATAGTATAATACAGTATAATATAGTATAATACAGTATAATACAGTATAATATAGTATAATACAGCATAATATAGTATAATACAGTATAATACAGTATAATATCGTATAATACAGCATAATACAGTATAATACAGCATAATACAGTATAATACAGTATAATACAGCATAATATAGTATAATACAGTATAATATAGTATAATACAGCATAATATAGTATAATACAGCATAATACAGTATAATACAGTATAATACAGTATAATCAAAGACCTTCTATAGGATTTTTACTTGATTCTCAACATGTACATTATGCAATCACAAGTATATTTACCTTTTTATGTAAGATTTGTGCTGGTAATCTTTAAACTCAGTAAGTTGAAATCATTGAGAATATGTAACTAGGACATGGTTTATATTCTGCGGTACATGCACAAACATGTAGTGTAGTATTTCAACTATGTATTGTAATCTTGCTGAATAATACGAAAGTATGAAATGTTCATGTGTACTTTCTTTCCTGGTTTAGTGCTTTTGAATTTATATTATGTCATGGGTGTAAACTTTCTTTGTTAGCCCATGCAATAATAATATAACATTCATGTACAACAATATCAATTGTATTTACATTCATAGTTCCATAGCAACCTCGCAAACAAGAAAGCTTATATACACAATGAATGTTTCATGTAATACAGTATTTTTGAGTACTCAAACTTCAGCGCACAACCTAGCTACTTAAAAACAGATTTACATAACAATAAATAAGCACACAAACAATGCTTGCCATATAAAAATGTAGAGAAGCTACAATTAGCATATAATCGTAATTTAACGGAATGCTTCCATTGCAAAAATGGCTAAAATTAGATTACCTACGTACGTACACTATATACATTTACAGTAAAAGTTTTGTTTTTGTGTGGGTTTTTTACCATCCATCAAAGCCTAACATGTTCGTGTACATGTAAGTATTTGGTAATTGTTGGATATGTTCTAGAGTCTGTTTGCTATTCTTTAGATAAGTTATATGATTCAGACATAATTGCATTCTTGGAATTCTCTTACTGTAGTAATTGATGGTAGCATTTTTCATGGCCATTTGGGAAATAATTCCACCTGGCAGAAAATGTGAAAGTTTTATGGAACAAAACATTGAATTTTTTTAAAGGGAGCTTTCAATTGAATGTCCTCCCATTAAGAATAAACAAATAAATTCAGACCCAAATAAGACACTGGCTCACTACTAATAGACCTATAAAAATACTGACAGACTTTCTGACATAATATCTACTGACTTATTGTGGCATAATAACGAATTCATTAAGCTCCAATTCCAGCTCAGCAGTTGGATATTTCTATCCAAGTGAGGCAATCCATGAATATCACATTACATTATTGATTGATATCAAATATATTCAAAAGTGTATGAGGTGAGGTGATAGATTCTCATCCGATTCTCAAAAGTCACCATTAGTCAGATAATTTTTATGCCAGCATTAAGATCTGTTCTCATTGGTCAAATACATTTATTGTTAATTCAGCAAAAATGTCATATATCTATTCCTAATGGTCACACAGATGTATCAGTAAAAAGATTCAGGTAGCTATTTCAGCCCTGGGTACCATTTTGATTCTAATGAAACTAGTGTGTAAGTACATAATAACACCAATTCTCACTGGTACAGGTCAATGGACCTCAATATGTTAGGATTGGTCCGGATCCAGGTCAATGGACACAAAAATATGAGTTTTTTTTTTTTTTTTATCTTACTTCAAAAATTCCATCCTGAGTTTCCTGTCCCTCCCTAAATATAGAACACACATCTCATTGCTTTGTTTGAGCTCCTCCATCTGATGCAAAGGAACTACCTACGACCTCTGTCATGTCTGTCAACTGGTTTTAAAATTATCAATATTCCTTAACTTAATTTTACCCATAAGAAATCATTACAGATTTTAAGGAAAGTTCCTTTAATAATTCTGTAATACTTTCCAATGGAAGTTTAAGTTGAGAAATTTCCTTACTAATTACTGTTGAACCTAGGGACAGATTGTTATTTTATATTTACATCCTCATCTGTTACCTTGGAGATTCCATGGACCAACTCTCGCTGATATCTCATGAAGTTTTCCTTGACTAGTCTGCTATAGGAGATATTTCTCTTTGCCTGACAGGTTCTCTTCCTTCTTCAGGGAGAACATAGCCTTTTAATGTGGAAGAAACTTCTTCAGGGAGAACATACCCTTTTGATGTGGAAGAAACTGTTTTTTCATTAACAGTTTTGAAGTTTGAAGGATACATAACCCTTTCTTCAAACTCCTCCTCAGAATCCCCTTTTACATCATAGGTAATGATATTCCTGTTGTCTATCAAGGCAATATCATCTTGTGTGTTTTCACTCTCTTTACTGTCCAAAGCGTCTATCAAGACAATATCATCTTGTGTGTTTTCACTCTCTTTACTGTCCAAAGCGTCTATCAAGACAATATCATCTTGTGTATTTTCACTCTCTTTACTGTCCAAAGCATCTATCAAGACAATATCATCTTGTGTGTTTTCACTCTCTTTACTGTCCAAAGCGTCTATCAAGACAATATCATCTTGTGTATTTTCACTCTCTTTACTGTCCAAAGCGTCTATCAAGACAATATCATCTTGTGTGTTTTCACTCTCTTTACTGTCCAAAGCGTCTATCAAGACAATATCATCTTGTGTATTTTCACTCTCTTTACTGTCCAAAGCATCTATCAAGACAATATCATCTTGTGTGTTTTCACTCTCTTTACTGTCCAAAGCGTCTATCAAGACAATATCATCTTGTGTGTTTTCACTCTCTTTACTGTCCAAAGCCATGTGTGGTGTGTCCATGGAATCTGGTGTGTTCAGTCCTGGTCTATTCACCCTTTCAGAAAGAACATTGGATGTGGATGACACTCTTTCTTCACTAACATCTGATTTCCCTGCCATATTGTTTTCTTTCAAGTCCTTAACTGAGTTCCCTGCCATTTTATGAGTTATGTTGTAACTACCACCAGCATGCATGCTACTAACTATCTTGTCCATATAATCGCGTGCCTTTTCAATGACATCCTGTGTGTATATTGCTCCTGTTCCTGGCAGTGGGAAAGAAGTGCTAGGCAAAGGTACTAATGAAGAGTTGACTTGGGAAGTTGGCATGTTTAGAAATTGTTCAGTTTCTGAGCATGATGCCTCCAGGTGTTTTAGCTTAAGAGAAGAGCCATTGACACATTGCTTTGGATTTGTTTGCAACTTTCTTTGACTTTTAATTTTCAGGGAACTTGGCGTATTTGTAGAATTGGATGGTTTTGCACAACCAGTAGTCCATTTTAAAAAATGTTGTGACCTTGGCAGAATTTCTTCAGAAGATGTTGTGCGTTTCCATATTTTTTTTGTGCTGTCCTCACTGTTCCCTGGTACCAAGCGAAAACCACGCTGAACAGCTGCTTCATCCAAATTCTCAAGGGAAACAAAGCATTTCAAAGTTTTTTCCTCAGGCATAGTGTGATGTTTAGATAGATCAATGAGAAAGCGTGCATTCACTGAGGCAGCATTTCCCTTATGGTTTGATTTACCAGTTGTTACTGGTGAAACATCCACCATGGGACTGGCTCTCATTTTTGATACACATGCAGCTTTATCAAGTGGGTTACCAGCTGTTACTGGTGAAACATCCACCATAGGACTGGCTCTCATTTTTGATACACATGCAGCTTTATCAAGTGGGTTACCAGCTGTTACTGGTGAAACATCCACCATAGGACTGGCTCTCATTTTTGATACACACACAGCTTTATCAAGTGGGTTACCAGTTGTTACAGGTGAAACATCCACCATGGGACTGGCTCTCATTTTTGATACACACGCAGCTTTATCAAGTGGGTTACCAGTTGTTACTGGTGAAACATCCACCATGGGACTGGCTCTCATTTTTGATACACACGCAGCTTTATCAAGTGGGTTACCAGTTGTTACTGGTGAAACATCCACCATAGGACTGGTTCTCCTCTTTGATTCACACGCAGCTTTATCAAGCGGGTAGATTCCAAACTCACGGAAAGCTTTCATAGCAAACTCTTTGCTATCCTTCACAGTTTGACCCCAGGCCTTGTCAAATATCTTAAGAAATGTTTTGTTATGAAGATTATTGACAGTCTTGATAATTTGAAATTTTTCAAAATGGTCTTGTAACTCCTGAAACCACTTGATGGACAACAGATCAAACAGCTCAGAATGAATATGCTTTTCTACATAAGCATCAAAATCTTGAAAGTACAACAGAATGCCATTTTCTTCACAGAGACGACATGTTTGATAGGTAAGAAAGGATTTTGCTACTTTCTCTACAAACAAAACAACAGGCCTAGAAACTCCTCTCCTATCCAAATCTGGGACGAAGACATCCTCAATCCAAGCCATGAACACAATATGATCAATCATACCCAAACTAGCCAGACAAAGAACAACATGGACTGCCATGGACGGCTTGTAGCCATTTACACATTTCATCACTACCATAGGGTCTGGGTAGTGGCCATCAGCACACATGCAAGTGATAATATTAATTCCTCTTGCTTTCACATTGGAAAATGCACGTACACAGTTGCTCTGCACTTTGGTGAACAGTTTTTGATCTCTGCAGTATGCAGAGCAATGTGCCATATTCAGTATGTACAGTCTGCTTGGATCTGTTAAAAGGATTACATCTTTGAAAATCTCATTCAAATAATTGGCAAAGTTTTCAAACCATTTAGCCATCCCCAATTCTTCACTTTCATTAACCAATCTTGTCCAAATTGGACATTGGTGTTGAAGTTCATTCCACCAAACAGATACATTTACATCGTCAGTTTCTGTCAACATTGTCTTCATACACATCTTGATCACCTTCCTTCCAATAGCAATCCCTTTTTTTGCCATACCTTCCACCCAACCAATTATTTTGTTTTCTTGTTCTGTGTTGATGACTTTAGACATATTGCTCTTGCTTCTGGTTGGATTTCCCTTTTGAATGCAGCGTTTCCTAAACAACGATGATTTCTGCATAAGAGGAAATTTGACCTTCTTCTGGAAAGTAGATTTCTTAAACTTGATGCCTCCAGACCTTACGTTGTTTTTGCTCATTGCTGGTAGTTCCATTCGAATCGGATGTTTGTCAACCAGATGTTTGTCAAACCATGATAATCCGTTTTCCTTGTTGAGAGGAAATATGCCCATCCATTCGAAAGCAGAAACAGCCATTTTTTCATCTCCATTTGAGATTTGACCCCATGCCACATCTAAAGCTTCCACTATATCATCACTACTCAAATTGCAAAATGATTTTCTCTTGTCTGTTATCAGGACATTCAGAATCTTTGCTTCTAAATGTGGCAAGAACTCTATCTGGAAAGGCTGCTTCATGAGGGTCAGTTTTGGCTTGCAGTACAGAAGGATACCATTTTCCTCACAGTCATAGCTTGTCTGCAAGGAAAGGAACAACGACAAGTCATTGATCAAAACAACCACAGGTCTCTGAACATTTCTTGCATTCAAATCTGGGATGAATGTTCCATGAAGCCAAGACAAAAACAATTCAAAATCAATCCAACAGGTTGGGGAGAAACCAAGACTAGTGTGCTGGATCATATGTTGCCTTTTGCTCAAGTTGTTTGCTAACACTTGCATAGGAGCTGGGTAGCAGCCATCAGCACACATGCATGCCAGAATCGCAACACCTTTAAATCTTGTTTTAAACTCGAGCTGGCGTTCTTTTGTGCTGCTGAATATCTGTCTTTTCTTAGCCTGGTAAAGAATGCCTGCCACATCAACCATGTACCACCTGGAAGGGTCTTTCATCAGATTTTCATCTGTTGAATTTGTAGCTAAGAACACTTCAAAGTCTTCAAACCACTGCTGCATTTCGCATCTACTGAATACAGAGTGAGTTTGTGGTTTGGGTAAAGGGAAAACTTCTGGAAATTTAGATTTAAAAGCATCATAGAACCAAGAACTCTTTGGCAAGTTATTGTGAAAAGGGTTTTCTCTTTTAAATTTCTCTAAAAGTAACTTGCCAGCAAGACAAATTGCACTTTTTGAAACCATAAATCCTCTTCTTTCCATGTCAGCCATCCAGGTTAAAACCTCTTCGAAGTCTTCATCAGTCAAACATGTCTTGTCAGAAAAATCTGTTGGAGAGTTGGGTTTTTTAAGATTGTCTGCAGATATTTCTGTAAAATCACCAATGTCATGCTCTTGATCAGAATCTGTAGGGTCCTTTGGTTTTGCAGGATCATCCTGTTTTGCTTGAACATCAGCCTTATGAATGACTTCAAGTTTAATTCTTTTAGGGTTGATGAGCTCCAAAGTTACTCCAGGAGGCATTTCTGTGTTGCTTTGTGGTAAGAAATCCACAGAAGGTAACTTTTTCAAAGTTCTCACATCAACTGCTTCCAACATCCCTCTTGTTGGGTTATTGAGACATGAAGTCACTGTACCAGTGTCTTGTGTTGCTTTGCTTGACAGCAGAAGAGCTTTACTTTCCAAGGTATCTGGATACACTAATGTTTCTACATTCAAAGAGTCATCAACTTCTGTAGCGTCCATTGTTGAGTGTGAAGTTTCCCAATTGTCATCTGCATCAGAAACATCTTCTTCCAGATTTTCAGTATCTACCTCAGGACAGGCCTTGCCTGCATCGGCTGTATCCATTGGTGAGATGTTGTTGGAAGTATTCCAAAGGTTGGGCATGTCAGCACTAGAGTCAGTCACTTCTGTTGTGCTGATAAATGAGTGTGAAGATTCCAAATTGTCATTTGCATCAGGAACCGCTTCCAGATTTTCTATAACAACCTCAGGACAGGGCAAGCCAGCATTTTCCATATCAAGTGGTGAGAAGCTGACAGATGCATTCTCAAATCGTGACATGCCAGTCCTGGGATCAAATGGGAATATTCCCATGTCTCTGAATGTCTCCATTGCTATTTTTGCATTACTTTTCTTTGTACGATGCCATGCCCTGTCAAAGATTGTAAGCAGTTCTGATTTGTGAATAGACAACTTTTTCCCTTTTTCCTGTAAACCTGCAATTACTTCAGTAGCAAGAAGAGGGAAGAGCTCTGAATGGCAAGGTTGCTTTGACTTTTCCCATTTTGTCATGCAGTACAAGATGATGCCATTATCTTTGCAAAGTCTGCAGACAGGATAGGAAAGTATGTGTGAATGGCCATCTATCAACAAAACTACTGGGCTGCTGATTCCACGCCTACCCAAATCTGGAATGAAAGTATCTTCTAACCAAGCATAGAACAATCTTGAATCAAACCAATCACATCGAGACAACCCCAATACAGTATGTTTTGTCATGAACTGTTTGGAATTTATCAAATCCCTCAGTATTACCATGGGTTTTGGGTAATGTCCATCTGCACACATACAAACTATGGTTGGTATGCCTTTCATGAACTTCTTCCTGTATGAAAAGAATTCTGTACGAGATCCTATGATGACACTGAAGAATGCATTGTTCTTACAACCTACAAGTGGGGCCCCAATGTCCAGCATGTACCATCTTGAAGGATCTGTCAGGAGGTTTTCGTCATTCAGGACCTCCTCACTCAAGTATTCTGAAAATCCTTGGAACCATTGGCCAACGTGTTTAGCTGAGATTTTGCATTTGTTTTGTAATGGCTGAATTTCCAAACATTTGTTAATGACTGGATTTCTACGTCTAAATTTCTGAGACCATACTGCAGATGGAAAGTTATTTTTAAGGAAGTCCAATTTCTTCCCTGCTTCATCTAACAATGCCTTACAGGTGTAGCGGATGTCCTTGTAAGTCACCTTGTAGCCTATCCTGGTTGAGTTGATAACCCATTTCACCAGTTTCATACTTAGATTATCATCCAAGATATACCAATTTATGTGGGATTGTCTCATAGGAACTTCATCAAGAACAGCCAGTTTATCACTTGTGCCATTGTCGCTATCCTCACTAGCATATTCCGACTCTACATCACCTTGTACAATCTGGTTGGACATGCTGACTATACTTTGGAATGTGTTCCAATGGTTGCTTGATGCATTTAGGGGATGTCTTCGAGAAAATCGTTTGCAAAGTGTGGAGTTTTGAAGTTTTTTACCTTTGTATCTTGACTTGACAGAATCAAACTTATCACCTTTTTGAGTTTTCTTTTGTTGATTCGTGGACATACCATACAAGACCACACTTTTACGAAACCTGCCACTTTGTCGTCTGCTCTTTGCTGGTTCAACTTGTGAGGATCCAGGGTGATTTTGCTCTCTAGATCTGTCAAAAGAAAGAGCACGCTCTCACTTTTAGTGAATACTTGTTGAAAAAACTATTTCATAATGAATATCCATTTTTCAAATTCATGCAATGTATGTTAGAATGAAAAGCTGATTTGATAGACGATATTGCCCTGTATGTACTATTGCTGGTGGCAAGTTTTGCTTGTTTGGTATGTTCTCAAACCAATGTAACTTTTGGTCCCCATAGCAAATGCAAAGTAGTACGGTATATGTTTTAATACCATGTACATTAATAAATGAGAGATTAAATTTCTTTATGATACTTTATCTAGTTAATGCAAATAAAGGGGCACTTAAAGGTTAAATATATCTACATTGTAGATTTAGGTTTTATTTTTTCAAAATGCTGAACAAAAAATTCTTCCTTTCAACAAAATATTCAAGTTAATTCAAGACATTTCATCTAATTATCTAATCTGAGTTTTTTTTTTTTAATTATTACTTTTTTTATATATATATTTATTTATTTCATATTCTACAACTTGTCAGTTTCCCTGCCCCATGAACAAAATTAAGGCTGGCAGGTAATTAGTCACCTACTCAAAACCTAACAAGTATATGTAGTAAGGGAGGAAACTCCTGTTGATATTATCAAACGTTTCCTTGTAAACTTGTGGAAGTAAATCAATGTCTGTTGGACAATGTCCTTAAATACACAATCTGAAGGACAATGGTCCACATAAACATACAGGTACGATATCTGTAGGATGCTGGTCCACATACACAGGTGCAATGTCTGTAGACGACAGGCCTCATATACAGGTACAATGTCTGTAGACCACAGTCCTCATATACAGTTACAATGTCTGTAGACAACAGTCCTTATATACAGGTACAATGTCTGTAGACAACAGTCCTCATATACAGGTACAATGTCTGTAGACAACAGTCCTCATATACAGGTACAATGTCTGCCGACAACAGTCCTTATATACAGGTACAATGTCTGTGGACGACAGTCCTCATATACAGGTACAATGTCTGTAGACAACAGTCCTCATATACAGGTACAATGTCTGTAGACAACAGTCCTCATATACAGGTACAATGTCTGTAGACAACAGTCCTCATATACAGGTACAATGTCTGTAGACGACAGTCCTCATATACAGTTACAATGTCTGTAGATGACAGTCCTCATATACAGTTACAATGTCTGTAGACAACAGTCCTTATATACAGGTACAATGTCTGTAGACAACAGTCCTCATATACAGGTACAATGTCTGTAGACAACAGTCCTCATATACAGGTACAATGTCTGCCGACAACAGTCCTTATATACAGGTACAATGTCTGTAGACAACAGTCCTCATATACAGGTACAATGTCTGTAGACGACAGTCCTCATATACAGGTACAATGTCTGTAGACAACAGTCCTCATATACAGGTACAATGTCTGTAGACAACAGTCCTCATATACAGGTACAATGTCTGTAGACAACAGTCCTCATACACAGGTACAATGTCTGTAGACGACAGTCCTCATATACAGGTACAATGTCTGTAGACGACAGTCCTCATATACAGGTACAATGTCTGTAGACAACAGTCCTCATATACAGGTACAATGTCTGTAGACAACAGTCCTCATATACAGGTACAATGTCTGTAGACAACAGTCCTCATACACAGGTACAATGTCTGTAGACAACAGTCCTCATATACAGGTACAATGTCTGTAGACGACAGTCCTCATATACAGGTACAATGTCTGTAGACGACAGTCCTCATATACAGGTACAATGTCTGTAGACGACAGTCCTCATATACAGTTACAATGTCTGTAGACAACAGTCCTCATATACAGGTACAATGTCTGTATACAACAGTCCTCATATACAGTTACAATGTCTGTAGACAACAGTCCTCATATACAGGTACAATGTCTGTAGACGACAGTCCTCATATACGGGTACAATGTCTGTGGACGACAGTCCTTATATACAGGTACAATGTCTGTAGACAACAGTCCTCATATACAGTTACAATGTCTGTAGACAACAGTCCTTATATACAGGTACAATGTCTGTAGACAACAGTCCTCATATACAGGTACAATGTCTGTGGACGACAGTCCTTATATACAGGTACAATGTCTGTAGACAACAGTCCTCATATACAGGTACAATGTCTGTAGACGACCGTCCTTATATACAGGTACAATGTCTGTAGACAACAATCCTCATATACAGGTACAATGTCTGTAGACAAGTCCTCACATACAGGTACAATGTCTGTAGACAACAGTCCTTATATACAGGTACAATGTCTGTAGACAACAGTCCTCATATACAGGTACAATGTCTGTAGACAACAGTCCTCACATACAGGTACAATGTCTGTAGACAACAGTCCTCACATACAGGTACAATATCTGTAGACGACAGTCCTCATATACAGGTACAATGTCTGTAGACAACAGTCCTTATATACAGGTACAATGTCTGTAGACAACAGTCCTCACATACAGGTACAATGTCTGTAGACAACCGTCCTCATATACATTTACAATGTCTGTAGACAACAGTCCTCATATACAGGTACAATGTCTCTAGACAACAGTCCTCATATACAGGTACAATGTCTGTAGACAACAGTCCTTATATACAGGTACAATGTCTGTAGACAACAGTCCTCATATACAGGTACAATGTCTGTAGACGACAGTCCTAATATACAGGTACAGTGTCTGTAGACGGCAGTCATCATATACAGGTACAATGTCTGTAGACGACAGTCCTCATACACAGGTACAATGTCTGTAGACGACAGTCCTCATATACAGGTACAATGTCTGTAGACAACAGTCCTCATATACAGGTACAATGTCTGTAGACGACAGTCCTCATACACAGGTACAATGTCTGTAGACAACAGTCCTCATATACAGGTACAATGTCTGTAGACGACAGTCCTCATATACAGGTACAATGTCTGTAGACGACAGTCCTGATATACAGGTACAATGTCTGTAGACGACAGTCCTCACATACAGGTACAATGTCTGTAGACGACAGTCCTCATATACAGGTACAATGTCTGTAGACGACAGTCCTCATATACAGGTACAATGTCTGTAGACGACAGTCCTCATATACAGGTACAATGTCTGTAGACGACAGTCCTCTTATACAGGTACAATGTCTGTAGACGACAGTCCTCATATACAGGTACAATGTCTGTAGACGACAGTCCTCATACACAGGTACAATGTCTGTAGACGACAGTCCTCATATACAGGTACAATGTCTGTAGACGACAGTCCTCATATACAGGTACAATGTCTGTAGACGACAGTCCTCATATACAGGTACAAAGTCTGTAGACGACAGTCCTCATATACAGGTACAATGTCTGTAGACGACAGTCCTCATATACAGGTACAATGTCTGTAGACAACAGTCCTCATATACAGGTACAATGTCTGTAGACGACAGTCCTCACTTACAGTTACAATGTCTGCCGACAACAGTCCCCATATACAGGTACAATGTCTGTAGACGACAGTCCTCATATACAGGTACAATGTCTGTAGACAACAGTCCTGATATACAGTTACAATGTCTGTAGACAACAGTCCTCATATACAGGTACAATGTCTGTAGACAACAGTCCTAATATACAGGTTCAATGTCTGTAGAGGACAGTCCTCATATACAGGTACAATGTCTGTAGACAACAGTCCTCATATACAGGTACAATGTCTGTAGACGACAGTCCTAATACACAGGTTCAATGTCTGTAGACAACAGTCCTCATATACAGGTACAATGTCTGTATACAACAGTCCTCATATACAGGTACAATGTCTGTAGACAACAGTCCTCATATACAGGTACAATGTCTGTAGACAACAGTCCTAATATACAGGTACAATGTCTGTAGACGACGGTCCTCATATACAGGTACAATGTCTGTAGACAACAGTCCTCATACACAGGTACAATGTCTGCCGACAACAGTCCTTATATACAGGTACAATGTCTGTAGACAACAGTCCTTATATACAGGTACAATGTCTGTAGACAACAGTCCTTATATTCAGGTACAATGTATGTAGACAACAGTCCTCATATACAGGTACAATGTCTGTAGATGACAGTCCTCACATACAGGTACAATGTCTGTAGACAACAGTCCTCATATACAGGTACAATGTCTGTAGACAACCGTCCTCACAGTTACAATCTCTGTAGACAACAGTCCTTATATACAGTTACAATCCATATGTTCATTTACTAGTTATAGACTGGACAGGAAATTATTGGAAAAATTCAAACTTATTTTATCTTTGACCTTGATCATGAGGTCACAGTGACTTAACTATACTGCAAGTTTCAGCTGAAGATATATATATGTGTGTCTTAATTATCTTTACCAGTTTAAAAGTTTTGGCCCGGACAAAATTTGAAATAATTTGACCTTTAAGTGTCAGGTCAAAATTCTTATTGCAAATTTTTATACGTATACAGCAACCTTCATTAAGATTTCTTCAATGGTATAAAAGTTATTGCCTGGACAAGAAATTAGGGAAAAATTTGACGCGGAGGTCAGGTCACAGTGGACTTATGTTAGAGCATTGCTCATCAGGATTAGTGCTGCGAGTTAAATGTCATCAAGATGTCTCGGACAGTTTATCATCATGTCTTCCCCTTCAATTGTGAGGAAATTCCAAGAAATTAGAACTAGTGCAATCAATGATTACAAAGCTCACCGGCAGAAGCAATCACACTATTCACACACTATGCATTCATTTTTTATGTACCAGTATGTACAGGTACGTATGTCATTTTGAAATTTTACGTCGCAAAATATCACTCCAAGACCTCTAATAGATGTATAAACTAAATTAGAAGGATGTGGACTTATATGCTTTCTACAAACTTACCCCAAAATCTTTAAAATGAGTTTTGGTGCCAATAAAGTTAAGTCCACAAAAAGGTAAAATACGAAAAAATCACTCCTTGACCTCTAATGAATGTATAAGCCAAATTAAAATGGTGCGAGGCGTATACTTTTGGACTTACAAGCCGACACCAACACCGGGGTTACAGCATTAGATCACGGTTACTCGTAATCGGTGAGCTAAGAATACTGGAGATCAATATTATTTTCAAACAATTTTTCTAATGGTTAATAAAGCAAGATAAATGAAGGCCATATTTATAAGAATAAGAGAAAGTATACATAATGTATTGGACTTATTTAATCTACATCTTTAGGTATTTCCAAATAATCTTTCTCTGTGATGTAGTATATACAATGTACATCATTCTCATGGACAATACATCCTAAGATATTGACAATTCAAGCTTAAACATTGCTCCTTTGCAACAAACATGGGGTTTGTGGGTCTACTCAAATAAATGAGAGGGGACAAAAAAGATAAGATAGCCATAAGATTTAGTTATTGAGTCTAAATACACTTGTACAATCATGATCAGAGATTTGTTTGAAAACGTTTGAAACACGGGAAATGAAGCCCCACTTATTTTTCAAGAAGTCCACACAAACTAGGGACTCCATTTACCGTAATCTGAAAAGAACTCCATTTATGAGACCCAGCACAAACTCTTGACGATGGTTACAAACTTGCTTTTCTTTACCAAAAACTCAAATCTGTAGAAACTCATTTTTGTAATTTCTTCCAATTTCTAAATTCTTGACCTTTTCTATAGGTGGCTTTTATCTATCCACTGCTTTACTTGTTTCTGTTCTAGTTTTCTTTAGCTTCCTGAAAGGGCATTTTACAATCATCTGCTGAGGATTTGGTGTCATATATATGTACTAGAAGAAACTACGCCACACTGCTGTTCGGTGTTGCTGTCTGGTTTGGTTGAATTTTCTTTAGATCTTTTTTTTTCTCCTCTCTGAACTGTTTGAAATACAAACTTCTTTTTATTCTCTCAGCCATTTTCTCTGTTTGTGACCTTTCTGACATTGGAACATAGTACTTTTTGACACGGTTTCATTCCTGTTCAAGGTACGCCTTGCCTTCTTTCTTTTTTTTATGTTCTCTGTACGCCTTTTGCTTTTCCGCTCTAGTCAGTGCTATCCTGAAAACAACAGTAACATTTCTGTGTAAGGTATGCTACTGTTAACGGTCAGCTCTGTTACCATACTTCAAATCATCTTATCAAGGAGACTTCAGAGATGACAGGAGGCTAATGGTAAGATCTGTTACCATATTCAAATCATCTCATCAAGGAGACTTCAGAGATGACAGGATTCCTCTCCAAATTGGACTGAGATTACTGCCCACAGCAACTACTTGGTACCTCTAACATATGCATTGAAGGGTTACAGTAGGCCAATTAATTTATTATGCAATATATCATATTCCATAACGCTTTACAGGAATTTGCCAACACAGAACAACCTAAGTCATGTGATACAAGAGATCAAAATCCAAGATGGACGCCTGTAAACCATTTTGTTTCCCCCAATTCAGACTCAAAATTGAGCAATGAAAAGGGGAAATGGAATGTTTTTGTAATTATGTTCATCAGATTTGCAAGTTTGAAAAAGCTCAAACTATTGACAAAGCAGTCATTGTAAATGACCTTAAGGTCATAGTGAAAAAAACCCAACAAAAAACAGGAAGAGTTTGGCATAAAGGCAATACATTTTTAACATGTTGACAACAACCATGAAGGGTGGAAGCAGCATTATTTTTTTAAGGACAAAATGGCGATAGGTGTTCAAACTTTAAAACTAGAAAATATCTTAAGACATAAATGCCTGCATTGCCACTTGACACCCCGAAGCAGTTCGGTGAGGATTGCGTCAGCAGTTCCTAAGATTAGTTAGGGACGGGACGGGACGGGACAGACATGGGTAACAGTATATGCCGCCCCCCCCCCCCCCCCCCAATTTTATCTTCCATTTCAATAAACAAAGTAAATATTAAAGCTCATATGCAACTCTTTAATATATGATTAAATTCCCCAACACTACAGAAGAATTCATTCAATTCGCTAGAGTTTCCCTATATGGCTATGGTGATGTTTAACTTTTGTATGGCTATACCAGTCTTGTATGGCTATGGTGATGTATGGTTTTTGTATGACTACAGTTGTCCTGTGTGACTATGACGGTGTATAACTTTGTATGACTACAGTTGTCCTGTGTGACTATGGCGGCGTATGTTTTTTGTATGACTACAGTTGTCCTGTGTGACTATGGCGGTGTATGATTTTTATATGACTACAGTTGTCCTGTGTGACTGGCGGTGTATGATTTTTGTATGACTACAGTTGTCCTGTGTGACTATGGCAGTGTTTAATTTCAGTATGACTACAGTTGTCCTGTGTGACTATGGCGGTGTATGATTTTTATATGACTACAGTTGTCCTGTGTGACTGGCGGTGTATGATTTTTGTATGACTACAGTTGTCCTGTGTGACTATGGCAGTGTATAATTTCAGTATGACTACAGTTGTCCTGTGTGACTGGCGGTGTATGTTTTTTGTATGACTACAGTTGTCCTGTGTGACAATGGCGGTGTATGATTTTAGTATGACTAGTTGTCCTGTGTGACTGGCGGTGTATGTTTTTTGTATGACTACAGTTGTCCTGTGTGGCTATGGCGGCGTATGATTTTAGTATGACTAGTTGTCCTGTGTGACTATGGCGGCGTATGATTTTAGTATGACTAGTTGTCCTGTGTGACTATGGCGGCGTATGATTTTAGTATGACTAGTTGTCCTGTGTGACTATGGCGGCGTATGATTTTAGTATGACTAGTTGTCCTGTGTGACTATGGCGGTGTATGATTTCAGTATGACTACAGTTGTCCTGTGTGACTATGGCGGCGTATGATTTTAGTATGACTACAGTTGTCCTGTGTGACTATGGCGGTGTATGTTTTTTGTTTTACTACAGTTGTCCTGTGTGACTGGCGGTGTATGTTTTTTGTTTTACTACAGTTGTCCTGTGTGACTGGCGGTGTATGTTTTTTGTATCACTACAGTTGTCCTGTGTGACTGGCGGTGTATGTTTTTTGTTTTACTACAGTTGTCCTGTGTGACTATGGCGGTGTATGTTTTTTGTTTTACTACAGTTGTCCTTTATGGCTATGGTATGATAAATTGATATTTGTAATGTTAATTCCTTGTTGTATGGTCCCTGGCTATATATATACATTTGTATACTTACATTTTTGTAAGGATATGTGTTTTATCATTAAAACATATAAAAATCACAATTCAATCACAGAAATATTTATAAAGATGTTTTTTATTCACATCAGAATTCTGTCTTTTCTTTGTACATATATAGATAGCTTTATAGAACACATTTCAGTACATAATGAACTCCACTTCTTGTATAAAATCATACTTTTATAAGAAATAATTATAATGATAAATAAGAACTGATAACTAACATTAGAACAAAATGTACTTCATATATATATTTTTGTATAATTTGCGGTATGTCTATATTTAAATGGAAGAGCATGAAAAACAACAAATTAATTTCTTTATCTAAATTTCCAAACAAATGTGGTAATCTATACCTCATAAATGAAGAACATCAATATAAAAAAAATATGAAAAGGTCACCAGTTTAACTATTGATTCTGTATCAAAGGCAAAAAAAAAAAAAAAAAAAAAAAAAACTTATGTTTCCTTCTAACCCTACCAAACCTCTATTTTGTTTGCCTTCTCAAATGTTTTTAGACATGATTCCTTGCGTATATGACCTTAATGAAAATTTTGAAATATATTAAAAAACAGTTTTCCGACCCTACTTTTTTCTGGCACGTAAGCAAAAACGCACATTATTTGTTTAGGCCTAAATCTCAAAGCATAATAATATTACAAAAATGTATATATAAAATATGATGATACTCTTGTCTAGCCAATTTAGAGTGCATTTGTCATCTTTTATTAAACACTAAAGACCAACATGTTAATTGTTATTCCAATATCACAGCCAACAAGTGAAGCAGTCTCTAGCCATCATTAATATAATCAACCATTACATGGCATCACATGTACATCAGAGGGAGCACTCATTTATTGAATTATCACAATCACTATTTGTTGAAGGTTCACCATAGAAATCTTCTGTTAATGAATTACGGAATTATTCATTTAATGAATGATCCCTAGAAAACCATCATTTGTTGAAATGATTTGGAAGGATTTACCAAAAGAATCAGGAGAACAGTCATTTTTATCTTTCAAATGCTGATCAATGCTAGGATATTTGTGGTAGTTGGAAGGGTTAGATGCTGGTGGTTGTTTTTTTCACCAGCATTTCATTTATCATTTTGAAACATTTGGACATTATCATTCCTTGAATTTCTGAATTTCAATTTCAATGGGTCAACTGTGTATCATTTGGAACATGGCTTAGATCTGGCCCTTGACTCAGGGGCAAACAAATCACTGCTTCGCTATTGAATCGTTTACATAAATTAAGACAATTCCTCTTAAGGAATGATGAGAGCCAGCCATTTGATGCCTTGAACTCAGTGTTATTGGTCTCCCTAGCAATCTCCAATGCCTTTTCTCGGAGAAGCGGACCCGTGATACGGATACTAGCAGAAGATGCCATTAATTGCTGTACCCAGCACCACAGTTGATTGTTGATGTCCTCATACTCGGTCCGCCGCCCGATACGTTTCCATTGGTCTTTATCCGGTGTAATCTCGTATACCTCCAGTAACTTCTCCTTATACTTAAGAATTCTGAGGATCTGTGTGCGGCCAACCTGGAAGTGCTTAGCCAGCATGCGGGAACTGTACCCACTTTCTGATAGCCTGCAAGAGATCAGGAACCATACACAATGGATAAATATATACAACAGTAACATCTAATATTGAAAGTTTTGATGAAGGAAAAAATAATTGGATCTTTTTCCATAACGAACATAAATGTGATTATCTCTTTAATTGGCACTGATTTTTTTTGAGAAACTTTAAGGAACACCATAGAACATGAATATTATCAATATTAATCTTGCAATTTATATATAATATGGCATCTAGCTAGTAACAAAAGCACAGGCCTATATAAAGAATCATGTAAATTTCATTGAAGAATAACATAATGCTTGACCAGCCAGCTTGTACTTACCTGATCACCTCCATCCTCTGGTTCAGGGTCAGGGTCGTCCGCGGCGACCTGGTGACCGGAGAAAGCAAAAGTTCGTCATCAACCAGTGTTCAAAGGAGAAAAGACAAAGTGGGACATCTTGTACATCTTGGTCTCTATGAAGACATGGGCTAACTTAAATCATCAAGTGATAGTGCTTATTAAATTTTGACGAAAAATAGTTCGCAAGTATCATCTTTCAGGCATTGCATGCTGCACTCAGTACTGATTTAGTCAAGATGAATTTCCCCCCAATAATCATCAGCAGCAAGATGATAAGATTTGTTAGTGTTGGGAATAAATAAACTAGTGTTTATTTCAGCACAATATGATACTAATCTTGTTTGATGCACATGATTTTTTATTTATTTATTTATCTTTTTTTACATTATTCAAAATACATACAGTAGATTCCATTACATGTCATTTCCAGTGATCAATTCAATTTTATTTTCCAGATGAAGGAAAACAAAGCGGAGGGAGAAATTACTACCAGTTAAAATATGAACACATATATTAAATCATAAGAATATTTTTTAATCGAACAATGAACATTTTCTTTGTGTATAATAAACCATGTAGGTGGTCCATGTTAAACAAGCAGCAAGGTGAACATAAATAAATACTGAACGTTTCCAACCTCATCCTAAGATGAAGTGAACATACATAAATTCTAGCATTTCCAACCTCATCCATTGCTATTGACAGGATTTTAAACAATACAAACAAAACTGACATCATGATCACCTAACCATCAACTTTCGTAGCCTTATGAGCCCTAGCCCAATCTTTACTTACTAATTTTCAATTATTAGAAATTTTACAAAAACTATTAACTTTTCTGAAAAATTAAACTCTCTGACTTTCAGTTTCAATCAGCTGCTGATCAGTGTAAACGTGTCATTCCATCTAAAATTATAATCAAAGCGATCAGAAACAATTAGGACTTGCAACAACACATCTATTAAAGTAATTCTCAAATCACCATGATTTAACTGATGTCAAGACTCTTCAAATCACCATGATTTAACTGATGTCAAGACTCTATCACATAGGATATCGCCATCATAATGCAATTTGTACTTTTTCTAGACACAAATAAACTTTCTGAATGAATATCACATAATTCACACTTTGACAGATCGAACATAGTATACGGTATATATGTTATCAGCATTTTGTGATAAACAGCATATGCATTGTAAAACAAAACAAATATTTGATGAAAATCCTTGGCTTCAAGATGGAAGATTTTCATCAAATATTTGTATAAGTACCATGATTATTATATATGTATACATGTGTTTGACAATAACAACCAACCAAATCCTGTGATGTATTTTGAGCTTGTGTTAGAAGGGAGGTAACTCTACATTTCTTCTAAGGCAGTTACCGTTTTGCCTTGTCTTGTGTTAATTAGGCCTACTGTCAAATGCAGGCATGTTTCAATTACCCAAATACTTCCAATTTTCCGTCCAAATTTTTTAGACCCCATATCAAACCCAATTCAAAAGTTATGTTGCAAAAGTGGAGAAAATCTGAAGTCACCTTACTACCTTGAGAGCAAGACTACAACTTGGAAGCCTGGCACGAGCATGACATTTTTTATCACTCCTTCCCACTACAGATTTGGAGCTGTAGGCAACTCAAAGTGAAAGCTATCGGAGAGAGATGGAAGCTTATTGTTGGGAGCTATAAAACCTTGGTTGTGGTGGTCTTTGGGGGTGAAGACTTGGGGAAGGAGTAGACAGATGACAGCATCATGTATACATGTAGTTCAAATTGTTTTGTTGTTAATTATATGGTACAGCAACAACAAAGTACTATAGTTGTTGTATGAAATTTACAGTATAATCATCAATGTCAACTCCATATGTCTAAAAAGATAAATGTCAACTCCAGCCGTCATAAAAAGGTAAAATGTCAACTTCAGCCGTCATAAAAAGGTAAAATGTCAACTTCAGCCGTCATAAAAAGGTAAAATGACAACTCCAGCCGTCATAAAAAAGTAAAATGTCAACTCCAGCCATCATAAAAAGGTAAAATGTCAACTCAAGCCGTCATAAAAAGGTAAAATGTCAACTTCAGCTGTCATAAAAGGTAAAATGTCAACTCCAGCCATCATAAAAAGGTAAAATGTCAACTCAAGCCGTCATAAAAAGGTAAAATGTCAACTTCAGCTATCATAAAAAGGTAAAATGTCAACTTCAGCCATCATAAAAAGGTATAATGTCAACTCCAGCCATCATAAAAAGGTACAATGTCAACTTAATAATGTCAACTGTAATAGTTGTCCAGATATCATGGAAATCAACAGCATAAAATATAAATACAACATCTCTAGATCTGCTGCCATTATAGATACAACCATTTTTCACTTAACTACCTAGGGCTGTATAGCATAAAGATGTTTCAGCATATGTTGACTAGACTATGAACATCATCAAAATGGCTGTCGTACAATTTCAGTTTTTCACAATCATAATGGTGCATACTGAACTTTGTGCTATTTGTATGGTCATCAATATGTGCGACTCCTACACTTAATACAGATCTATTTAAGAACAATATGGCATTCATGTAGCTGTATACTTTCAGTTTATCTCATAACCCAAACTTGTCTGAACATCAATATGGCTCTCCATAGCTGTATAATTTAATTTCTATACTTCATGTGTAGCATCATACTCTGTAATTTTTGCCAATCTTATTGTCATTTCATATCACGGATCTGCCTGTCTGACCATCGTCAATATGGCATTCATATATAGCTGTATATTTTCTGTACTTCACATATGCTGTGTCACATACTACAGTAAAACACGTTTAGTACGAACACGCTTATAGTGATTTTATGGATATTGCGAACTGATCCCGATTCCCCAGCTATTCTCCCTCTTACTTCTATGTAATTCTGTATTTATATTGCGAATTTCACATAGCGAAATATTGTCTATAACGAACCAATTTAGCGGTCCCGTCGACTGAAATTCCATGTTATTTTAACACTATAGTACGAACCCATCTCCGAAGTCGGAGTCATGTCCTGGTGATCACGACGGTGTTTTCGATAGGCACCCGAGGGCACGTTTCAGGGTATATATTTGTTCGGCTATTGAATCGGTGAGTTATGTTTTCGATGACCTCTGAATAAAGTGAGTTGTTTTGTCGATGTTTATCTCAAATTGTTAATCCATTCTTAGATGTCTAATTAGTGTGTACACAGAACATGTATGTTTCGCAATGGCTTTATCATCAAGCGATTGAGAGCTAGTGAAAACGAGACTTCCGGGGTAAAGGTCACCGCGACCGATTTCGTCAGTATTGATGCAGATGTTGTAAAAGACGTTATGAACGTTTTGGACAGTGAAGACGAGGAGAAAATAGAGACAGAGGAGGAACATTCCGTAATCAGTGGTGCTACGGCGATTGATTATTTACACGAGATAAGCCATTTTTTGGAGTCCCAAAATGATGTCAGATGTTTTTAGTACTTTGTACACACTTGCCTCACACGAAAAGTTTCGACAGAAAATTATAACTGACTTAAAATAATTGAATCGCTTTTAATTTGTACATGCTTGTAATTTTATTTTCATATTTTCATACAGCGAAGTTTTTAGGAAAAAACAATAAAATTCGTAATACACGTAATACGAACTATCAATATAACGAACTGATTCAGTTGGTCCCCTGGGATTCGTTATAACCGTGTTTTACTGTATATATACATAGCTTTGATCAACTTTATTGTCGTCTCATATCACACGAGACTTCCGATATGAGAATTCCTTGTCTGACAATCATTAACACAGCATTCGTATAACTGTATACATTTTGTGCTTCACATTTGCTAGCTCCATTGTCTCATCAGACTATCTGATCATCCTCAGTATGGCATTCATATAGCTGTATACTTTTAGTACTTTAATCATTAACTACAGGTTTTTTTTTTAAATGTCTTCAATACAATGCAACATATCACCAATATGGTCCAGCCCCTCAAAAGGGGCATGTACACTTTCAGAACTGTATATATATATATATACTGTCACCTATAGGATTTTTTAATTGTAATGTCTATCATATATCACAGATCAAGACCTGTCTAATCACCTTCAAAACAACAAACATAGCTATATAGCTAGTACATCCACATTATCGTACAATATATAGCGTAGATTCAGTTAACTGCATGTTCCATCTTTTGTGTAATGGGTGGGAGAGGTAACATTATGTACAAGTGCCTAAAATGATTCCCTTCAATGGAACTTGAGCTATATATATTTGCCAATGTTAGCATATATCTATTGAAGAACTAAAACATGTCCAAATAAATTCTTTTTTTTTTATTCTTGCTTTAAATACACGTAATTATGTTCTAGTATGATTTTCATGATCACTATCTATTAATAATTGTGACAGTATTATCAAAATACGAGTGTAATCTTTGAAAATATGTATCTTTGAAAGAACAAAATATTTTTTGTGAAAATTTTTTTTTTGGTAATTATAATGAAGCTAAGGTTCATGCGAGAAAATATACACCAAAGTCTATATTGTCCTGGAAAAAGACATTAAATCTGTACTCATGTTTGTCATCAAAGATCACGCGATCAAGGAACATTTTAGTTTGATAAAGACATGTACACGCATGTCATCAGTAAGTTACAAATCTACCATTAGAATGGGAAGACGTCAACACATTTGAGGCAAGCTGATGCTACAATGAGCACCAGCTGATGTAGGAAGTGTGAAGTTTTACTATAAATCATTTGTAGATTTCCGATCAAGTTTTAGAGCTAATCCACTAAGAGATTAAATTGCGTATTCAAATATTTTGGAAATACTCAATCATCTAGAGCTGAACAATTGCAAAAGGAACATGTACTGTCAGGAAATGTATTATTTATATTCAAAAGTCATGCAAATACCTTGAACAAGACCATGAAAATTAAATGACATAACTGTGTGTTGATGTGATCAAAAGCTTCAGGCTTATACTTGTGTACTATATCCATGTTGACAAAATCTTTCCACAGGCCGACTTAAAAAGAATGTGGTCGGAGATTGATATCGGTTACATTTTTCGACTTGAGACATATAAATGATCGGTTACATTTTTCGACTTGAGACATATAAATGATCGGTTACATTTTTCGACTTGAGACATATAAATGATCTGTCACATTTGACAATCCATCTATAAGAGAAAATCTTTTTTTCTCTGAATTTTAACAGGCTTTGATAACCTTTACTCAAGGTGCTCTTACTTATATAACTTAACCATTTAGCATGGCCACTTACCCTGATGAGAGGATTCTCGAATTTCTTGTGGACATATATATGCCCATTTTGATTAATATAAATTGAAAGTCATTTAGTCTTAAATCAAATGCATTTTTCTTTAACAAAAAGGTCAACTACTTTATAAGATGTCAAATTTTGACATTTAATTGTTCTGGTCAACATGCCCGAGATCCTTTGAAATTGCATTTAATATTAAGGATGAGCCCCCGGAAATTTCATGCAATATGTCACTATCTAAAAGGAAAATATGGTCTAAAAACATTTTTTCAGCCTTATATTTGATCAGTTCTCATAAATAACAGCTAATTGGGTAAATCTCTTTAAGATCAAGTGCAAAAACTCTAAAGTATTACTAACTGTTAAGCCAGAAACAAGAGATCCCAGAGGGATCTTGGCGCCCACCATTGAATGATCTTTATAGGTTCCATGTCAGATTGATCTTTTCTCTACTTTTCCCTTCCTCTAAGTCTTACTAATCTGTGTAAATTCAGAAACAGCCCTCTAGTACTTTGCAAACAATTTAAGATTTAGCGATAATGGCTGTCTGTTGTTTTCGGATTGGTCCGAAAATGCAACACCAGGGACCAAGGGGAGCCTACATATGAAATTCGAGAAAGATCCCTTCAGTACCTTCTGTAAAATAGCGATAACAAACTTCAATTGTCAAAATACAAGATGGCTGCCTGTCGGGCAGGTTGTTTTCTGACTGGTCTCAAAATCCAATATGCATAACTAGGCACAGAGGGCAATCCACAAATGAAATTTCAGAAAGATCCCTTCAGCAATTTCTGATAAATAGCGACAACAAACTTGAATTGTCAAAATCCAAGATGGCTGCCTGTCGGCCATGTTGTTTTCCGATTGGTCTCAAAATGTAATATGCATAACTAGGCACCAAGGGGAACCTATATATGAAATTTGAGAAAGATCCCTTCAGTACTTTCTGAGAAATAGCGATAACAAACTTCAATTGTCAAAATCCAGATGGCTGCCTGTCGGCCATGTTGTTTTCCGATAGGTCTCAAAATGCAATATGCATAACTAGGCACCAAGGGGAACCTACATATGAAATTTGAGAAAGATCCCTTCAGTACTTTCTCAGAAATAGCGATAACAAACTTCAATTATCAAAATCCAAGATGGCTGCCTGTCGGCCATGTTGTCTTCCGATTGGTCTCAAAATGCAATATGCATAACTAGGCACCAAGGGGAGCCTACATATGAAATTTGAGAAAGATCCCTTCAGTACTTTCTCAGAAATAGCGATAACAAACTTCAATTATCAAAATCCAAGATGGCTGCCTGTCGGCCATGTTGTCTTCCGATTGGTCTCAAAATGCAATATGCATAACTAGGCACCAAGGGGAGCCTACATATGAAATTTGAGAAAGATCCCTTCAGTACTTTCTCAGAAATAGCGATAACAAACTTCAATTATCAAAATCCAAGATGGCTGCCTGTCGGCCATGTTGTTTTCTGATTGGTCTCAAAATGCAATATGCATAACTAGGCACCAAGGGGAATCTACATATGAAATTTGAGAAAGATCCCTTCAGTACTTTCTCAGAAATAGCGATAACAAACTTCAATAAAGCAGAAATCTTCCCAGGTGCATGAAGTGCTACCCTACAAAGATTCTGAGTTTTGAATATTAATCAACTGTAATTATTTAACTGATTATTTTCATCAAAGGTATGGTGATACTACAATGCATACCGTATATAAGTGTAAATGTATTGAATATACAGGCTGTTGCAAGGTAAATGCATCAGAACCCTTTAATGGTAATTAGTAGAGCCCTAACCATTTCACCCACTAGTTACCTCAGTCTGTCAGATTTCCGATGTGAGATCATTCTTAAATAACACTGTACTCAGTTTGTACCCGACGTTTTTGTAGTATTTTGTTTGTCATGCAGTACAAGACGAAACAGAAATGAAATTAAAAGTCTACAAAAACCTGCAGGAACTCATCCATGACTAGGACGTAGTCTGTGGTCGTTCGTAACCAATATCAACCTCTGTGTGTGTCAATCTGGCATACACATGTTATTCTTCACATCAGAAATACAGGGTTGCTACCATACACGATTGTTTTAGGCAGCGGTCACCATTTAAATTTAACCTTCAGTTAACCAAAAGTAGCACAATATTTTGATCAGAAATTTTTACAAAATTCTGGAACAAAACCGAATATGATCAGGATATATACAACAGTGAGGGGAAGCATGTGACCTGTAACAGATATAGGAACACTAAAAAGTCAGAAAATGGCCGACGAAGGTGCAGGCTCACAGTAAATATGATGCTTTTAAACTCATTAACGGTATCAATATCAACAATTTAATAAGTGCATGGGACCCGTAACACTTATAGTTAATAGATATACAATGTACACAAAAGACATCACTATATGCTGTAGTTATTGCAAACACTTCTACACCATTTGTCACAACACGCAAGATATGGAGAATACATCGTCAATAAACATTACAAATATCATTCAAATAGTAATATTTAGCTGGTTAATTGCAGCCTAGGTTCTCAAGTGTAATAAAAATGGTAAAATATTATGATATGATGTTGACTCTGCTATCAAGAAGCTGTATTTGTAAGTTTTCTTTGAAATTCTATAGAAATGATATGGAGAACACACCATGTTATAACAGACATAGGAACAGTACAAAATGTGTCCCTAGTATTGTTGTGTCCCACAGGTGCACACCATTTAACATATGGAACGCGAGGAATAATATTCCGACCTTAAGTTATAAGACGACGGTTTTATATGACATAAACGGCTTGTAGAAAACAATTTTTCATTAACCATACTATGTGTCATGCCTCTTTTAATTTGCTTCCTGAAATGCAGTCTATACCATTTATGTTGGTATATGTTAACCTTCGACAACCATTTGTATCCAGTTCAAAAATAGATGATATATTATATTCTTAAGGAGTCAAAATGAAAAAAATCTTTCTCAGGGCATAAGAATTATGCATCTTAAAGTTTGGTTAAAATTAAAGATCCAATACAAACAGGATGACAGCCAAAAAATGGTCTTTAGTTAATATTGACAGAGTCCATGCGACCAAAGTATTAGCACAAAGTTTTTTAGAAGTGTGGTATAACTGCTTACCTTATTTTTCATTACACTAGACCTGCGGACAGTTTACTACTTAGCGTTGGTAATTTAATGTTATAATTAATCACTGATTGGAATTAATGCTTTCTTTTCTTATGGAGTGCGAGATATTTCTGTGCTTTGAAGACTTTTCCGCAGGTTTCACAAGGGAAAACTTGATCCGAATGGACATATTTTCTATGGTCATCCAAGTATGATGCTGACTTGAAAGACATCACACATACATCACAAGCTGGTTTTGTGTCTGTGTGTACCTTCATATGGCGATACAGGTTACTTGCGTACCTCACATGTTTTCCGCATATTGTACACTGCCTCTTCTTTTCATCTGAGTGTTTTGTCAGATGATCTTGCATTTGTTCTTTTCGCTCGAATTTATGGTGGCAAATTTCACACTGGAGTTGAAGTGTGCCTTGTTCGTTTCGAGCGTGTCGCTCCAGTGCGGCTTTGGATATGTAACTCTTGCCACATATGGAACAAACATAGGGACGGTCCCCAGAATGTATATTCAGGTGACGTGTGAATGTTGCTTTGGAAAAAAACATTTTCCCACATTCATTGCAATTGTATTTTGCGTCGCCCGAGTGCCTCCTTTCATGTAGTCTTAAACTACTATTATTTTCATATGTTTTTCCACAATGCTTGCATAGAGGCTTTAGTCCGAGATATATTAACATTTCATGAATGAGTACATCCGGACAACACAAACACGGGACAGCTAAGGCCAACGAAGCAACACAAGTTAACACAGGGGAAATATCTTCACGGCAATTTTTTGTAGGAAACATAAATCATTTCTTCAATTCTCCTTTCTGTTTTTACCATTGAAATTCACATTAAGATATATATATATATCTACATTATTTACAGAAAAGAAATGTTACCATATCAGTTATAACAAGGTGTGTTCTCCATATCATTTCTTGAGAATTTCAAGGAAAACCTGCACTTATTAAATTGTTGATACTGATACAGTAAATGAGTTTAAAAGCATCAAACTTACCGTGAGCCGGCACCTATACAGGTCACGTGTTTCCCCCCACTGTACAATTAAACATGAAACAAACACGTAGATACCCAGAATATATCAGGTCTATATATCAATTAATTTTAGTGGTACTCAATAATTATGATATACCAAGTTCGTGGATGGAAGCAACATAACCCTAATGTGAAAATTAACATGACTGATGTGTGATACACCAGATTGTGTGTGTACACCAGATTGTGCGTGTAGATGATAAAAAAAATACTATTAATCCCTACCTTGGCTTGTTATCTTCCCCAATTTCTGACGCAGTTCCCAGATTCATCGCCATCTCAGGCATAGACTTAACAATGTTTTTGAGCACCTTGGTTGCATCTACACCAGTTTCGTCTGAAGCCCCTAGATCACCTGAGTTTGCATCCTCACTTGGTGCATCTGAGGCTGTTTCGCTAGTCTGTGACAAGTGCTGGGCACTAGGAGGGAATGATCTATGTTTAAGTGATGGACGTTTTTGTAATGAAGGGGGAGGTGGAATGGCAACAGTTAATTTATTGCCACTGGTGGCAGATGATTCGTTAGGAAATGGTCGTGTGTCGTATGGTGCCTGCCTCACAAAGTCTGTTGTTCCACTGTAGCCTATAGATTCACTGGTATCCTCACTAAAACTTGTATCGTCCTCATCCTCATAGTCGGACACTGGCTCCTCCTTAACCTGCATCATTAGAGGATCTGACGTTCTGTCATCTTGCTGGCCCTCACTGGGTCCAGATGACGACATACCGATAACTGAATGACCTCTACCATTGTCCTTAACAGAATCTGACTGACTAGACTTTTTCTGTAATGCTGCCGATAATTTGTCAAGGTTCATTCTTGGTCGTTTACTAGGTGTTTCTGCTTCTGGTTCTGTACTTTCTCGTTTCATTTCATTTTGGATTTCTGAAAATATAATTTGTAAGCTGGAGTTTGTCATTTTGAGACTGTAGTCTGTTGCAAGTTTATCAGCAGTACCTGTTTCCTTATTGGAGTCACGGAATTCCTGACAGAATTTCTGGATGCTTGTCACCTTGAGAATTTTGGTAAGTTTTTCAACAGATCTAAGGTTCGCAGAAGTGAGGTGTAGAACCCCATCATACAGGTAGGTCAGGAAGACGTTGAGGCCCTCCAGACCCACTGTCATTGGCAGTTTAACCTCCAGAATGGATACTTCATGTTGTCCACCCACTGTCAACAGGTAAGGACAGGCTGCCAACAACACCAGGCGGTGAACCTGAAAAACAGAATTACACATATCACATCTGGTGAGTAGACTATATAATTTTCCCAAAATCAAAAATTCATCTCTCTGCTATCCTTATGCTAAACAAGCGACATCATGGTAAACATTGTATTTTTTTCTGAATATCAATACACGTTGAACATATATACATGAGTTATGCACTTTTAATTATGTTTCTTTGCTAACCTAATATTCTCAGTTGATTTACACTGTCCAGCTTCATCCTTGTAAATGGGAAAAGCCTGTCAAATATACCACTCATTAGGCAGACAAAGTACTGCATCATAAATTCAATGAAGAAAAACATTACTAATCTTATTTCAAGTGTATTTGTCAATACATACATAGACCTTGACAGGTCCGACCTCTATGGTAGCATCGCAGAGTTTCTTGTCACGCCAGAGCTCTGACAGTTGATACAGGACTTGGCTCGAGTGATCAGGGTTGACAAATACTTGTTCAAGCATAGGCGTGTTGGTCAGGCTGCCAGCCTCGGTAGCCATGGTCTTAACCCCTCTGTAAAATAGATGCAAATTTTGTTGACAATTCAGGCAGCATTAAATAACAATGGCATCATGCAAATAAATAGAACTTCTGATTGAATACACATAATTAATTGCATTTCAAGTAGCTTTATAGCTTAACTTTAGAATAATTAAATATCTCGCCAGCATATTTTGATATTTGTGAATCACAAGTTATTCAAGCTTTGAATCTATCATAATATGTATTTGATTTCTTATTTTCAATACAGAGCACAAACATTCAACAGTACAAAAGCCATTCTAATGTGATAGTTGTAAATTATATCTAAATAATCCAGCTTTAATAAAAAGCTCACTAAAATATATATCCAGAGGTTTTTTTTTAGGTAAAAAAGGTTGATCATGATTCATTAGTATGGAAACAAGTAAATAAATCACCAAAAGCAACCCATGTACAGTCAGTGGTCATAAGTATTGTCGCACAATGGCGACGTCATTGTGCAAAATAAATGAGGTATTTACGTTTTCGGTTGTAACTTCGTTCCAAGACCATCCTTTTGCATAAGATTAAGGCCGGAACAAATTATAATGTCATGTATTCAGGTGGTCACGTAACTAGAGTTATTCCCCGTCCACTGTGTTATTGTCGTCTGCTCTGTCAATGGCTACCAGAGGCGGCGAATTGTCAAGCGTACAAAAAGAAGATATCGTAAAATTATTCCAGAGTGGTCTTTCCGGGAGAAAAGTTGCTGATTTGTTAAGTTTAAATCGGAGAACAGTTCAGCATTTTTTAAAGCGATTCCGTGAGAGGGGTGACATTGAAAATCGTCCTCGAAGTGGGAGGCCCCGGAAAACGTGTGGACGTTGTGAACGTCATCTAATTTGTGTTGTTAAAGAGAACAGAAGAGGGACTTTAAATGATATTACAGCAATATATAACAAGGTGCAGTAGCAAATCTTTCTTCCAGAAGTGGTAGAAGAAGATTGTTTGACTCTGGATTTAAACGGAGATCTGTTTCTAAGAAAATTACCATAGGACCAGTGAATCGTGAGCGACGACTCCGGTTTTGTAGGACAAAACTTCAATGGACCATGCCAAATCAATGGTCAACTGTGATATTCAGTGACGAGACCAAAATAGAAATAGGTGCAGATAGAAAAGTGTTTGTTTGGCGTCAAAACAACGAGCGGTTACACCCCGATTGTGTGGGAGTAGTTAAAAACCCAGCTAGAAATGTTCGGTTTTCTGTTATGTTTTGAAGCTGTATTACCTACTTTGGTGTTGGTACAATAATTCCCGTTGATGGAAACATAAATACAGTGCATTCCACTTAATCGGGTAACGCTTAATCGGGTATTTCGTTTAATTGGGTAAAATTTTAAAAACCAAAACCATTTTCTCTTAAATCATGTTAAAAAAATTCGTTTAATTGGGTTGGAAAAGTCGTATTTTTCGGTTATTCGAATAGAACAATCGGGACAAAAAATAGAAATGCTCCGATTTTCACGAAAGTCATCGCGTATTTCTTTAAGTTTTAGACATTTATCAACAAATAGTGTAATTTTGATGGTTCAAATGTCAAAAAACAGTTAAATATTACCTTAAACGGTAATGTTATGTCGGGGTTTTGTCATGTTCAGAACTGTGTTGTTGTTGATTCTGCCTCGTGTGGTTTTTCCCCCAACAGGAAGTCGACTAAGAATTGTGGGTAAAATTAAATGTTATTTTTAGAGTCAGCAGCAGGCAAAACGTAATGGGGTTTTAAAAGCATAATTAAGCGACTAGACAATTAAACTTTTACGTCTGGGATGTAAAATCTTCGAAGCAAAAACCAAAACAATAGGTTTTTACCTGGGTCTGATATTGCTACAGATCGATTGATATCACCGCTTACTGTATGTGGCGAATCCAAAGTGAGGGGTTCGCCACGGGGAAATGTGACGACACCGATACACAGGTGAGTTAAAAATCAGTAGCGAGCAGTAAAATGACAGACGCCCGACGTTAGCTCATAATTCCTATTCAGGTTAGGATTAGAACTGGTTAATAAAAACATTACATTGGATTTCGTGTTGTTTTATCAGTGACTGCCAGTGTCAAGTTCGTATAAATTTATGCCACAGGAAACGACCTAAATAAACTCGGTTTCTCCGATCTCTGTGCTTTGGTAATTGGAAATAATATGGAATATTTTAAACTTCAAAGCGAACATAAGAATGTCTCTATGATAAACATAAATGATTTTAGATGTAATTGTCGGCGAGTCCTTAGATCGTATGTCAAATTAGGAACACACGGATGAAACAGGGATGTATGACCCCCCGATTTGAGGTGCTACGATTGTACTGTGCCGCGAATAAGAAAATCATTAAGGTTTTGTTATTTTAATACACACATTTTTATACAATTAGTAATAGTAATCTGACAATTTGACATCAGTAAAAGCACAAACAAAAACACCGTTTATTAACAATAATAACGCAAATATTTTCATCCAAAATCGACCCAAGTCTGACTACCATTACGGACCAAATCCAAGATGGCGACGTGCATTTCGGCTTATCGGGTAAGTCGGTTAATCGGGTAAAAAGTCCCCGCAAATAGGCAACCCGATTAAGCGGAATGCACTGTAGTCGGAAGTACATTTCTATTCTTGATGAAAATCTTTGGCCTGTGATTGTCCGACACTTTTCAAATACTCCTTGGATTTTACAAGAAGACAACGCCCCCTCTCATGTGTCACGGGAAACCACTGAGTGGAAGAATAACAATAACATCAGAACACTTCCTTGGCCATCTCAAAGTCCAGATTTAAATGTAATAGAAAATGTATGGAAAACTATTAAAACCCAGCTTTCAAGACGTTTAAATGAAATCCAAAACCGAGGGAACTTAATCCGCATTGTAAATGAGATTTGGGCCGGCTTGCCAGTTTACTATATTCAGACCCTTTACAACTCGTTACCACAGAGATTACGAAGTGTAATGAGAGTAAGAGGACAGATAACAAAATATTGAAAATTTCAGGTATGTACCTCTTTTAATTTTTGAGATATACAGATTTCTAAATGTTCATAATTCAAAAAATGTCACAATGACGTCGCCATTATGCGACAATACTTATGGCCACTGACTGTAGACTGAAGGCCAGCTTGCCGTCTGTACATACACTTATGGTAGCAATTAGCCAAGACCTATTTTGAGTAAAATTAACTTTCTAACTTCACATTTTGAGCAACAAAATCATGTCCTCAAATTTAAATGCATAAATATATACTACCATATCAAAACTAAGAAAATTAAGTATATCTATCATTCATGGTACCAGGTCTAACTTTAACTACTGAATAGTGAGTGCAGAAGACCCTTTTCAGTTGATCATGTAATAAAACATTTAAAACTGCATAAAAGATATATATACAATACTTCAGATATTTATTGTAGCATTTTAGACATTTTATTTTATATGTAAACTGCAAGCTGTGATATCATTGTAATCGTTTGCATTTATTGACAGTATTTTAGTTTATTGTGTTAAATACAGTCTCTTTCACTCAGCTGATGAAGCAGGTTTCTTTGGCTCAGGAGGTAGAGCTGTGGTTTATCACCCGGGTTCAATTTTGGGCACTGGACAAGAGTGTTTTTTTCCTATTCTTTCACATAAAAGACTGCTTATATTTTTAGTGAGTAATGATAAATAATTCTCAGAAATTAAGGTAATTTTAAAACAAAACAAAAATTGATTTGTATATACCCTTTACTGACTGCTTATCAAAGTTTCCTTGCAAAGCTGAGTTTATTTAACAAATCATTAGACAAGTTTGAAATAAAACAATCCTACTTAGGAAGGGAGGTGATCATGATGGGAAAGGGAGTAATTTTTCTTAAGCAATTAAATTACCTCCACTTAGATTTTGTTTATTTTATCTCACACAAAGTGTGTTTCCCAGTCGAAACTGTCGCTCACACACCTTTTCTAAAATGTTGTCAGTCATGCATTAAATAAATGTTTATTTAAAACATATATATACTTTCATGCTATTTTTCAGATTTGAGCGTAACCAGATTGGACTCAATTTGAATTTGCAAGGAGCTGGAAATAACGGGAATAGTAGGGGTTTGCCAAAATAAACATCAAATGAGTACACGTAGTTTCTGTCGCTTTCGTGATTGCGGAAAAAAACATACAACATGAGGACTCTTTTCAACGGACAAGAAAGTTTGGGAACTGATCAACAACGCCGCTCACGGAGTCGAGTTGCCGAAGAAAATGTCACTCGAATAGTAAGATTTCGGAATATTTTGTTATTATGCTCGTGGTGAAAATATATCGATAACCAAATAATTAAATGCATGCCTTCCTGTATGGATATGGATCAACGTGTCAGAGCTTCAAACGTTCAAATCCACTCTTCCTCATCATTGTACCATGGTCAGTCGGCCATCTTGCTTCTTTGTTCCCCAGATTAGGGAGACTTTAGTTTCGATTGTGGGAAAATAATTCTTATCCAACATTTCATTCCATGAAGTGTTCACAAGTACACGTATTAATAATTCAAGTTTTTATTATTTAATTGTTTACACATCTTTCTTTTTAATGTTTGTGGCACAAATAGATGTACTTAACACAATTCGATATATTATTTCACAACATATTCAATTTAAAACTGGTCCCTGATACTAAAATTATCGGCCAATGAAACGCGCACTATTTGCTTTGGTACTGAATATGCAAATTCATCCGTATCCCTTCCTTCATTTCAAGAAGACAATTTATTGCTGAGAATATATTAGGTATCTGAGGATAATATCCATTTCCTAACAATTCTCATGGGTAAGTTTGTATCAAAAAATTATGAGGGATTTCTCTTAATGTGTTGTCATCTTTAATATTGATAAATTTTCTGTATATTACCACGCATTTGGTGCTTGTTATGATACCAAAGAAGATTGCATCGAACATGGACGGAGCCATTTTGTCATTTTAGGACAAGAAATGTTATCCATATGTATCGATTCTCGAAAGTATGGTATTCCTTAGAGATAATAAGTATCTATTAAGTGTTTATTAACCCAAATATACGTGCTTAATGCTATCTCATTGTGTTATGATGAGCATAAGAATTTTTACCCAGACAGCAAAGTACTTATATGATACAAAACATAATTTCATTCTGAGGAAAAATGGGGTCACTTCTCAAGGTCACTAAACTGTAGTCTGTACTATATTTCATGTCTTTTGTCATTCATTATAAATTGTCTAAGGAAATCCCATTGTTAAAGCTGCGAATGTAAATGAGGATCTACATTAAACAAAGGGAGAAACTACATTCTCCAGTAGCCCCCCTGTAACCTCTTAGATGGACAGGCTATTTAGAGTTCTAAATGCCTTATCATGCATTAAAATATAAAAATAAAAAACCTAATAAGGCAAATACAATTTTTAGCCCACCATCATCAGATGGTGGGCTATTCAAATCGCCCTGCGTCCGTGGTCCGTCGTCCGTCCGTCCCTCCGTCCCTCCGTCCGTCCGTAAACAATTCTTGTTATCGCTAATCCTCAGAAAGTACTGAAGGGATCTTTCTCAAATTTCATATGTGGGTTCCCCTTGGTGCCTAGTTATGCATATTGCATTTTGAGACCAATCAGAAAACAACATGGCCGACAGGCAGCCATCTTGGATTTTGACAATTGAAGTTTGTTATCGCTATTTCTAAGAAAGTACTGAAGGGATCTTTCTCAAATTTCATCTGTAGATTCCCCTTGGTGCCTAGTTATGCATATTGCATTTTGAGACCAATCGGAAAACAACATGGCCGACAGGCAGCCATCTTGGATTTTGACAATTGAAGTTTGTTATCGCTATTTCTGAGAAAGTACTGAAGGGATCTTTCTCAAATTTCATATGTAGGTTTCCCTTGGTGCCTAGTTATGCATATTGCATTTTGAGACCTATCGGAAAACAACATGGCCGACAGGCAGCCATCTTGGATTTTGACAATTGAAGTTTGTTATCGCTATTTCTGAGGAAGTACTGAAGGGATCTTTCTCAAATTTCATATGTAGATTCCCCTTGGTGCCTAGTTATGCATATTGCATTTTGAGACCAATCGGAAAACAACATGGCCGACAGGCAGCCATCTTGGATTTTGACAATTGAAGTTTGTTATCGCTATTTCTGAGAAAGTACTGAAGGGATCTTTCTCAAATTTCATATGTAGGTTTCCCTTGGTGCCTAGTTATGCATATTGCATTTTGAGACCTATCGGAAAACAACATGGCCGACAGGCAGCCATCTTGGATTTTGACAATTGAAGTTTGTTATCGCTATTTCTGAGGAAGTACTGAAGGGATCTTTCTCAAATTTCATATGTAGATTCCCCTTGGTGCCTAGTTATGCATATTGCATTTTGAGATAAATCGGAAAACAACATGGCCGACAGGCAGCCATCTTGGATTTTGACAATTGAAGTTTGTTATCGCTATTTTTGAGAAAGTACTGAAGGGATCTTTCTCAAATTTCATATGTAGATTCCCCTTGGTGCCTAGTTATGCATATTGCATTTTGAGACCAATCGGAAAACAACATGGCCGACAGGTAGCCATCTTGGATTTTGACAATTGAAGTTTGTTATCGCTATTTCTGAGAAAGAACTGAAGGGATCTTTCTCAAATTTCATATGTAGGTTTCCCTTGGTGCCTAGTTATGCATATTGCATTTTGAGACCAATCAGAAAACAACATGGCCGACAGGCAGCCATCTTGGATTTTGACAATTGAAGTTTGTTATCGCTATTTCTGAGAAAGTACTGAAGGGATCTTTCTCAAATTTCATATGTAGGTTTCTCTTGGTGCCTAGTTATGCATATTGCATTTTGAGACCAATCAGAAAACAACATGGCCGACAGGCAGCCATCTTGGATTTTGACAATTGAAGTTTGTTATCGCTATTTTTGAGAAAGTACTGAAGGGATATTTCTCAAATTTCATATGTAGATTCCCCTTGGTGCCTAGTTATGCATATTGCATTTTGAGACCAATCGGAAAACAACATGGCCGACAGGTAGCCATCTTGGATTTTGACAATTGAAGTTTGTTATCGCTATTTCTGAGAAAGAACTGAAGGGATCTTTCTCAAATTTCATATGTAGGTTTCCCTTGGTGCCTAGTTATGCATATTGCATTTTGAGACCAATCAGAAAACAACATGGCCGACAGGCAGCCATCTTGGATTTTGACAATTGAAGTTTGTTATCGCTATTTCTGAGAAAACTAAGAATGTCTCTATGATAAACATAAATGATTTTAGATGTAATTGTCGGCGAGTCCTTAGATCGTATGTCAAATTAGGAACACACGGATGAAACAGGGATGTATGACCCCCCGATTTGAGGTGCTACGATTGTACTGTGCCGCGAATAAGAAAATCATTAAGGTTTTGTTATTTTAATACACACATTTTTATACAATTAGTAATAGTAATCTGACAATTTGACATCAGTAAAAGCACAAACAAAAACACCGTTTATTAACAATAATAACGCAAATATTTTCATCCAAAATCGACCCAAGTCTGACTACCATTACGGACCAAATCCAAGATGGCGACGTGCATTTCGGCTTATCGGGTAAGTCGGTTAATCGGGTAAAAAGTCCCCGCAAATAGGCAACCCGATTAAGCGGAATGCACTGTAGTCGGAAGTACATTTCTATTCTTGATGAAAATCTTTGGCCTGTGATTGTCCGACACTTTTCAAATACTCCTTGGATTTTACAAGAAGACAACGCCCCCTCTCATGTGTCACGGGAAACCACTGAGTGGAAGAATAACAATAACATCAGAACACTTCCTTGGCCATCTCAAAGTCCAGATTTAAATGTAATAGAAAATGTATGGAAAACTATTAAAACCCAGCTTTCAAGACGTTTAAATGAAATCCAAAACCGAGGGAACTTAATCCGCATTGTAAATGAGATTTGGGCCGGCTTGCCAGTTTACTATATTCAGACCCTTTACAACTCGTTACCACAGAGATTACGAAGTGTAATGAGAGTAAGAGGACAGATAACAAAATATTGAAAATTTCAGGTATGTACCTCTTTTAATTTTTGAGATATACAGATTTCTAAATGTTCATAATTCAAAAAATGTCACAATGACGTCGCCATTATGCGACAATACTTATGGCCACTGACTGTAGACTGAAGGCCAGCTTGCCGTCTGTACATACACTTATGGTAGCAATTAGCCAAGACCTATTTTGAGTAAAATTAACTTTCTAACTTCACATTTTGAGCAACAAAATCATGTCCTCAAATTTAAATGCATAAATATATACTACCATATCAAAACTAAGAAAATTAAGTATATCTATCATTCATGGTACCAGGTCTAACTTTAACTACTGAATAGTGAGTGCAGAAGACCCTTTTCAGTTGATCATGTAATAAAACATTTAAAACTGCATAAAAGATATATATACAATACTTCAGATATTTATTGTAGCATTTTAGACATTTTATTTTATATGTAAACTGCAAGCTGTGATATCATTGTAATCGTTTGCATTTATTGACAGTATTTTAGTTTATTGTGTTAAATACAGTCTCTTTCACTCAGCTGATGAAGCAGGTTTCTTTGGCTCAGGAGGTAGAGCTGTGGTTTATCACCCGGGTTCAATTTTGGGCACTGGACAAGAGTGTTTTTTTCCTGTTCTTTCACATAAAAGACTGCTTATATTTTTAGTGAGTAATGATAAATAATTCTCAGAAATTAAGGTAACTTTAAAACAAAACAAAAATTGATTTGTATATACCCTTTACTGACTGCTTATCAAAGTTTCCTTGCAAAGCTGAGTTTATTTAACAAATCATTAGACAAGTTTGAAATAAAACAATCCTACTTAGGAAGGGAGGTGATGGGAAAGGGAGTAATTTTTCTTAAGCAATTAAATTACCTCCACTTAGATTTTGTTTATTTTATCCCACACAAAGTGTGTTTCCCAGTCGAAACTGTCGCTCACACACCTTTTCTAAAATGTTGTCAGTCATGCATTAAATAAATGTTTATTTAAAACATATATATACTTTCATGCTATTTTTCAGATTTGAGCGTAACCAGATTGGACTCAATTTGAATTTGCAAGGAGCTGGAAATAACGGGAATAGTAGGGGTTTGCCAAAATAAACATCAAATGAGTACACGTAGTTTCTGTCGCTTTCGTGATTGCGGAAAAAAACATACAACATGAGGACTCTTTTCAACGGACAAGAAAGTTGGGCAACTGATCAACAACGCCGCTCACGGAGTCGAGTTGCCGAAGAAAATGTCACTCGAATAGTAAGATTTCGGAATATTTTGTTATTATGCTCGTGGTGAAAATATATCGATAACCAAATAATTAAATGCATGCCTTCCTGTATGGATATGGATCAACGTGTCAGAGCTTCAAACGTTCAAATCCACTCTTCCTCGTCATTGTACCATGGTCAGTCGGCCATCTTGCTTCTTTGTTCCCCAGATTAGGGAGACTTTAGTTTCGATTGTGGGAAAATAATTCTTATCCAACATTTCATTCCATGAAGTGTTCACAAGTACACGTATTAATAATTCAAGTTTTTATTTTTTAATTGTTTACACATCTTTCTTTTTAATGTTTGTGGCACAAATAGATGTACTTAACACAATTCGATATATTATTTCACAACATATTCAATTTAAAACTGGTCCCTGATACTAAAATTATCGGCCAATGAAACGCGCACTATTTGCTTTGGTACTGAATATGCAAATTCATCCGTATCCCTTCCTTCATTTCAAGAAGACAATTTATTGCTGAGAATATATTAGGTATCTGAGGATAATATCCATTTCCTAACAATTCTCATGGGTAAGTTTGTATC